>NW_003852540.1:4057108-4063779 GCF_000181295.1 Otolemur garnettii | reverse complement strand
AGCGAGTCTCTTGCCTCAGCCTCCCAAGTAGCTGAGACCACAGGCACCCGCCACAACGCCCGGCTATTTTTTGGTTGCAGCCATCATTGTTGTTTTGGCAGGCCGGGGCTGGATTTGAACCCTCCACCTTAGGTGTACATGGCTGGCGCCTTAGCCACCTGAGCCTCAGGCACCAAGCCTATTCTTGTTTCTTAGATATGTTTTCTTTGGAGGAGGAGAGGATTGGGAGGGACAAGTCTCTGTTAGTCTTCAAGCAAAGAGGAAAACAATTTCAGTACTAATTAACTCAGTCTGATTTAGAATTATACTCTTTTATTTTTAAGAAATTATATACTTTCATGCTTGGCTTATTATTACCTTCATGGGCTTTGCACTCAGCACATGTGATTTTTTTTTTTTTTTGAGATAGTCTCACTCTGTCACCCTGGTAGATTGCTGTGGCATCACAGCTCACAGCAACCTCCAGCTCTTGGGCTCAAACGATTCTCTTGCCTCAGTCTCTCAAGTAGCTGGGACTATAGGCACCCACCACAATGACCAGCTACATTTTTGTTTGTTTAAATTTTTCTGTTGCAGTTGTAATTATTGCTTAGCTAGGCTGGGCTGGGTTTGAACTCTCCATCCTTGGTGTATGTGGGCGACGCTGGAACCACTGTGCTATGGGTGCCAAGCCAGCACATGTGATTTTTAAAACTATATAAATGAGGGCTTGATTTCTGTAGCTCAGTGAGTAGGGTGCCAGCCACATGTACCAAGGCTGGCCTGGGCCTGCTAAAGAACAATGACAACTACAACAACAACAAAAATAAAATAGGGCAGTGCTTGTGGCTCAGAGGAGTAGGGCTCAGGCCCCATATACTGGAGGTGGTGGATTCAAACCCAGCCCCGGTCAAAAACTGCCAAAAAAAAAAATAATAATAATAGCCAGGCGTTGTGGCAGGCACCTGTAGTCCCAGGTACTCGGGAGGCTGAGGCTAGAGAATCACCTAAGCCCAAGAATTTGAGTTTTCTGTGAGCTGTGACACCATGATACTCTACCAAGGGCAACATAGGCCCCATATGCTGGAGGTGGCAGGTTCAAACCCAGCCCTGGCCAAAAACAAACAAACAAACAAACAAAAACTAAATAAATCTGGATAAACTATTAAAAAGAACAACAACAACAAAAGAAAGTATAGAATGAATTATTCCCTGTAAGTGCTTTGTGATCTTGAGCATTAGAGTGTATAAATACTTCCCTTACCACTTATGTGTAAAGGCGAGCTTTGAAGTGCCTCTAAGTCCAGGCTTAGTGCTCTGTGTCTTACATCATTCTTTTCTCCTAAAGGCCGACTATTTTAGCTCTGTGGCGACAGTGGTGTATCTTCGCAAAGAGAACTCTATGTACCAGGCCTGCCCAACTCAGGACTGCAATAAGAAAGTGATTGACCAACAGAATGGATTGTACCGCTGTGAGAAGTGTGACAGTGAATTTCCCAATTTCAAGTACCGCATGATCCTGTCAGTAAGTAGAATGGGTAGATGAGAACCTCTGTCGTTTTTATTAAGTCTCTTTCATGTGTGGACACAAGAGCAGAAACAAGGGTGGTCATGGTAGGAAGCTTGCAGAGGACTAAGTGCTGGAGAGCTTCTTAATCCTCTATAATAAGGAAGTCAGGGGCTTTTCACTCAAGCGGTCTAGCTTTGCCTACTTAAGTAAGCTTTTCTTCATGCAAGAATGTTGAGTTGAGATACCCTGGCTGATTTTAGCCTTCTGTGCATGCTGTGCAATGACAGCATTGGTGGCACTCGTCTGCTAACTGTTATGAGGATAAATGAATTTGAAATGCCTCTTCTAGAGAGCGGTAATTGTACTTACACTGCTGATGTCTATATTTAGTTATTTTTCTTGTGGATAATCTATCCCTCTAGCTTTAGTAGAGCTGACTTCAGAGGAATGTGACCCCATGCTGATGTGGGATTGTTGCTTTTTCTACATTGTAAGAGTTGTTTCTGTCTATATTAAAAAACTTTAAAATGGGCTGGGCATGGTGGCTCATGCCTGTAATTGTAGCACTTTGGGAGGCTGAGATGGGAGAATTGCATAGGCCAAGATTTTGAGGCCAGTCCAAGTAACATAGTGAGACCTCCCCCTCCATCTCTATAGAAAATTTAAAAATTAGCCAGGCATGCTGTCACAAACTCAGGAGGCTGGAGCAGGAGGATTGTTTAAAACTCAGGGGTTTGAGATTACAGTGAGCTGTGATGGCACCACTGCACTCTTCTCTGGGCAACAGAGCAAGACCTTGTCCCACCTCCCTCACCCCCCGGAAAAAAAAACTTTAAAATGGCTCAGTGCCTATAGCTCAGCAGCTACGGCACCAGCCATATACACCAGGGCTGGCAGGTTCAAACCTGGCCCGGGCCTGCTAAAGAACAATGACTACTACAACAACAAAAATCACCAGGCATGGTGGCGGGCCCCTGTAGTCTCAGCTTCTTGGGAGACTGAGGCAGGAAAATCACTTAAGCCCAAGAGTTTGAGGTTGCTGTGAGCTGTGATGACACAGCCCTCTACCAAGGGCAACATAATAAGAATATCTCAAAAAAAAAAAAAAAAAACCTTTAAAATGAACAGTATAAGATTTTTTTTTAAATGATAGTACTGAATGTAAAGGTTCAAGAAAATGGGCACTCTTAACATTTTTCTAGAAGATGATATGGCAGTAAGATATCTGAAACCTAACACCTGGAGGGAATTTTTCCTAAGGAAATAATCAGAGTTCTTTTTTTTTTTTTTTGCAGTTTTTGGCCAGGGCTGGGTTTGAACCCACTACCTCCAGCATATGGGTCTGCGCCCTGCTCCTTTGAGCCACAGGTGCTGCCAATCAGAGTTCTTAACATCTGTATAAAGCTGTCTGTTACACTGTTGTTTATTTTGAAAAACTAGATACAATTTAAATGCCCTTAATATTCCACTGGTTAATTGCTTTATTGAATATCCTTGGAAGACTTTGAAGGCTTTAGAATTTGCTATTTATTTGACAGTTTCCACAGTTAAAATGTTAGAAAACCATTGCTAATTAAGACTGTTAAACAACATTAAGTAGTAAGGCCGCATTAATTGAAAATAGCAAATTTTAATTGGTATGTTTTATATGGTCTTGGTGTATACAGACAGAAAACAGACTGGGAAGATGAATACCAGGCTGATATTGGTTATTTCTGGTAGATTTTAATTTTCTTCTTTATGTTTTTCTGTATTTTCCACTTTTTTTTTTTTTTTTTTTTTTGGTGAATACTCCAATAGTAGAAAATTTTAAAGAAGTCTTTCTAAATTCAAAAAAGTAAAAGATTCCACCTATCCATTTTTAATTGCCCTTTAAAATGCTGGTTCAGCAGGAAAGTTCTACATGTAAACTTCTTATTTCATTGAACTAAGATAAGGGAAATTGTTTTAGATACTTTATTTCACCAGCCTTTCTGTTAAATTCTTAAATAATAAGAGCTCCTGCACATCCTGATGTGGCATTTATCGTGTGTCTGTACCTTTGAGATTTTTGTCCTGTATGGTGAGACTCTCTTTTCGTCTTAGAAGGATAGCCTGGTGGCTTGGCACCTGTAGCACAGTGGTTACAGTGCCAGCCACATACACTAAAGTTGGTGGGTTCGAACCCAGCCCAGGCCAACTAACCAACAATGACAACTACAACAACAACAAAAAAATAGTTGGGCATTGTGGTGGGCAACTGTAGTTCCAGCTACTTGGGAGGCTGAGGCAAGAGAATCACTTGAGCCCAAGAGTTTGAGGTTACTGTGAGCCATGATGTCACGGCAGTCTACCCAGGGCGACATAGTGAAACTCTGTCTCAAGAGAAAAAAAAGAAGGATAGCATGGTATAAACCAGGGATATGAGCCCGGTATGTGACACCATTACTATTTATGTATGAGTACATGTAAGTACATGTCACCTTATTTTTATTATAGCATTCTGTATTAAAAGCCTCATGTACATGTAAAAGGAATATGTAAAATATCCAGATGACACCTTAAAAAAATATAACCCTCATTTCTAAGCCATTGGATTCTTTGAGATCTACTTTCTTCCTCAGCTCCCCTCTGTTTAATTTCATACCATAGTCCAGTTGGAGCCACTGGTCTCTGTTACTAGGTAAGATTGGTGACTGGCCCTAGTGCACTCTTAAATTGTCTGATTTGGTCAGTAGTGACTTAGAGCCGTCTCAGGGAGCTCCTCCTAGTGATTGACGAATATATCACTTAAAATGCAGAGAACTTGCCCTATTAGACGCTTCCTCAAAAGCTTGAGTTACAAAGCTCATTGCCTCTGGAGGGGAACTAAGTCTTGTATGCCTAGATTCTGCATCTGAGTGAGAGGTTAATAGGGCTGTGTCTCCACTGAGATCTGGAATTACATCCACAGCATATTGTATTCCTGTTTAACATTTTATTTATTTATTTTTATTTATTTGAGTTTTTTTACAGTTTTGGCTGGGTCCGGGTTCGAACCCACCACTCCCGGTATATGGGGCCAGCAACCTACTCCTTGAGCCACAGGCGCCACCCCTGTTTAACATCTTAAACTTTCTATGATACCATTCATATTTTTTAGAAAGAATACATAGTATAGATAATGATAATGTTTTCTTCTTTGGAAATTCTTTGAATAGGTGAAAAAGGTAACCTCCTAATCTCCTTACTCTTTCTTTTATTGTTTCTTTGCTGAAATAATCTAGAATTGGGTTTTAATTTTTTAGGTAAATATTGCAGATTTTCAAGACAATCAGTGGGTGACTTGTTTCCAGGAGTCTGCTGAAGCTATCCTTGGACAAAACACTGCTTATCTCGGGGAATTAAAAGAGAAGGTCAGCCACAAACTTTATTATAACTGTAATAGTTCTCATGCCGTCCCATTAGTCTTTTTTTTTTTTCTGCTGTTTAATATTTTTTGGTTTCTTTTCAATGTTGTATACAGTTTCTCAGTCTGATTATTTAAGAGCCTATCTGATTTTATCTAATTTTATCCATTTTCGATGCAGTTAACAATGAGGTAATGAAATAGTGTATGTAAAAATGCTTTAAAACCAAAGTACTTTACAAGTATGAGCCATTCCTACTAGTGCATCATTGCTGGTGTGCCTGCACTCACTTGCAGTCTGGAAAGTATTGATATCTTCTAAAATAATCTAAAGTACAGTTGTGTCTTTTTAACATAATAAACACCTCTCAGAAAAGTTGGGTCAAATCCTGGTGTAAGTGCGCATTGAAGCACTTAAAGATACATGGTGCTTGCTCTTTCAGGCTATCAGATAAAATTCTTACGCAGTGACTTTCTTTTATAAGATAACTTTATCCATTTCATTTTTATCAATATGTATTTTCTTCATATTTTAGATTTTCTAATGCAGAGAATAGATTACTAATTATGCTAAACTTAAGAAGATAATCACTCAGGTAAAACATATAAAGAAGACCACTAAAAGTTCTATTTTCTGGGCCATGTAAATCAGCATCTGTCTATAGGTGGGTTATTTTTCTGTATCCTCCAAATTGGTTAGAATACTTGGAAAGACCACAAAGATAAAAGGATGTGCCATTTGTTATGGCCTAATTTTTCTTGTCTTTTCCAATCCTCAGTTCTGTTTGGTTCTGCCCTCACCTCCTTTTTGAATTGTCCACGAGATCTCTGAAAATAATCCCAACAAGTCATTTCACAGACATAAGTGGAACTGATTTTAAGTGTGGTAGTATCTTGTGTCTGTTTCGCATGGTCCTCAATTTTCATATCAGATATTAAGGCTCAAGTCAGCCTTTCAGGATATTTCATAAGCTTATTATAGTTGACCATCTTTGCAGCTGGTGAAATTGGGACATAGAGAAACTCCTCCCTGAGGGGCCATGAGATCTTAGGAGAATAATGGCAACTGGTATAATTTTCATGAGTTTAATACTGTTTTATTTACATATCTGAAAGTTGAAGGGACATCTTTTTTCTTTTTCTTTCTTTTTATTTTTTATTTTTTGTCAAGTAACCTTGACAAAAAAAGAGTTCTGTATAACAAATCTCTTTTCATGTTCCATGTGACTTACAAAGATATTTAGCTGATAAGTTTATTTTATGTATATTTATAAAAAATGCATTCTCAGCTGGGTGAGGTAGCTTGTAACTGTGATCCTAGCATGTTCAGAGAGTGAGGCGGGATTATTACTCAATTGAGGCCAGGAATTTGAAACCAGCCTAAGCAACATAGCAAACCCTGTCTCTACAAAAAAAAAAAAAAATAGAAAAATTAGCCAGATATGGTAGTGCACACCTATAGTCTCAGCTACTTGGGAGGCTGAGCCAGGAGGTTCACTTGAGCCCAAGATTTGAGGCTATAGTAAACTATGACGACACCACGGCACTCTAGCCCAGGCAACAGAGTAAGACCCTATCTACAAAAAAAAGAGAGAGAGAGAGACAGAGAAAGAAACTTAATCGAATAGTATTTAAGGAGTGAAAGGAGAGGGAAAGGATTGTGTTTTTAGACCTTCCCTAGCCTTTTCCCACTTCACCTGTCTTCTCTACTTGCTCACCAGATCAGTAGCTATAAATACAGTCTTTTTTTTTTTTTTTTTTTTGAGACAGAGTCTCAAGCTGTCCCCCTGGGTAGAGTGCTGTGGCATCAAAGCT
>NW_003852540.1:4055262-4056578 GCF_000181295.1 Otolemur garnettii | reverse complement strand
CTCCTGCCTCAGCCTCCCAAGTAGCTGGGACCACAGGCGCCCGCCACAACGCCTGGCCATTTTTTGGTTGCAGCCATCATTGTTGTTTGGCAGGCTGGCTGGGGATTTGAACCCGCCACCTTAGGTGTATGTGGCTGACGCCTTAGCCGGTTGAGCCACAGGCGCCAAGCCCACATCGTTGTGTATTACCATCCATCCAGCTCCAAAACTTTTTACTTTTTTTTTTTATTAAATCATAAACACATAGATCATGTATACATTAATGCATTTATGGGGTATAATGTGTTGATTTCATATAGAATTAGGAACATTTACATCACATTGGTTAATATATACCTCATCTCATTTACTTAATTATTGGGTTAAGACATTTATACTCTATACTAATAGATCCGACATGTACCCTTGCATTATGCACCCTAGGTGTGATCCCACCATTTACCCTCCCTCCATCTGACCTCCCTTTTTCCCTCCTATCCCCCCCATCTTCAGCCATAGTTGTAATCTCTTCTTCATATGAAAGTGTGAGTGATTGTAAGTTGGTTTCATAATAGTGCTGAATACATTGGATATTTTTTCTTCCATTCTTTTTTTTTTTGAGACAGAGCCTCAAGCTATCCCCCTCGGTAGAGTACCATGACATCACAGTTCACAGCAACCTCCAACTCTCAGGCTCAAGCGAGTCTCCTGCCTCAGCCTCTCAAGTAGCTGGGACCACAGGTGCCCG
Organism: Otolemur garnettii; assembly: GCF_000181295.1. Taxonomy (NCBI): domain Eukaryota; kingdom Metazoa; phylum Chordata; class Mammalia; order Primates; family Galagidae; genus Otolemur; species Otolemur garnettii. Next base: position 4,055,851 of record NW_003852540.1, on the reverse strand, counting down.
CCACAGTGCCCAGCTATTTTTTGGTTGCAGCCATCATTGTTGTTTTGGTGGGTCCGGGCTGGATTCGAACCCTCCACCTTAGGTGTACGTGGCTAGCACCTTAGCCTCTTGAGCCACAGGCACCGAGCCTTTTCTTCCATTCTTGAAATACTTTACTAAGTAGGATATGTTCCAGCTCCATCTATGTAAACGTAAAAGAGGTAAAGTCTACATCTTTTTTAAGGCTGCATAATATTTCATGGCATACATATACCACAAATTATTAATCCATTCATGGATTGATGGGCACATGGGCTTCTTCCATGGCTTGGCTATTATGAATTGAGCTGCAATGAATAACCTAGTGCAAATATCTTTGTTACAAAGTGATTTTTGATCTTTTGGATATACACCTAGTAGAGGAATTGCAGGATCAAACAGCACATCTACTTTTAGATTCCTGAGTATTCTCCATACTTCTTTCCAAAAGGGACATATTGGCTCGGCGCCTATGACTCAACCGGCTAAGGTGTCAGCCACATACACCTGAGCTGGCGGGTTCGAATCCAGCCCGGACCCGCCAAACAACAATGACGGCTGCAACCAAAAA
>NW_003852540.1:4052487-4054434 GCF_000181295.1 Otolemur garnettii | reverse complement strand
TTGAGTTCTCTGTGGATTCTGGTTATTAAACCCTTGTCAGAGACATAACCTGCAAATATCTTCTCCCATTCTGAGGGCTGTCTGCTTGCTTTACTTACTGTGTTCTTGGCTGTGCAGAAGCGATCAGATCCCAGTATTTTTGGTGTTGCTTTAATTCCTCCTCATAAAATATTCTCCTAGGCCAATTTCTTCAAGTGTTTCTCCTGCACTCTCTCCAGGAATCTTTATAGTTTCATGTCTTACGTTTAAATCTTTTATCCAGGCTCAGCGCCTATGGCTCAAGTGGCTAAGGCACCAGCCACATACACCTAAGGTGGTGGGTTCGAATCCAGGCCCGACCCGCCAAAAACAATGCCGGCTGCAACCAAAAACAACCGGGCGCTGTGGTGGGCACCTATGGTCCCAGCTACTTGGGAGGATAAGACAGGAGACTCGCTTGAACCTAGGAGTTGGAGGTTGCTGTGAGCTATGATGCCACAGCACTCTACCCAGGGGGACAGCTTGAGGCTCTATCTCAAAAAAATAAAATCTTTTATCCCGTGACAGTCAATTTTTGTTAATGGTGAAAGGTGTGGTCCAGTTTCAGTCTTCTATAAGTCTCCAGCCAATTCTCCCAGCACCATTTGTTAAATAGGGAATATTTTCCCCAATTTATATTTTTGATAAGGCTTATCAAATGACAGTAAGTGTCTGGGTTCATCTCTTGGTTCTCAATTCTGTTCCATACATCTACCTCTCTATTTTTTGTGCCAATACCATGCTGTTTTGATCACTATAGATTTGTAGTATAATTTGAAGTCTGGTAGTGTGATTCCTCCTGATTTGTTTTTATTTCTGAATAATGTCTTGGTTATTCGAAGTTTTTTCTCGTTCCATATAAAATGAAGTATTATTTTTTCCAGATCTTTAAAGTATAATGGCGGTGCTTTGATCGGGATTGCATTAAATTTGTAAATTGCTTTGGGTAATATGGACATTTTAACAGTGTTGATTCTTCCCAGCCATGAGCATGATATGTTTTTCCATTTGTTAACATCTTCAGCTATTTCTTTTCTTAGAGTTTCATAATACTCTTTATAGAGATCTTGCACGTCCTTTGTTAGGTAAATTCCCAAATATTTCATCTTCTTTGGCACAACTGTAAAGGGGTTAGAGTCCTTGACTGTTTTTTTGACTTGTCAATTATTGATATATATAAAAGCTACTGATTTGTAAGTATTGATTTTGTTCCTGAGACGCTGCTGTATTCCTTGATCACTTGTAAGAGTTTTGTGGTTGAGTCCATGGGTTTTGCAGGTATAAAATCATATCATCTGCAAAGTGAAAGTTTGATCTCCTCTAACCCTATTTGTATACCCTTGATCGCTTTCTCTTACCTGATTGTGATGGCTAAGACTTCCATTACAATGTTAAAGAGCAATAGAGACAATGGGCACCCTTGCCTGGTTCCTGATCTGAGTGGAAATGTTTTCAATTTTACTCTATTCAATATGATATTGACTGTGGGTTTGCTGTAGATGGCCTGTATCAGTTTAAGAAAAGTCCCTTCTATACCTATTTTCTAATCATGAAAGGATGCTGGATATTGTCAAGAACTTTTTGTGCATCAATTGAGAGAATCATATGGTCTTTGTTTTTTAGTTTGTTTATGTGATGCATTATATTTATAGATTTACATATTTTAAACCAACCTAGAGACCCTGTCATGGTGTATAATCTGTTTGAAGTGTTGCTATTCTGTTTAATAGGATCTTATTGAATATTTTTGCATCTACGTTCATTAAAGATTTTGGTCTATAGTTTTCTTTTCATGTTGGGTTTTTTCCTGATTTGGGGACCAGGGTGATATTTGCTTCATAGAATGTGTTGGGAAGTATTCCTTCTTTTTCAATGTTTTGGAAAAGGTTAAGTAATATAGGTACTAGTTCCTCTTTAAAGGTTTGGTAG
>NW_003852540.1:4050099-4051557 GCF_000181295.1 Otolemur garnettii | reverse complement strand
GGCCCGGGCTGGGGATTCGAACCCGCCACCTTAGGTGTATGTGGCTGGCGCCTTAGCCGCTTGAGCCACAGGCGCCGAGCCTTGAATTTTTCAAAAAACCCCAACTTTTTGATTCATTGATCTTTTGAATAAGTCTTTTGTTTTCAATTTCATTTAATTCTGCTCTAATTTTAGTTATTTCTTTTCTTCCACTGGGTTTGGGTTTGGAATGTTCTTCCTTTTCCAGTTGCTTGAGATGTCCCATTAAGTTATTGACTTCCTCTTTTTCTGTTCTCTTGAGGAAAGTTTGCAATGCTATAAATTTCCTTTTTAGGACTGCCTTGCAATATCCCACAGGTTCTGATAATTTGCATCTTCGTTATTGTTTTGTTCCAAAATTTGGCAGTTTCCTTCTTAATCTCATCTATGACCCAGCTATCATTCAACATAAGGTTATTTAGTTTCCATTTTTTTATATGAGTTGCAGGTTCCTGTTACTGGTGAGTTCAACTTTTATTGTGTGATGATCCAAGAAAATACAAGGAATAATTTCTATACTTTTAAATTTGTTCAGGTTAGACTTGTGACCTGAGATGTGATCAATTTTGGAGAATATTCCATGGGCTGATGAGAAGAATGTGTATTCAGTTTTGTTAGGAAGAAATGTTCTGTAGATGTCTGTTAAATTCAATTGTTGTATGGTGAAGTTTAAGTCCAGAATTGCTTTGCTTGTTTTCTTATTGGAGTATCTATCCAACACTGCCAAAGGGATGTTAAAATCTCCAACTATTTTGGTGCTGGAAGATGTTAAATTGCTCCTGTCTGTTACGGTCTCCCTTAGAGAGGAGCATTCTGGTTGGGTGCATAAATGTTAATAATTGACATCTCATCATGTTGAGTGTTTCCCTTAACAAATATGAAGTAACCATCCTTGTCTTTCCTTACTTTTGTTGGTTTAAAGCCTAGTGTATTTGCAAATAAATTTGCCACCCCTGCTTTTTTCTGATTTCTGTTTGCCTGGATTACAGATGCCCATCCCTTCACCCTGAGTCTATATTGATCCTTTAAGGTAAGATGAGATTCTTGTATGCAGCAGATATCTGGCCTGAGTTTTTGTATCCAATCAGCCAACCTGTGCCTCTTCAGAGGACAGGTTAAGCTGTTCACATTAATTGAGAGTATTGATAAGCCTGGTAGTATTTTGGGTGTAAAGTTTTTCAAAAGTGCAGTGGACATTTTGAATCTTTTCACCACTGTGGAAATTGTGTTTTGGTCGAGAATTTCAGAGTGAGTTTACTTTGGTGGTAGAGCATTGTGCTGGTCATTAGGGAGGATGGGTCTGAGGATATCCTGAAGAGCTGCTTTGGTTATAGCAAATTTCTTCAATGTGTGTATGTCATTAAAGTATTTAACTTCTCCATCATAATGAAGCTCAGTTTAGCTGGATACAGGATCCTGGATACAGGATCAACCGGCTAA
>NW_003852540.1:4041467-4049678 GCF_000181295.1 Otolemur garnettii | reverse complement strand
CACATACACCTAAGGTGGCAGGTTCGAATCCAGCCTGGGCCCGCCAAACAACAATGATGGCTACAACCAAAAAAATAGCCAGGCGTTGTGGTGGGCGCCTGTGGTCCCAGCTACTTGGGAGGCGAAGGCAGGAGACTTGATTGAGCCCAGGAGTTGGAGGTTGCTGTGAGCTATGATGCCACAGCACTCTACCCAGGGGGGACAGCTTGAGGCTCTGTCTCAAAAAAAAAAAGAAAAGAAAAGTTTCAGCAGAAAGATCTGCAATCATTCTAATATTCTTCCCCTTGTAGGTTATGATTTTCTTACGTCTGGCTACTTACAGGATCTTCTCCTTCATGTTAACTTTGGTGAAGTTAATTACAATGTGTCTAAAAGATGCTTTATTTGGGTTGAGTCCTGCTGGAGTTCTGAAACTGTCTGCTATCTGAATTTCAGTATCTCTTGCCATGCTTGGAAAGTTCTCCTCAATTATCTCTTGGAGAAGAGTATCTGTACCTTTCAGACCATCCTCTTCTCCTTCAGGGATTCCTATGAGGCAAATGTTTGCTGTTTTGGAGTGGTCCCACAATTCTCTCAGGGAATGATCCATTTTTGCTCTCCACTTCTCTTCCTCTTTGAGTGTTTGGGAGTGTTCAAAGCTTTGTCTTCAATGTCAGAGGTCCTTTCTTCTGCCTGCTCCATTCTGTTACTGAGGGATTCTACTGTATCTCTCAGATCTTTGAGGACTGCAAGTTCTTGCCTCAGTGTGTCAAAATCTTTGGTGATTTTGTCTTTGAATTCATTGAATTCTTGAGACAACTTTTGAATTGCTCCTTGAATTTCTGATTCCATCTTTACCTCCATTCTGTTAATCTTATTTGCAATCCAAATTCTGAATTCTATTTCTGACATCTCAGCCATTTGTTTATGAATGGGATCTTCTGTTGTGTCTCCTTTGTCATTCCTTGGGGGAGTTGATCTACTCTGATTATTTATGTTGCCAGAGTTTTTCCACTGATTCTGCCCCATGATTATTTTTTACTGTTTGGCTAGAGAAGCTGGCAAGGTGAAATTGAATTGAGGGCTCCTGGAGTTGTAATTAACAAGCCCTTTACCAAAGAACTGGGACTGGTGATTGCAGCTTTTCCCTTAAAGCTTTACGAAGGTCCCATTCAGAGCTACTGCCTGAAACTCTGGGCACCTTCTTGGTGTGGTGGGACTAGATGGCACTGACCAGTATTCAGCTAGTCTTTGTCCAGTCCTAGTGAATCAGTGGCTTTGGGCTGAAATCAGCTGTGGAGATGTATAAACAACTAAGACACCCCAGCTCCCTACAGGCGACAACTGAAAGGGGAGAATCCTACACTCCCACAACAACACAACTAGGGTACAACCTCGGTGGGTCCCTGGGTGATCAGCCCAGGTCAACACAAACACCAATCAGGTGGGAGAGTTCAAAAGGTCTCCAGCATCTAGGCAGGGGTGGGGGTGTGTGGGAGTGGGTCCACTGGGAGCTCAGTTTGACCCCAGTGGGAGGGACCATGGGCTGACACCACTGTCAGGGGCGGCACTGCCACATCGAGGGTTGTGCCGCTGTCTGGGGTATGACTGTGTGCCAGTCACAGGAGCTGGTGGGGAGCTAGAGGGCTTTGCAACTGGCAGGATTCGCTGGCCATAAGCCACGAGTCACAGGAGACAGGTGGGAGTCTCTAGCCACTGGCCGCCATGGATGGCAGAGTCCGAGTGGGAGTCACCTCCAGGGCTACTGGTCGCAGGAGCCCTGCGGGGAGCTGAGTCGCCCACTGCGGGCTGCCAAGCCTGGGAGCCAGTGGGCTGCCAACCCAAGCTATGTTCTTTCCAACGTAGGGCAAGTCTCTCTCTCCCCTTGTGACTCCTGGCACTATTAAAGTTATAGTTTCAGTGTAACTGTCCCACAGCTCATGAGGTGCCCCACCCTAGTCTATTTTTACTTTAATAGGCAAACTCATATAGACAAAAACAGATTCATATTTTTCAGAGTAGAAGGAAGGGGAGAATGGAGAGTACCAATAATGGGTTGGGGATTTCTTTGGGGAGGTGACAACTTTTTCGTTTTCTCAAACTCAAGCTCTACACATTAAATAATAGCTCCCCTTAACTGCCTTCTTCCAGGCCCTGACAACTACCATTCTATTTTATACAAATCTGATTACTTTAAATGTTGTGATTTTAAATAAAATTCTACTTCAACAGTTTTATGTAATGTTAACCTGCAGAGTTTTCATTCCTAAGTAATTTCAAACCATTGTGGGTAATAATTTTCTCAAAAGTGTTTTCAAAACTCTTATCAATATTTTCAAGTTGTCCAGTAGTTTCCATGTCTAAAGTTTTATATTTGTTTTTGCAGAATGAACAGGCATTTGAGGAAGTTTTTCAGAATGCCAACTTTCGATCTTTCACATTCAGAATCAGAGTCAAACTAGAGAACTACAATGTAAGTAAGGTCCCTGGGGCAAGCATTAGAGTATTAGCTGTCAGTGAACTTGGAGGGTGCCTGCAGTCTCCAGTACTCGGGAGGCAGGAGGATGACTTGAGCCCAAGAGTTTGATGTTGCTGTGAGCTATGATGCCCTGGCACTCTACTGAGGGCAACGAAGTAAACCTCTGTCTCAAAAAAAAAAAAAAAAAAATAGGGAAAAAAGTTAAAGTCTGGGGGGTTTTTAGTCTGTATTCTAACAAAAAATGATAAGACGTGTAATGGAGTCACATCTTTCACAAGTCTAGGTCCTAAAATCACTGTATGAGCCAGGCAGGGTGGTATTATCCCAGTTACTCAGGAGGCTGAGACAGAAGGATCACTTGAGCTCTAGAGTTCAAAGCCAGCCTGGGCAATATAGCAAGATTCCATCTCTAAATCAGTCCATCTATATATGAAAGAAGGACCACATGTAGTTAAAATTACCTTGAAAATTTCTTAAATTGGCCATAATGTCATATAGTTATATAGTCATAATAAAACAGTATTTATTTACTATCTGCCAGACACTGTTCTATGTACTGTTCTATGCAAGTATTATCTCACTGGATCCATACAGTAACCCTGTACATGGGAACTATTGTTTTCCCCATTTTACAAATGACGGAGGCTCGGCACCTATAGCTCAACTGGCTAAGGCGCCAGCCACGTACACCTAAGGTGGCGGGTTCGAATCCCCAGCCCGGACCCACCAAACAACAATGATGGCTGCAACAAAAAAATAGCCGGGCGTTGTGGTGGGCGCCTGTGGTCCCAGCTACTTGGGAGGCGGAGGCAGGAGACTCGCTTGAGCCCAGGAGTTGGAGGTTGCTGTGAGCTGCAATGCTACGGCACTCTACCCAGGGGGACAGCTTGAGGCTCTGTCTCAAAAAAAAACAAATGACAGAATGGAGGCATACAGAGAACAAGTCACTTGCCTAAAGTCATAGGCTAGCAAGAGGCAGAGCGCACTGGCTGGGCCCGGTGGCTCACACCTGTAATCCTAACACTCTAGGAGGCTGAGGGAGGTGGATTGCTTGAGCTCAGGAGTTCAAGACCAGCCTCAGCAAGAACAAGACCCCATCTCTTAAAAATAAAAAAGATAGCCTGGGTGTTTTGGTGGGTACATATAGTTTCAGCTACTTGGGACGGCTAAGGCAAGAGAAAATCACATGAGCCCAATAGTTTGAGGTTTGCTGTGAGCTATGACACACTCTACCCAGGATGTCAAAGTGAGACTCTGTCTCAAAAAATAGAGGCAGAGCTCAGAATCCAGCCCAAGCAGTCCAGTTCAGAGCTTTGCTCCTAATCATATTCATGAATATTCCTGGATTTAGTGAGAACCCCAGACCTAGACTCTAGCTTTTCTGGGCATCACTCCATTCTGCCTCTAAAGGTACCATTCAGTCCCTGGATATGAATGGATAAGTGAGAATTCTGAAAACACCCCTGCTTTCTGTAAGGTTTACTCATTCCGTTTTTGGTTTCTTTTCTTTTCTTTTTTTTTTTAATTGAGACAGAGTCTCACTTTGTCACCCTCATTAGAGTGCTGTGGAGTCACAGCTCACAGTAACCTCAAACTTTTGGGCTCAAGCAATTCTTTTGCCTCAGCCTCCCTCATTCCCCTCTGGTGGTACAACATCACCCAACTATTTTTTTGTTTGTTTGTTTGTTTAACAGGCCTGGGCCGGGTTCAAACCCACCAGCCCCAGAGCATGTGGCTGGCGCCCTAACCACTGAGCTACGGGCACTCATCATTCCATTTTATTATTTGACCTTAACCTTAATACTTGCCTGTAGATGTTCTTGTTACTATATACATTAAATGAGATGAGGGTCAAATGTTAGTGTGGTATGATGTCAGGGAGTGGGGTGGAGTCAGGGCATTTTTTGGGTCCTCAGCCCCCTTGCAGGGTGGACATGGAAGGTGAAGTGCAGAGATTGCCTCACCCAGAGCTGCAGTAGGACCCAAACTAGGTCCTTCCCTCTGCTGTGTGTGCTGTTTCTCTTACAACTCAGCTTTTCTTGAAATGAAAGTTCAGCTTTCAGAACTAGCTGTATGGCTTTAAGTGAGTCACATATCCTCTCTGGGCTCCTGCTCCCCCTCTGGAAAGAGAATAAATTGAGCTAGAGTAGCCCTCTAAAGTCTCCCATTAGGATTCTAGGTTTCTAAGTGTTTGGGAGCACAAGGAAAAGATCAAAGGGCCAATGTTGAAGGGAGGATCTGTTCACTCTCCCAGCCTCAAATTCTGGACTAGGCTGTCACTCATGTTTTCTTCATTGGAATTGCTGAACTCTGAATCCAGTGTGTCTGTGTTTTGTCCTTCTGGTCTCATTGAAACCCCAAAGCAAAGAGCATCGTCACCACTGCTTCATGCCATGGGCTTTTATGGTTCACAAACTGTTTTTCTCTTTTTGAAGGATGAGTCTCGGATTAAGGCCACAGTGATGGATGTGAAGCCTGTGGACTACAGAGAATATGGGAGAAGGCTGATGACAAACATCCGGAGAAACGCACTTATGTGAGGAGAGCGGCACTGACTGGGCAGAAGTTTGCAAATAAAGATCCAAAATGGAATCGATTTCTTCCTGCCCCTATGTGACAATCCCACCTTAGCTACACGGTACAGAGAGCCTCCTTACGGTGGACTAAACAGTTTCTTATGTGCATCTCAGAACCCACTGGTAGGCAAAAGAAAATAAGATCAGATGTCTGTGGTATAAGTTGAGTCCAGCCTAGGGGTCGGCCAGCGGTCCGACTACCACTCCCTCCCTCCGTCTTTAGGCTTTTGTTAATTTTGTTAGGACTTCATTATTATCAAGCAGGAATTATGTCACATGTAATTGGCCCTAATGGCAGATGGTGAAATAAATTATGTAACTAGGGTTTTGCTTCTGCAGTGGCGACAACTTCACAACTGTGGCTGCTTCTTGGTGGGGGGTGGGGGAGCTGAGAAGTGGCTATGGGGAACCTGGGTGTTTTAGTAAGTGTGTCTTCCTAGAATTCAAAGGCTTTCTCTTTCTAGAGGTGCTACATAGTTGTTAATGCTTAGAATGGCAATAGGGTAGAATTATTAATCAAAGGCATATCTTTTCTATCTGAAGATATCCTTCCTTCAGGGTTTAATAGAGTGAGTCAGATGGGTCTGATATTAATCAAAATTGTCTCTTCTGAGGATGGCTGATAAGCATTGACTTGCTGTCCCCTAGGGAAATCCAGGCAACTACAAAGCACTGCTTTAGTTTTCACTTCAATTAATGTTGCTTTTTAGTTGGTGAATACACACTTTTTCCACCTGTACATAGTTCTTGCATTCATATATTTCATTTCTTGACTAAAGCTGTGTTAAATAGAAAGGATTTTGAAGGGAGAGGTCTTTTGTTTCTCTTACTTTGTTTTAATAAACAGTATATTCTTTGCTTGTGAATCCTACCTTCTTTGAATGCAAAGGTTCTTGTAACTGGAAAGCAATTAATTAGCCTTCGTAATAAATGTTCACTTGGGGGAGATGTTAACTCGTTACAAACTCAAAGGTTAGTCCGAAGCATGGAGCTCATTCTTCCTAATGTTCGCAACCCTGAAATGCATCTTTAAAAGAGGGAAAACACTAAATAAAAAAGCCGTTGTGCCCAAGGATGCTGATGATCTGGCACTTTGGGATTTTATTGATGTTTACACAGCAGTCTCACACCAACCAGGCTTTGAAATGTGTACAGACAGTGAGCTAGTAAGAAAACAGTAATTATGCTACTGGGCTTTTCAGTCGGCAAGAGCATGCTTGCTCTGTGTGTTCCTAATCATATTAATTATCTATCTGGTTGCTGCAACCCACCGCTTGGCATTTGCTGCACATCTCTCTAAGTATCTGGGCAGTGTTGCAGTCAGCCTACAGCCAGAGGCTTTGGTTTTTAATCTGTACAAAGGCAGCCATGTGGAGTCTTTTTGGAGATGGAGAGTGATAATATCCTATCCGTTTCATCTTTAGCTGTCCTCTTTTGGGGGGAACCAGCCAGCCTTTGGACAAGTTGACTCCCGTTCCTGAGAACAGACCCAGGATTATTCTCAGACCCACTAACTGCCAAGACACATTCCTTCTTACCCTTCTCTAGTCTCACAGATGGTAACTGGGTCACCCTAGATTCTCTGGCTGAGGCCTCAACAGTTCTTATGGAAGTTCTTTTCTGTCTGACCTTGCCTATAAAGCACTGACTGGAAAATTATAGTCTTCAACACTATTCTGGATTGACAAATTGTGGGTGAGAAGTGGTAATCTAGCGTTTGGCCTGGTAACCAGTCTTTTATGTGTACTACTCCCAGCATTCTCTCTTTTCGCCCCATGTGTTCATCTACCCAGCAAAGAGGTAGCCGTGGTCCGAGGATGTACTTAGAGAACATTGTACCCAGGCCCTGTGTGTCCTCAGTGGCCAGTGTGACCAAGCCAACAGGGCTGTGATGAGAAATCCAGGCAGGGGGCGGGGGGGGGGGCAGTGTTCCCTTGAGGGAGCATGTTTAACAGATTTCCCTACTAAACAGATTTCCCTACTAAACAGATTTCCCTACTAAAAAATCAGATCACCAGTAGAGGAGCCTCAGAAATTGGCTCCACTGTTATGCTTTTAAAAGATTTAGGTCCCCAAGGGTTGTCTAAATAGATTCTGGCCCACGGTTCTTAGAATTCTCTTGGATGTAGTTTACCTCGAAAGGCTGTTCATGTTCTATTTCTCATCTTTCACTTAGGGATCAATGTTTATTTTGCATACACTATGACATCAGCGTGAAGCAATTAGGAAAAAATCTAATCATTTCGCCTTTATTTTAAATGGTTCTAGAATTCCCTCCAGTCTCATTGTGAAAGAGGCAGGGAAAGAAAATAGAAGGGTAATAATCTGATTTCTGTCCATATTTTCAGTGTTTTATGCTTTCCATTAAAGCCTTGCTAATCTCTAGTGTGCTGTTCTAACTTTTTTGAACTGCAGGGTCAAAAGTTTTCCCCTCCCCCACTTTTTCCTGAGTGGCCTGTCTTCAAAAAGTATAAATAATATTGATCGTGGTATTTAATACGCTAATGAAACCCATGGTTATTGACTACATAATTAATATACTGTCCAAAAGTGAAGTTTGGCAGCCCAGTATATAAAGGTTTATATTGACTTGTGTTTCTTTGGCAATATGCCTTCTAAGGTTTTATTTATAGAAAATGAAACTGGTTGTTTGGTCTCCTTTCCTTCTTCCTACTTGTTAGAAGGCCACTGTTCCCCTAGTAAATTGATTGTTTCCTTGTCTCAAAGAGGATATCTCTTCTCCCCACTCCACCAACTTTTACGTGGTTTGTTAGCTCTTGCTCTTATAATCCGTTGTGTTGGCAGAATTCCGGCTTTTATAAACACTTTGGAAATAGTTTCACCAGAAGAACAGAGTGTAGATATTTAATTTTCAGTTACTCAAAAAAAAATCTAAGCATATTTTATTAAGCCTATGTTAAGTATTGTTAATGTTCATTAAAGAGAAAAAGGAACTGCCAGGGTGGGGTGGGGTAGGGATGGGGGGTGAAGAGAGGTTGGTTAATGAGTGCAAACATGCAGTTAGAAAGAATAAGTTCTAATGTTTAATAGCAGAGTAGGGTGACTGTAGTTAACAACCATGTTGGCTTGGCGCCTATAGCTCTACCGGCTAAGGCGCCAGCCACGTACACCTAAGGTGGCGGGTTCGAATCCCCAGCTCGGACCTGCCAAAACAAC
>NW_003852540.1:4033192-4040836 GCF_000181295.1 Otolemur garnettii | reverse complement strand
AGACTCGCTTGAGCCCAGGAGTTGGAGGTTGCTGTGAGCTGTGATGCCACAGCACTCTACCCAGGGGGATAGCTTGAGGCTTTGTCTCAAAAAAAAAAAAAAAAATCAAACTCAGTCATCACTCAACTCAGACTGATTTATTTTTATTTTTATTTTGCAGTTTTTGGCTGGGGTCAAGTTTGAACCCACCACCTCTGGTATATGGGGCCAGCGCCCTACTTACTGACCCACAGGTGCCAGCCACCCCACTGATTATTTCTTATACAAGTAATCTGTCTTCATTTTAGAAAAATAATCTGTAGATAAGAAAAAACAGAAGTACCCATAATTTCATCAATCAGCAGTAACCACTTGTAGAGCTGACTGCTCTTTTCTGTGTATTTGAATCAATCTAGTTTTAATAAAAAATGGGATCATACTGTGCTTACCATTTTGTAACACTTTTCTCCTAGCTACCATAGGATCAATATCTTTTCTGTTTTGATAAAAATCTGCCTAATTTTCAGTGGTATCTTACTGTATGGATATATAAATTTATTAAGCCAATCCGGTTTTGCTGTATTCTTATACTTTTCTAATTATTATAACTAGGTCTTGATGGACAGGAGCATTTATACTCTGTGGTACTGTGAACATCTGTGCCTTTTCTTGTTCAGTTCCGTTCTCTGATTGTTTTTCCTTTGCCTTAGTCCAGTGATAACTCCTCTAACCCTGTGTACCATCAGGCTGGCAGGTAATTTGAGCAGGCCTTTAGTCCACCATCACAACCAAAGTGGCCTCTTGAGAACACATTTGACTTGCTTTATAAATCAGCCTGATTCTTTAAAGCTACTAATGATTATTAAATCTTTTAATTATATTTGTGATGGCAGTTTTAATAAGTCGTTGAGAAAAGTACCTAGTCACGTGTCTTCATTGACCTGTGTCAGCCCCTTGGTAGGTGATTTTAAATCAAGATACCTGTTCGTAAGAACTACGGACTATATGGAGCAAGGCTTGGGGCTAAATAATCAGATCACAGTGAAATTAGAATGCAGTTGCTGGAGAAATCGCTGGAGGACTGGAGTCAGTCAAAAGAATCAGATGATTTGAGACTCACAAACTGTAGCCTTCATGTAGGTCTGGGGCTGTCTGCTCTGTAAGGAAAAACTCAAGCCAACACCTGGTAACAGTCATGTCACTTGTTCTATATTTATCAGGTGAAGCTACTGGTGCTATGGAAGTTGGGTAGAAGGGGACAAAAGAAATTGGGTTTCTCAGGTCAATAATGTTTGACCGCAGGTTGCATAAGAGGGTCTTGTATTTTCTGTTGCCATACCTCTGACTCTTGAAGTGGGCTTGTCATGAGAATTTCTGACTTGGCCAATTAACTTGTGGGTGTATTTGAGACTTCCAAGCAAGTACGTGGCCATTTTTACAGCCTTTCAGCATTCTAATTTTTTTTTTTTTTTGAGTCTGAGCCTCAAGCTATCCCCCTGGGTAGAGTGCTATAACATCACAGCTCACAGCAACCTCCAACTCCTGGGCTCAAGTGAGTCTCCTGCCTCTGCCTCCCAAGTAACTGGGACCACAGGCGCCCACCACAACGCCCGGCTATTTTTAGGTTGCAGCCATCATTGTCGTCGTTTTGGCAGGCTGGGGCTGGATTTGAACCCGCCACCTTAGGTGTATGTGGCTGGCGCCTTAGCCACTTGAGCCACAGGCACCGAGCCCCTTTTAGCATTCTTAACGGCTATCACGTCGCACACATACCCCTTTTCGTAGCTATTGACAAGTCTCAAAACGTACAATTTTCAAGAAAACAAAACCTTTATTTTCAGCTTTCACTAGACCATGTGAAAAACTTAATCCCACCTGCCTCATGAGGAATATTTATATCTCCAACTCAAAAATGATCATGTAAACTTTTAATAATTGTGAGCCATTCTTATAAAATCGTACCTGCTCCCTAGTGTATTACCCAGTTGGTAATTGGAAGTTTGTGCTGTCATTAAAAATGACAGCTTCCTCAGCTAACATTCTTGGTGCTTGTAAAATGCAGATAACCAGACCTATATTTAACTGGTGTGTGGCGCAGCTTCCTTTCAACGGTCAGGTAACCTAGGGGCTAGGGCCTGGTCCAGCAGGAGCGCTCACTGCAGGAAGCAGAGGCTTTGTGCTCTGAACACCCTGCCCTGAAATGGAGGCAGAACAACCAGGACTTTTTAAAAATAAGCCCCAATTGGACTCTCATCTCCTCTCACCGTTGACACTGCTGTTCATATTGAAGTTTATTTATATCTTCAGTCAGCCATGGTACAGAGGTCATTTCTATTGGCCTAAAATTTTAGAGGCTTATATGTTTGCCTAGGAAAGCTGATCCCCTCAGCACTTAGGCTTGTAATGCAAAGCTTGTCTTTTGCAGAAGCTTTTCTGCTTCCATAACATCACTACTCCCACCACCACCACCACCACCAATTTCCTTCTCCACTATTTATTTAAAACCTGAAATCGCTTTATAAGGTGCATCCGTGTAAATGAGCTCTCCTCCTCTAATGGGCTCTCTCCAAGCAGCAAACCTTCCATAAAGGAGCCACTAATTAAGCACAAAATGGTTTGTCTTGCTTAGCCATGTTTCAGGAATCCAGCAGTCAATTTAGAAGATGGCAACATCCTTCTTTATAGCTGTGATGTTAATAATATTCTTTTGTCTCATCCTGGAGTCTTTAACCAGCAGTTAGAGTGCCTCTGTGTGTGTGTATATGTCCCTGTTCCTGTCTTGCTCTCCATCTTAAAGAAGAAGATTTGTTTCCATGGACTTTCATTTTTCTGAAAACCCTTATTAAAGTTACTCTTCAAGGATCAAACCCACACCGAGCCTTCCTGGCTAGAAAGAGGTGCTGTGGAAAAGTGCGTGATTTGCAGTGGAGGCACGCACAGTCTTTCCGGGAAGATGCCTGTCAGTCAAACGGGGCTCTTGTTGTTGAGAGGGTCTGAATGGCTCTCTTCCCTTCCCGGTCTGAGGGAGAATTGAAGGTGTTAGCAGGCTTACCCGGGCAGCATCACTCATGGACCGATGTGCACGCCGCCACAGCTGTGCACTGCACATGCCTCCTAATAGAACCTTTAGCTCCTGGAGCCAAGTCTCATTCTGTGTGTGTTATTAAAGTGGTGTGGGTGACTAGGAAATGCAGAGCCCTCTTAATTAGAGAGCGACATTCTCGCATAGTAGTAGTGTTCCGTTTGTGGCATAATTGTCACAGCAAATTACCAGTTGGGTTAAATATTGAGCTGGTAGTTATTGGAGCTTCAATTCTTTGCTCCACCCAGCCCTTCCCACCCCTCCCACCCTCCCCATCACCTGCTACCCTGCACTTGTAACTTGATCTTCTGCCAAGTGGTAGCTTTTAAGTGAGGCTTAGAGAAGATACACTTTACAGCAGGAGCAATAAATCTAGCTTTGGGCAAGTTATAGGATGCCAGGAACATCTGAACAAGGGGTGCAATTTTTGCTCGGCATATGAGGGTATGCTGGGTCATCCTATGGGTCTTCTAACCCCTGCTATAAAACCAGGTCCGTCAATATATCTCACGCGGTATCTCTAATATAGGAACGCTACTTGAGATGCCACAAGAGAAGCAAAGGAAATGTTAAGACTTGATCCCTTCTCACAATTTTCATCTGTGAAGGGAAGGCTCACAAAAACGGTACCCTTTTGATAAACAAGCAGAAGTGAATAGAGTAGATTGTGTATGCGGAGTGGGAAAGGAGTCCGGTGGAGGGGAGGTGACAGTCTGGTGGAGACAGCCACAAAATTTGTGAGTTGTCATTGTGAAGACAGGAAAGATGGATTGGCTGGTAGAAAAGAATCCATTTCAAGCTGAAGGAGCAGCACACCTCGTAGGAGAAAGTAAACTCAGTGCAAGTGATACCAGGAAAATTAGCTTGGTTTGAGTGGTAGGTTTTTGTAGAAAAATAAATGAGATTGCTGAACATCAGGAGAGTGGCCTGGATCTTGATTTCCTTGGAGCTTAGTACTTAAGCCCTGTGGCATGTAGGTCTTACTGAGTGTCCTTTGTTGTTAATTGACCTTTCCATTGCTCAGAGCTGGTGTTCGGGCCAGGCAGATTGCTCCGGTGCAGCCTGCCTCTGCTTAGCCAACTAAATAGCTGAGGAAATCCTGCAGGGGATGTTATTGGAGCGTTGTACACTCAATTCTTCACAAGCCTCACGCTGGGCTGCTCATTTTCTTTGGACAGAGATAGACTGGCTCCCTCTCTTGTTGATGGAATGAAAATTCTCTCTTGCGTTATGGCTCTTGTGATAACTTTGGTGGCAGTGGTGTGGGGATAATGAAGTGTCTCTTAATGGCTCTAGTTAGACCCGGTAATATCACTCCATCAAACTTCAGCTGACTGTGGGAACCTAACCCAGTTTTGTATTCCTAAATGTCTAAAACCCTCCACTGATATCTCTAAAGCATTAATAAGGAGCCAGCCATCACTTATCTGTTTCCTGGAGCATACTTATAAGCCAGCACTCATTTCTGGACTCCAGAATTGTGCCGCTTCCAATTCCAGCTCCGGGTCTCCTTGGATAGACTCCGGAAGCCAAAGTCATTTCAGCCCCAGCATCACTGTGCTCCGACTCTCAGCCACTGGCATGCTGGTTTAGTGCCCCCAAAGGAAGAGAACTCATTTTATTCTGGAAGATGGGGAAACGAATTTGCTTCAGGACCTGCCTGGCTCTAATTAGCAGAGTCTGTAAGCAGGCTGTGCTCTGTGTCTGGGGCGCATGTGCACACGTGTCTGTGGTGCGTGCACACGTGTGTGTGGTGTGTGCATGTGTGTAGAGTGACATGCTCGGTGGCAGCTGCTGTAGATCCAGGTTGGCCCGCTTCTGCTTCTCAAGATGGCTGGTGGAGGTGGCCACCTTACACGCCCTGAAAACATCCTGTATTCATCCTCCAAATGGAGACATAACCAGGTGGGAGGTGGGATATGAACGTCCAGGCAACTTTTCAGCACACCCGAATGAATTAGGAAAGGGAGGCCACGTGCTGAAGCAGAGGAAGGGAAAATGGGAAGGAACAGCAAGGAAAGGAATAGGTGGGGAGAGAGGTCATTTTAACCCAAATTTAATAATGGAAATGACAATTATGAACACAATGAGAGCAATGATTCCACAGCCAGAGCTACAAGACCATGACCAATGGCTCTCCAGGGAAACAGGGGGCAGCCTCCTCTCCTGGAAGTCAGGGAAAGGGTCTCTCCACCAACCAGGGGCGGGAGGCAGAGCCTGCACTGCCTGATTTAGCCTGGAAGTTAAAATCGCTGAAGCAGTTTATAGAAACACCAGAGTGAGCTGCAGCGCGCAGTCGGTAGGCAGCATCCAGAGATGATGGCATAAATGTTTCAAATGTGCTCGGGGTAATTAGTTTTGAATTACCATGTGCATATTTTAAACATTTAAATGATCATCCCAGGTTTTCAAAAACAGTTTCACACAGCTCGATGTCACTCCCCCTCCCAGCACGGCCTCCCCTGGGGACGCGGCCACGGCCGGGTTGGAATGCAGCCAGGTGGAGGCCGGGCTTGTGCCACCTCAGCCGAGAGGGAGCGGTGGGGCGCGCCAAACTCCGAGTAAAGGCGGATTAGGCTGCAGCCCCCAGGGGCCTGGCAGCAGCCGGCTGGCCCGGGACTTTCCTTCCTCCAAGCTGATGATGTTTTCTGTGCAAATTTTTCAAAACGATTTGTTCAGCTTTTAAGTTTTTTTCATTGTGCATGAAAATGTAATTCCACGTGGGAAGCGTTTTCTCCTCCATTTTATTTTATGGAGACCCAGAGAGCTGGGAAACTTGAAAGATGACTAACCAGGTAGGAAGTGCACTTGGTGTTCCAAACCGGTGACCCTGTCCATCAGTCACTCTGGGCAAACTGCCTTCCCGCAACTTCATTCTCCCTTGTATTTGGCCCAGAATACAAACAACAGATTTCTAAATTCCCTGATTCAGAAGCAGTGGCGAGGGCAAAGGTTTCGTGCTACAACACGCCTGCAACAGAAGCTGATAAACACTGTGTGCTCTCGCAGAGGCCCTTTCGGCTTTGCAAGGGAGTGTTCAAAGCCAGGTCTCTAACTTTATGCACATGAATTTAGAAGAGTGGCTCAACAAAGCTTCCTTGTATCCCTTTGTCCTGGTTATAAGCTGTTTCTCCAGCAGGTGGAGCTGGGAGAATGAAAACTATGAGCCTGCGCCTGGGATCTCTGAGTGGGAGCTATCTATGCTGAGATCCTGATTGAATGAAAATTGTTCATTATGCAAACTGTCTGGTTCAGTACACAGAGGCAGCCCCCAGGAACAAACCCCAAGTAGTTGCTTTTTCTCGCCCCAGATTAAAACATATGAACTGCTTTGATGTAATCTTATAACAAAGCCTAATAGAAATTTTATTTCTTTGAAGTTGCCTGTCATTTCTTATTGCCCCCCTCTTTTCTGTCCTATTAATACCCGAACAGTCAGGGATATGCAGCTGAGTTTAGGTTGTATTTGAGGATGGGAACAGTGCGTTTTCCTCGGTGATGGCCTGAGTTATTTAAATACAGTTACACTGCTTGCAATATGTTTAATCTCTTGGGTTTCTCCCCCACCCCCACTGCTATTTATCATTTTAATGGAATGCTACAGAATATCACATTATGCAATGTGTTTAAATTGATAAATTATATTAGAAAAACATTGGATAGGAGTTTTTAATGGTAAGTGGGTTTCTGTAGAAATATTTTCTCATTAGTAGATCAGCTGCTCGAGGGGTAGAAGTTGTAAGGATTTGGGAATAAGCTATATTTATGACCTATTTGGCTAATTAAAATTAAAGCATAATTTTAGCATGAAGTTCCTGCAAGACTTTGCAGAGAGGGTGGAGAAAGAAACTTGCCCAAATCCAGTTACTTTTAAATGTCAGTTGCCATAACAACTTCACATGAGCCATATTTTTACTTGAAAATTCCTTTTAGGATTCGGTTGCTATAATAATTTGCCTCGGCTCTTTTTAGGAGACATATTTTCCTACTTTCCTTCTGTGATCATTTCAAGGCTTTCATTACTGTAACAAAAATGACCGTGTACCTCGACTCTTCCTTTCTCCATGTACAAGGAGACAGTGGTCCCCCCCAAATAGAAATAGACAGTGGTCCCCCCCAAATAGAAGCCCCGGGGAAAGAGGCTAAGCCCTGAGGACCCAGTGCGGCAGGGATTAGTGCCTTTCTGGGTGGGGATGATTTAGCCAACAGCATTTTTGTAAGTGTGACTGTTAAGCTTTTCTGTGTCCTGGGACTTTTGCATGAGGCAAAGATCAGTCTGACCATCTCAAGGAAGGATGAGTCAGCTCATGTATTATGAAGGCCCACTGGGTACTGTCAGCTTGTTGTTCAGTGGAACTACTGGTATTTGATGACTGAGTGAGGCAGTCCCGAAAGTGTTTACTTAGAAGCAGAGTGGTAGCAGAGTCGGTTCAGTGCCCTTTCTCTCCCTATTTAGCTGTTAACCTCAATTCATTAGCCAATATGACCTCAAAGAAGCACCAGTATCTAAGCTCTGTTCTGGCCACAGGCACTCCAGGGGGCACTAGTGGCTGCCTGCCTTCCAGATCTCTCTGGGGCTAACA
>NW_003852540.1:4031399-4033070 GCF_000181295.1 Otolemur garnettii | reverse complement strand
TTGCAAGTGGGAAGAACATTTGCTTTCAAAAGACTTTTGCTTCCATCTCCTTGAAAGATCCCAGCTGCTCTCACTGATTTCCTGTGTCCTTGGCAGAAGCTGTAATCAAGTCTCCAGCTTTAGTGACACCATACTTCCTCTCCCTGTTCTCACCATGGTCCTTCTGCTCCCTCTCCCGTCTTTCCTCCTCCCACCCCAACGCTTTGATGGGATCTTGAATAGCCACATCTTTTCAGGAACTCTGAAGCTCACAGAGGGACAGTGGGAATCCTGTGAGGAAGACAGTCCAGAAAGAGGGCGCCTGGCGACACTCCTGCCTGCCCCTGTGGACTCTACTTTGGAAGGACACGTCACCTCTCGAAGTCCTCATGTGTTTGGTGAGAGGAACATCTGTTTCTCCCACCTAAAGGTGGAAGTAAGGATCAAACACAAAAATCTGTAGGAAAGAGAAAGCGTAAGACGTTCCGTAAATGTGCAAAGAATAATAATTATTATATTTTCTCCTCTGGGTGATCCAGACTTTGGAGGTACGAAGCTTACAGGCTAAAAAAAATCAACTGGGCCAGATACATGAGCTGCTCTTTTCAAACCTCAGTGATGTGCCTTTGGAAGAGACTGTGAAGGTTTGCATCTGTTTGGGGATGTTCAACATTTTGATTGTTCTGCACACGTCTACTGAAATGTAATACTTGACATTTCTCGAGAACCAGTTGTGCTTTTTTTTTTTTTAAAGAGTATAACTGAACTATGTGTTTTAGAAAGTGAAATAAAACATTGTTGTGCTGGGTGTGGTCGCTCACACTTGCAGTCCCAGCACTTTGAGAGGCCACAGCAGAAATCACTTGAGGCCAGGAGTTCGAGACCAGCCTGGGCAACACAGTGAGACCCTGTCTCTACAAAAGGTTTAAAAGTTAGCTGGACATGGTGGTGGGCACATGTAGTCCCCACTATTCAGAAGGCTGAGGCCGGAGGATCACTTGACCCCAGGAGTTTGATGCTATCGTGAGCTATGATGCTGCCACTTCACTCTAGCATGGGCAATAGAGTGAGACCCATCTCAAAACATTATTGCTTGGTCTAGATATAAAACTAGAGTTTCTGCTTTATCCTCACCCTTTTCTCACATTTCTCACATTCATCCTCTTCCCACTTTCCAGCCCCCAGACGCAGGAAACAGATTGTTCTTTTGCTCGTGAGGGAGGCAGCCTGGGGAGAAGACAACATGAGGACTCTGCAGTCAGTCAGATCTGGGTTCAAATCTCACATCTTCCATCTACCTGACCTCATAATTCATTCCCCTGTATATATATGAACCAGGGATTATATTAATGCATGCCTTTCAGGCCTGTTGTGTGGATTAGCAATAATACACACAGGCCAGGCACAGTGGCTCATGCCTGTAATCCTAGCACTCTGGGAGGCTAAGGTGGGAGGGTGGATTGCTTGAGCTCGGGAGTCCCAAACCATCCTGTCTTTACTAAAATAGAAAAACTAGGCTTGGCGTTGTGGTGCACGCCTATAGTTCCAGCTATTCAGGAGGCTGAGGCAAGACGATCACTTGACAGGCCAGGCACCGTGGCTCATGCCTGTAATCCTAGCACTCTGGGAGGCTGAGGCGGGTGGAACACCTGAGCTCAGGAGTTTGAGACCAGTCTGGGCAAGAGTGAGACC
>NW_003852540.1:4023313-4030297 GCF_000181295.1 Otolemur garnettii | reverse complement strand
TATTTATTTTTTTGAGACAAAGCCTCAAGCTGTTGCCCTGGGTAGAGTGCCGTGGCATCACAGCTCACAGTAACCTCCAACTCCTGGATTTAAGCTATTCTCCTGCCTCTGCCTCCCAAGTAGCCAGGACTACAGGCACTCACCACAATACCTAGCTATTTTTTGGTTGCAGCCGTCATTGTTGTTTGGCAGGCCTGGGCTGGATTCAAACCTGCCAGCTCAGGTGTATGTGGCTGGCACCTTAGCCGCTTGAGCCACAGGCGCCAAGCCAACAAAATGTTTTCTAATGATCAGAATCAACCAATGACATAATAGGTAGCTTTAGAATATACTGAGCTTCCATCCCTTTGCTATTAAGAATAGGCTGGAACACATTTGCAAAGCCCCCGTAGAAGCAGAGCCCTGTGCTTGGCCCCAGCAACTGTGAACTTCAGGTGAAGATGACTGTGAGATGACATCACACTTTTCTTCTGGTCCCTTCCTACCCCAGATGCCTGTGCGTTAGATGTCCTGCGGTGGCCTATCACCTTAGGAACCACCTCAGAGAGAAGAAATAGGGCTGAGTGACACTGTGAAACAGTAAATGGTTTTGAAAGGTGTGGTCTGGCTTTGAGGAACAGCTCAATGTCTCTGTGGCTTTGTTACGGATCCAAAATGACAGATGCCCCAAGAGTTGCTGAGAAACTCCCACTGGCAGGCGGAGGATCCAGTGGGAGGCTAAGGACTTTCAGAGAGAAGGCTTTGTCCCCAGGGCAGTTCTCCAGCTGGCGATGGCTATCCCAGTGGGTTGTAATGGTAGCTCCCCAAATATATGTCTACCCAGAATCGGTGAAGGTGACCTCACTAAGAAAAAGGGTCTTTGGAAATGTAATTATGTTAAGAATCTCAAGATGAGATCACCCTAAATTAGAGAGGGCACTAAATCCAATGACAATTGTCCTTTTAAGAGAACAGAAGGCGGTAGGACACACAGGAAAGGTGATGTGAGGAGAGAGGCAGAAATTGGAGTGATGCTCCTATAAGCCAAGGAACACCAAGGATTGTTGATAGTCATTGGAAGCTAAGAGAAAAGCATGGAACAAGTCCTCTATCAGAGTGTCCAGAAGGAACCAACCCACCAACACCTTGATTTCAGACTTCTGGCCTCTAGGACTGGAGAGGATGAATTTCTGTTGTTTTCATCTATCCAGTATGTGGTCATTTTTTTCAGCAGCCCAAAGAAACTCATGCAGTCTGTCTTGGTGCCATCTTGAATTCTCTCATGTTCTAATGGGTCAGTGAGGGGAGCCGTGAGCTCACTCAATTTTCCGGGTATTTGATAATGATAGTAACTGGGATCTCTCGTCCTGGGGCCATTCTGCTAGAATCCTCACCACCTGGCTCAGCACTCATTTTCTTTATCTATCCCCAAATGCTTCCTAGTAGCTGCTCTCTGTTGCATGCTTAGTGACTGGGGTTTTTATTGCTTAATGACATCTGAGCCACTGCAGAAGGAACACAGGGCCATAGGCCATTGCATTCCCATGCAAAAAAGGCACATTGCCAACAGGAAGAATATTTTTAAAAATCGCCTTTAAAAAAAAACCAGTTTCACCAAGCATGTAGTAAACAGCTTTCAGCCACATTCTGTCAGCCATAAATTTAATCTGTTTTGACCTGGACACGGCTGTTTTCCTCTCCTT
Source organism: Otolemur garnettii (assembly GCF_000181295.1). Classification (NCBI taxonomy): domain Eukaryota; kingdom Metazoa; phylum Chordata; class Mammalia; order Primates; family Galagidae; genus Otolemur; species Otolemur garnettii. The sequence goes on along the minus strand of NW_003852540.1, from coordinate 4,028,615 downwards.
TCTTCAGCATCTTACTCTGAACTGGCAGCAGCCAAGTGTCCATTGTCATTGGCAGTGAGTTTTCATTTTGAAAGACACTTTAATGAGAGAATTGGCACCACGTTCTGCACCTAGGTGGGTATTATTCCCTCAGCAAAGTTTTTCGTTAACGAGTTTGGGGGTTTTGATCTGGAAAGCCTGGGGAGATAAGCTGGAAGGCCCGGCAGTGACATTCCTTTGGAGACAAGCATGAGCCAGCACTGTTCCCAGGAGCTGAAGATCAGCCTGCAAGGGGTCTGGAGGTGACTGTGTGGGCAGGGTGGGGGTACTGGGCTATTCCATCCCATCCCCTGCTTTCCCCCATCCTTTGCTTTCTCCCGGGAGAACAGCAGAGCCCCTGGGTATGGTTCTTTGGGCTCTGGTGGGCCTGTCCTTCTCACACAGAAGCCCAGGATTAGCATGGAAATAGACACATCATTCTTTAGGGACCCTCTGCTGACATCTTCACCATCAGTACTGGGGAATCAGTCCCTGGGCTTTGCTCCGAGGAGAAGATCCATTTATCCTGTCTCTTGGCAGGTGGTGCCCAAGGAGCCCTTGCATTCGTTGGACCTTGTTGCTACAGAATGTCAAACATTCCAGCCGTTGTGATTCTCCCAGCCGGGCTCACATAGTGAAGGGGCAGCAGCCTTTCTAAACCTCAGAACTAATAAGAACATTTTAAACCTTTTCTTTCTTCTTCTTTATTTTTTTCTTTTAATATTCCTTTCGATGTGAGAGCACCAAGTACTACCGAATACTGCTAGAAATGAAGGGGGCTGTCAAAAGACAGAAAGGAAGGGAAAAATCAAATGCTGCCCCCAACAGCAATAACTGGAAGGTGTGTCATGACCCTCCCCCACTCCTCAGCAGGGTGAGCGCTACCTGTGCCAGCCTAATTGCCACCAGTCCACGGCCCTGCATGGTAATGAGGAACTCAAGCTCTGGGGCACTCTTTCAATGACGCAACAATTAAACAACATCCATTTACCTTTCATGCACCTCTGCTTTGCTTCTTAATGATTGCCAGCACTTGACTTCGTCTTTTGCCTATGGAATCCGTTTCCTCATCCTCCTGCGGAGAGGCTGCGGCCTCCCGTGTGCGGTGGGCCAGCCCCGTTCTGAGGCAGCAGACTGGGATTAGGGGAAGGAGGCTGTGATCCAGAGGGCAAGAGAGCTGCTGGGAGAGGGAAGGTCTCTTCTATGGAAAAGCAGCATCTTTAATGGAGTCCTTAGCAACAGCAGAGGGAGGGGTGGAGAGAACCGAGGAGGCTGCTGCATGAAGTGTAAATATGATGATTGTTGTCTCTTTCACGGGAGGTAAATAAATCAGCTCGATGTAGATTCGAGAGGTGGCTGGTGATGCTGTGTACTTACACGGCGTCCCGAACCGGCCTCTTCAGGGTGCTTCAGATGTTGATTCATTACGCCTTCCACCAGCTCGCAGAGGGAGGGAGGTGGGGAGAATTATTATCACAGCTCTAAACCAAGGGACTGAGCGAGGTTAAGAGGCAGTAAGTTGGGAGGAGAAGGCGGCCACCCCAGCAGCCCGTCCCACGCTTCCACCTCTAGAAACGCTTGCTCCACTTTGAAACAAGTCATTGTCAGGCAACCTATTTTTCAGGGTCTAATTTCAGCATGTGAAGGCTTTGTCTCCTCTGTATATTTCTTTATGTGAAATATGTATGAGCTTGTAGAACAGGAAAGAATGACTTTAATCATGTGCTAAGATTGTTTAGGGGCTGAAGGGCCCAATCCAGCTTCCAGCCCCACCTGAATGGAGTCCCTTTGGCATATGGATGAAAACCTTGGAGGGGGGAATGTGTCATATATGTGGAATGATGAGGCTTATAGCTTTGGGTGGATCTGTTTTGTGAATTTGTTTTGTATTAAGAATCTGTTGACCTAGGATTCTAAGGAGGGGCTCAGCCCAGGAGCAGTGGCCATGGGGTCTGTTCAGCAGCTGGTGCTGGGACAGTGGAGAAGCAGCTGGTTTTTGCAAATAGGGCACAGCCTATTTGTTGAAAGGGCACAGCCTTTGTCATCCCAGGCCTGGAGTTCAACCCTGACTATAGAACAGGAAAGCCAGGCAACCAAGAAGGGACGCTCTTTGGACCCCAGAGGGGCAGACGGCATGTTGGAACAATTCTCTGCAGTTTTGCCGCCATGCATTGGACACTCGAGGGCTCTTCTCACTCCAAACCCCACAGCTCTCCCTCCTGAGAATGGGAGGTGAGAGCAGGCGAGTTGCCAGCAGAGCTCTGTCATGTGGGTTACCAAGGAACAAGCGAACAGAGAAAACTTCAGAATCCCTGAAGACCAATTTCCTCCAGCCCCAGCAAATGTGCAGAACCTCCACCAAGTCCCAGCCATCAGGGAAGCTGCAGCTCAGCCTCTTTCTGATGGCGTGACAGGTACACCCAGCACCTTCAGGCACGTGGGGAGAGCACACGGAGGTGCTCAGTGTGCCCAGTTCATTCTCCAAGGGACAGCACATCTGGGCATGCCTGCTTGGGTATCACCTCTTGCCCCTTGTGTGTTGAGGGGGTGAAACAGTCATCTAAAGCCTCTTACCTGTTTGCTCAGCCCAAAGCCACAGGGCCAGACTGATCCCAGCTCTACTGGGCAGGCCTTGTGGGGACAGTGACAGTATGCACTCAGTGCTGTTGCAGGGAGGTCGCCACCATTATCCCTCCTGACAGCTTCACCCTCCACTCTTCTCCATCCTTCCCCTCCATTCTCTTCCTTCTTCTCCCTCTACCCGGCTCTTTTTTTCTCACTCAGCCTCTCTGCTGAATTCTGCATCGACATCAGCACTTCCAAAAACAACAACAAAGGAAAGTAGGTCACCAGCAGATCCTACGGAGCTGGGCCCTGCTTTGGCTGAGTCTGGGGGTGTGGCCCATCTCTTAGAGAGCAGGAGGTGCCCCAAACTCTGTGCCTGTTGCCTTGCACACAGAGCTTGGGTCCCCAGCCCCCATATACTTGGGGGGGAAGGCAGATATGTAATATGTGACCTGTGCGTCAGCACACTGGCTCACAGGTGGGGCAAATTTGGAGTTTCTGTGCCAAGGGCTATGCTCTATACATTTGCTCTGATCCTGGTGTGGTATCAGGGGTCAAGGGACTGTGGTACACACTGCTGGTCTCCGGAGTGGGAATCCAGGCTGCAAATGCACATGCTTACTCGCACACATGTGTGCACAGGCCCGACTGCACTGCCTGGTCTGCCCTGTTCCTTGGGGGCCTCACGCGTAATGCTTCCTGTGCTCTCTATGGTCATGGAACTCCCAGTTCTATTTGAGAGATTACCCAACATGCTAATTGAGTCTCCTGCTATGATTAAAAAGAAATTTCAGATTAGAGCCACCATGCCATAGAGCTCGGGAAGAAAACAGCTCTTTAGAAACCCAGCAGGAGCAGACTATTTTTTTCCTAACTTTGAAAGAAACTGCATCTTGCTGTTGTTTTGCTCACAACAAACGAGTCAAGTGCAAATAGTCACCAGGTAAGGCCCAAACCATAAAGAGAAAGGCACTTGGGAAGAGATAAAATTGCAGTCTTTCCCCCTGCTTTTTAATACAATGGCCATAATGGAGGTATTTCTGTGAGCCTAGATCCCGCCTCAGCCAGCACCCTTGGCCCCTGGAGTTGGGCAATGCCACTATTCAGTCTGGTCAGCCTTCACCCCGGATAAAGCTTTTATGAGCAGCCAAGGGTGAGGAGCCCATTTCAATCAAACTCCCTGAAGCGATTAGTTCTGGAGGTCCCCAGAGGTGGCTGGGGGAGGGGAGGATTTCAACTGTGGTCAGTAAGAGGCAAGCACAGCTATGGGAGCAGCACTTCTGAATGATTTTACTTGCAGGGCTGAGCTCACCACATTGATACTTTTAGATCTCATTAGCTTGGGGAGAGAGGGCTGTACACTGTACCAGGTCCCCTGGGCATCTTACCTTTTAAAGTGGCTCCTCTTATATCCAGAGGGAAAAAGTCCTCTCAACTCCTTTTCTACCCCCTCCACTAGTTAAGATTTTAAAACACTAACATTGAACCCAAACCCTTCTAAAAGGAAACCACTTGACTTTATGTAAATAAAGCATCTTCTTAATATCGGCTTCATTAAAAGACCCAAGAAAAGAACATCAATGTTTGCTGATGGAAGAGTATAATTGTCTTTAAAGGTAATTGGCTAGTTATTGCAGATAATTGTCTTCAAATAATGGTAGGCAGGCAATAAAGAGGAAGAAGGTCTAGGAAAAGGGCTAGCACAGGTAAGCCTGCCCCTCCAACCTGAGTAGGGTTGGATTGGGCCCAGGGGTGGCATGAGGCAAGGACCCACTGCCAGACTCCTCCAAGACCACCATCCCCAGAGTTTAGGGGTAAGTAGTAAGATTTCAGAAAGAACCCACTGCCAGACTCCTCCAAGACCACCATCCCCAGAGTTTAGGGGTAAGTAGTAAGATTTCAGAAAGAATTTGGAGGGCCTACCTTGAGTTGCCGGCACGTTTTTTAGCCAACTAAATAAGGCCCGGAGAAACAGCAACTGCTATGCACCAATATCATTAGTTCATAAAAGAAAGATCCTTTAAAGACACCCCATTTCTTCCCTTAAGCAAAAAAAAAAAAAAAAAAAAAAGACATGATTTCAAAATAAAGGATTATCTTTAGATTGAATAAATTTGGCTTAGTGAAAAGCTCACTACATTAATGTTTCATTGCGAATGGGTAAAATCGCAATCACATGCTCCCCTTGTCTCCAAACTAGCGTCTGGAAGCCACTGTTCCCAGGGAGCTTAGTTTCTGCCAGTTGCCACAGCTTTTCATATGACAAAAGCTGGGTTTAACATTCTGTTGCTGTCTTCTTTTTGGAGCCAGCCTTTCCATCCTCCCCCTGCCCCATTTCCCTTATGTGAGAGAGTGGAGAAGTAGACAATTGGGTCAAAACTAAATTGACTGAAAGGACAAATTCGTCAAGAATGACTATTTCCCCCTCAGCCTCCGCAGTGCTGCCAGCCCATTCTGCCATTACAGCACGTTAGTCGTCCCTCAGATAGAGCGCCACCTACGTGTCAGGGTGGGGAAGGACGGCGATGCGAGGATTAGGCGAAGGGGAAATTGATGTTGTCTGGACCAGCAGTTCTTATTTTTTTGAGACAGAGCCTCAAGCTGTCCCCCTGGGTAGAGTGCTGTGGCTTCACAGCTCAAAGCAACCTCCAACTCCTGAGCTCAAGCGAGTCTCCTGCCTCAGCCTCCCAAATAGCTGGGACCACAGGCACCTGCCACA
>NW_003852540.1:4012057-4022473 GCF_000181295.1 Otolemur garnettii | reverse complement strand
GTCCCAGCTACTTGGGAGGCTGAGGCAGGAGACTCGCTTGAGCCCAGGAGTTGGAGGTCGCTGTGAGCGTGATGCCATGGCACTCTACCCAGGGGGACAACTTGAGGCTCCATCTCAAATAAAAAACCTAGAAAAATTTACTGAGACAAATTTTAAAGAGTTGTAATATCACCTTGGATAAATGAATACATGAACTAGTGGTTGCCTCTTCATTTTTAAGTCAATTTACTATTAGATAATTTGAAATTGGGAACAAAATTTGAAAATGCATGAAAGCAAGCAAATTGGGTTGAAAATTAATATGAAAGCCTTAAGTTAATTTTTCAAATGAACAAAAACAATGAAAAGAAAATATAAATACCCAAAACAATCCTGGGATTTACAAAAGCTCTGAGAAGAGGCCCAGAATGAATTAGCAAAAGTGCTTGAAACCCCAAAAATTGTAACAAATGGAGCCTTTACATCTCCATATACAACCCCCTCTGTGGTTCTTACAGGCCTGATTGCCAATGTTGAGTCACCCTCTGCCCACTGTCTTCCTTTTCCGTGCTTGGAGGAATTTCCCATGGCAGCCTCAGGGAGCCTTGTAGGAGGAGGGACAATGGGACCAAGTCTTTCTCTGCCCAGACTATTGGAGTCTGTTGCACTTAACTTGGGATCCTTGCAGAAATGAAGAGCCAGCTACAGCTGCTGAGAAACTGGAGAAACCACCTTGGCCAGTCTGAGAGTTTTCTGCCACTGCATCCTGCTCTTGGTAGGAAGGAAGGCAGACAGGAGGAGGCTCTTGCCAGCTTCTTCAGTCATCCTGCAGCCAACCCCAGTGACCTCTTTTGAGGGGTCAGAACAGCAGAGTGAAACTCTAGGAAAAGCAGGAAGACAGATCTTCTGACTCTCTTTCCAACGCTTTTGCAATTCATCTCTTTTCAGCTTGAAATTCCTGGGGCTGGAGAAGAGGTTGATTTGTCCAGAATAGACCCATCTTAGCCATCAGTTATGTGGGATGGGGTCTCCCCTAGTGACAACCTAGGTTTGGACTGCCCAAATGTTTGAATTCCTTCTACTCGGGGATAGAAAGGCAGAACTGAACTGGGGAAGGGCTCCATCTGGTCTTGGACTCAGAAGCACAGGTCTGAATAACTAAAAGGACCATTTCTTAACCTATAAAGTGAGAATTACAACCAAATCTTCCCAGAGAGGAGATTTCTCAGTTTGTTATGAGGTCATGTCTGGGGAGTGGGCTTTAAAAATCCAAAATACTATCCAACTGTAAGTTACTTTTTTTCCTTTGAACTTGCCCCTGCCCTTTGGAGATGAGTTGGGTGAGGAGGAAAAATCTATAAGAAAAACAAGGCTGTGGCCTGGCTGGAGCCTGTCTCAGGGGCTGAAGTGGGTCAGCGACTCTGAGAAATGAAGCTGTTTCTGAGCAAGCAGGCCAAGGGGGTGCAGGACAGAAGGGGAAGCTTGCAGTAATGGCCCCTGGAGAGCTAAGGTCTGTATTGGGCCCAGTGTGAGGCTGGTGGAGGAGGAGAGAGGAGCTAGCGCCAGGAGGGATTATAGGGAAACCCCCATGCATATCACCTGTGAGACCAGAGGGCTTGTTTCCAGAGTGATCTAGAGAGGATGGGAAGGGCGCAGGACAAGGGTGGAGTGGGGGAGGCTCATAGGCTTAGAGTTCACAGCATCTGTGCCCTGGCAGTTTGCAGCCAGGACAACTGTACAGCAACCTCCATCCAGAATGCCCAGCCTCTGCTCCATCTCCCCTCTATGGCATTGGGCAAAGTGGGACCCACCCAATGTGAGTTCAAGCTTCTTCTGACTGGCCAGGAAGCCAGCCTGCAGATGCCTCCTGGGAGGGAAGCTGGTGTGGAAATTCAGAAGAGCCTGTACCTCAGACATGCAAAGTGCCAGACACTCGGTGGCACTTTAAATGCCACAGATAAAACAGTGAGAGACTTTCCTGGTGGCAGGTGAGAGGAAGGGTCAGGGCCCTCGGGCCTCTGAGGCTCAGATGCTGGGATAAAGAATAAAAACACCTTGGAGAGCCCTGTGACCTCTTGTGCTCGGAGAGAATGTCAATGTGGCCAGCTGGCCCAGGGAGTGTGGAGCCTTGAAACACACACTGGTCAGGCGAGACACCCGGTGGGACTAAGGGCTCACAGGGGTTGGATAAATCCCTTCCAAGGGGCCAAGGCTTAGTGGGGAATATAACTCAGGACCAGAATCTACTCCCTTATTACACACAGGCCAGTGTCTCTGATGGATGCTCACCAGCTCACCAGCGTATGCAGAGAGTGGAGCTCACCTTAACTCCGTTCACACTTCTTAAGTGACATCTGCGTGATGGACTCGTTTGCCCTTCTCCTGATGACCACTCTGGCAATCAACTAAAGGGTTGTTAGTTTTGTACTGCTGCCTCCTTGGCTGGAATGTAAGCTGCATACAGGTAGGCCCTGTTCACTGAGGCTTCCAGGGCCTGACTGGGCTTGCATGATAGGACACTGTGCCTGCATATTGTGTGTGTGCAGGTGTGTGTCTCTCCCTTAGGTGCCCTCTCTCTGTCTGTCTGCCTCTGACTCTTTGGCTACAACCCTTGAAGATCTTCAGAAACCACCTTCCCCCACCATCCAGTCCCTCTGTGGATTTGTTCCTCTGACCCTTGTCACTAAGAAAGTCTTTTTTTTTTTTTGAGACAGAGTGTCACCCTCAATAGAATGCCATGGCACCATAGCATCATAGCTCACAGCAACCTCAAACTCTTGAGTTCAAGAGATCCTTTTGTCTCAGCCTCCCAAGTAGCTAGGACTACAGGCACCTGTCACAACACTTGGCTATTTTTAGAGATGAGGGGTCTCGATCTTGCTCAGGCTAGTCTTGAACTCCTGAGCTCAAGGCAATCCACCTTGGCTTCCCAGAGTGCTAGGATTACAGGCACGACCCACTGTGCCTGGCCACTGAGAAAGTCTTATTGGTGATTATCCCTCCAATCTCTCTCTGTCTGAAGTGGTAAGCAGCCACCAGGGTGCTGCCACGCAGAGGCATTACTGTCCTGCCCGTGACTATCCCCAAAGTGGTGGTCAGGGTGGGGAGAGGGGTGACATGAAGCCTGGTGCCTCCTCTGAGGCCTCCTACCTGTTTAGGTCCTGAGCACTTGCATTCCTTCTTTCTTAGACTCTGTCTCCTGGGAAATGGTACTTAAAGAGATTGAAGAGTTTAATACAACCCTCACTTCCTCTCTTTTCTGAGGCCCTCTGAGGAAGCCACAGAAGCAGCGGCTGGCTGGCGGGGGCTCCAAGAGCCCTGGGTGAAGGAGGAGGGGGTGGCGTGGAGCCTCAGCCAATTTGGAAAGCACTGTGACCCAAGCACATTTTGCAGCAGCAATGTCAAATTCTGCCGTTCAGACATGCCATTAGTGTACATGCTGCCACACAGAAATCGGTGACACAAAGGCACAGCCTTCCCCACCCTCCTGGAGCTTAGAACCTAATGGCTCTAATGAGAAATGAGAGCTGAGAGGAGAGAGGTGGGGGCGGGCCCCATCCGTGCAGGCTGGTGCTGTGTGCTGGAGGAGGCTGACCCACTTCTTTTGGAGGTAAGGGGCCTTGTGGGCCAGCCTGCAGAAATGCCACTTAAATTAACCACTGCGCCCTGCAGAAGGTTCTCCTTTGTCCAAACTCCTCACTCGGTGCTCTTGGAGAGAGCCCTGTCAACCTGGCAGCAGGACCACCCTGTTCCCTGCTTCTCTTCCTCCCCTGGTCCCTTCACACAGGGAGCTGCAGGACCCCAGCTCCCCCAGCTCCCCCAGCTCCCCCAGCTCCAGCAGCCTCTTAAGGGAGACAGGCCAGGACCACTGGGTTGAGAGCACCCGGGGTGGGTGCGCAGCAGGCCGAGCCTCTCTTTTTTCCTGGCTGTTTGATTGTGCTGTGAGTTATTTAGCCAACAATAGGTGTTTATGTATAGTTTTTTGAGCTCGTATTTATTAACAGCCTGAGAAGGGGGAGATTGGGAGATTTATCCTGAAAGCGCAGTGAGTTAAAAGGAACAATTAGAAGAGCAAAAAAGAGATATCGAGCACAGAATTGTAAAGGATATTTTAATGCACAATCAAGGTTCTTAAGATATTTTCCAAGTAGACAGAAAGTAAAAGAAAATTGGCCCATTATGAGCTGATAGTGGGGACTGGTGATATGGGGTGTGGAGGAGGTAATGCTGGAAAGATAGGCACAGGGCCAGGGGTGGAGGGGGGTGGCTGAGCAGGCAGAGGCTTTTGGGTGGGTGCTAGGCAGGCCCCCCTCATGCCTGCACGGCAAAGACACATCTGAAGAAAGGCTGGTTCTTCGAGTCTGCCTGGGCACTGAAGGGTATATGCCAGAGAGCTGGTACAGATGTGAAGGGGACTTGCCAAGGGCTCCCAGGGCTCCATGAGCCTCCCCTGGGAACTTCTTTCTGTCATCATTCCTGGACCTGCACCTGCATTTGACCCCACCCTCTGGCTCTTCCAGCCCTCTCAGACCAGCTCACAGGCCTTCCTGGGGCCCCCTCTGATCCCCAGCAGAGTGATGGGTGATTAATTGGGTGATGAGTAAACATCTGCTGGATGAAATTCTTGGCTCTCTGGGAGTGATCAGCACTAGCAGGAGAGGAGGGGAGATGCAGCTGGGGAGAGGGGGAGGAGATGGCCAAGGCCAGCCAGGGTGGCATGTGCAGAGGGATGGGGGCATCTGGGCAGGTGTCTGGAAGCAAGGAGGGGGCTAGGGCAGTCTGTGTGGCAGGGAAGCAGGGTGCACAGGGCTGCCAAGACAGCATGGTCATGGAATAGTTCCCGAGCCTGGAAGCAGCAGGTGTCTGGGAATGGGACTGTGGCCCAGGCAGATTTCCAGTGAGCGCTCAAACTTGCTGGCACAAGGGAATGATCTGGCTGAACACAAAAGGCAAGTTGCAATGATGAAACCCACTGTCGAGGAATCTCAGCAAGTATGCCACAATCGGGAACCATGTGCTCATAGAGAGGCTGGGGGCAGCAGGAGGAAGACCCTGGGTTCCTCCACTCCCAGAGCAGAATCTGAGTCCCTGAGCAGGATCCCCTGGGCCTTCCCCTCACCAGGCACAGCTTCCACACCCTGAACTTGCGGTTGTTTGTAGATACCCTTGATGCTATTGCCCACCTCATGCCCTCTGCTTGGAATACTCACATCCTTCTCTGGCTGACTCCTCATCCTCTAAGACAACCTTGGGGTGTCACGGGGGAAGCCCTCTCTGACTCCCCCAACCCCAGCTGAGCTCCTCCTTTTGGGGGTTGAGAGGTGCTGACCCAAGCACCAATCTCACACTTGTTGAAAATACTTGTTTCCACACTTGGACTCCAAGCTCCTTGCAGAATGCCACATCTTCTCACTTCATGGCCTCAGAGTCAGGATAATGGCTGGCACACAGAGGCCCTCGATCAGCCTCTGTTGAATTGAGCCATATGGAGCCAGCCGAGCTGTGAGGGTTCATGGGAGGAGCATATGTGGAGAGTCTCCAAGTCTACCAGTGGCCACCCAGCCCCCATGACAGGGCTCTCTCTGTCCTTTGGTCAGCCCAGAGTGCAGGACTGTGTGGCAAGAGGACAGTGAGGGAGAAGAGATGGCTTCCTCCTGGGGATAACGGAAAGTACTGAGCAAAGATGGCAGAGGGGCTGGCCTCAGCCCCGGAGAGGACAGGAACCCACATCTCCCTACTCTGAATGACTCAGGGTGTCTCTGGATCTGGTGAATGGAGACGCCTTCACTTAGCCCCTGATATGTCCACTTGCTTTGTTGTTTGGGGCAATGGCGTCATCATAACCACATAGCACAGGCTGCTGCGTGACAAGTGATATCATCCAAATCAGAGCTGCCTTTATTCCCCCTACCTCTTAGAGGAGAAAGCTTCTAAAAATACACCTGGCGTCCTGGGCCCCACTGCCTTGCTGCCTTGCCTCTAATAACAGTCGGCAACCAGAGACTGTGCTGTGCTTGACAGAAGCGGATCATTTATAAAACATTAGCACTTCTCGCACTGACATTCCACTTCCATATTACAGGACTTATAAGTCTTTTTTTAAAAAATTTAATAAAGTGCTTAGACTCTTGATTTTCCCACTGAGGGCTTTGCTGTCTAAAGTTGAAAATGCAATCAACAGCATAACAACATCCTTGGGTTCTCAGGGACAGCCAGGCCCTGGCACCAGCCTGGGTCAGAGCAGGCAGACCACTGGGGAGCAACTGCGGGCTGGAGATTATTTGTTTTGCAGTCGCCAGGCTCCCTTTAGTGAATGTTCCAAGCCTTGTGCTGAGGAGGATTTGTCCAGCCTGGACTGGAAACAACAGCCCTCCTCCCTCCATCTGAGGAACGCTCCCCTTTCTCCAGCCTCGTCCACTATGGTCGGGGTCAGTCCCTGGCCTTCTAGAAACCATCCTGGGCCCCCAAAATTGACTGTTCCCTTCTAGCCCCTCCAGCCCCCTGAGGATCACTAACTCAGCAGCTGCTGCTGGGGTGGGGGGGCTCTTGGAAACTGGCCAGGGAGGATAAAGGACCTGCTTGCTGCTTGCTCCAGGCAAAGATGGAGATGGGACAGACCCAGTGCAGCTAGAATGTGGGCAGTGAATCATGTTCTGTGCGGGCGAAGGAAGAACCACAGAACAGAGAGGTGTGTGCGCGCGCGCACGTGTGTGTGTGTGTTCCGTGTGTCCCTGTGAGTCAGTGTGCCCCTGCCCCTACGGCTCCTCCCACCAACAAACGTGCTGTGCTTCGTTCTCAGAGCTGTGCCCAGCCAGGCTCGCCCACCCACAGAAGCCCAGGATCTGCCACCCATCAGGAATGCGGGGTTAGGAAATGAAAAACAGGGTTCGCGTCCAAGATAATTTATTATTATTATTATTCTCTCTTAATTGGATTCAGTGTTTCTCGCTCCTCACACACATCCTCTCTGGTGGGGAATTCAGGTTTGTGCAAAGCGCAAAGGAGATTGTGCCCACTGGGGCCCGTGGCCAGCAGTGTGGCCGACTTCCACTAGAGCCCCTCCTCCCTGTCTGGGCTCACCTGCTCCATGCCCTGCATGCTGCCTGTCCCTGTTCCTGACCCCTGAGTCTGGCTCCCTGACCTCTGCCTGTCCCTGGGCATCTCCAGAGGGTCAGGAAGGATGGGGCCTCTGTAATGCAGAAGTGCCTGAGATGGTTCTAGAAATGCCCTCATCGGTTCCCTTCTGCTAAGGCCACCTGATCCCTCCCTCCTGCCAACCTGTGTAGGGTCCTTGCTGAAGAAGAGCCTGAAGGAAAGCTTTAGCAGCTGATCCATGCTGGAGGCCTGGGCTCATGCCCAGTCTCCCTGGTCTGTCCAGACTATCGCTGGCCACACGCAAGGCTGACGACACTGTCCAACCCGTTGGACTAACACTGTGAATGCTGTCTCACCCGCTGGCTTAAAATTCCCAGAGCCCCTTCCTTCTCTTTCTCCTTCCCGCCTGCCCCCAGGGACTGACTCCCTGACATCCAACAAGCTGCTTCTCACTTCTCACCCTGAAGCCAACAGCTACTATAGCAGGGGCCGGGGAGCTCCAGGGTGGCAGACAGGCTTGTGTTGCATATAAAAACAAGGTGATGTTCTAAATATCTAAGAATATTGGTCCCCTGAAGTGATGCTTGCTGCCTCCCCTTCTCCTTAACCCTCCCCACTGACATTTTGCCCCAGGCCCCTGGCAAGCCCGGTTACATAGGGACTATTGTTGCCAGGTTGGGATTCTAGACAAAAATCCTATAACTTTTTTCTTGCTAGAAATCACCAATACAATCCTTAGGTTCAGCAGATATAGTTTTCCGTACAGTTTATAAACATGAAAAGACATACAGTTTGGTAATGGAGCGGGACGGGGGACCTGTGCATCTGTATATCTATGTATATGTAGGGTGTGTATATATATAAGTGGACATAGTTATAAAACTGCACCTTCTGTGAGAACCTCACTGCACGTGATAAAGTTCTAAATTTCAGCCTCTGATGATCTTTCCTTTGGTAATTGGTTCTTGGACCCTAGCAGTTGGGCCTGGGTCTGCCAGGGTTGCCTGAGACATCAGGAATGAGAGGCGTGACCACCGAGGGAGGGGCTAAAGGTGGCATGGGGTTGGATTCAGGGGAGACTGACTAAGCGGCCTCAGGCAAGAGCTGAGATGCCACCTGCGTGCATGTTCCCAGCCTGCTGGTGGGCCCAGGCTCTTGGTGAGCCCCGTTTGTTCTTCAAGTTCTGTATCCTTCAGGAATGCAGGGGGGCCCTTCAAACCTCTCCAGATGATCAAGATTCCACAGAGCCCAGCTCCCATAAGGGGCAATTGTCCCACTGTTGCTAATGAAGGATTCACGTCGTGCACCTTTTACCACATTGTTGGAGTGGACACTGTCTGTGGGTGCTCTGTGGAGGCTGGCTGGGGCAGCTGAGTGAGATGTACTAAACCCCTCCTGCCCAGGGCTGTACACTTTGGGTTTATAATCCACATGGGAGGGTCTAGACAGCAGCCAAAGCCTCTACCAGCCTTTTCCTGAAACTCAGCAGATCCTCCACTTGTAAAAAAGAAAAGAAATTCTGTTCCTTGGTGGACAAGTGGCAGTGCTGGGCGCTGACACCCTGGGTCCTCAGCGGAGAGTGACTGCCAGCCCCAGTATCCAGGCCAAGAGCGAGGCCCCTAGGGAACTGCCCGAGGAGGCCTGCTGTACCCCGCTGGGGGCACGGATGGGGGTCCTGCGGGCACACTTGCCCTTTCTCTTGGGCCGTGCCGTGGGCATGGTGTCAAAGCTGAACTTGTGCTGGTAGTCAGGGGCATAGTCCTGCAGCTCAGGGGCCTGCTTCCCGGTGCCTGCCTTAGAGATCTGGTTGCGGTTTCTGTGGCTGGTGCAGTTCTTGCCTGACTTCTTGTAGCCGGACCGGGAGCCAGGCAGATGGCCGTGGGGGTGACCCTTGTCCCTGGTGGAGCCATGGGACGGGTGGTGCTCCTTGCGGGCAGCCCTGTCGGTGGTGGTGAGCGTATGTGATTTGATCTGGTGTGGGGACACAGGCACGGTGCAGTTCCGGAAGTCCTCAGCCCTCAGCAGCTTCAGGTCCTGGCCACGCCGCAGCTCTGGGGCCACGCAGGGAACAGCGGAGCTGGAGCCTCGGAACCTCTGCAGCCATTCCCACAAGGAGCGCGCCCGGCAGCCACAGTCCCAGGCGTTCCCGTTGAGGCGGAGGAACTCCAGGGCCCCCAGAGGAGCCAGGCATTCGCCCTGTAGCTCGGAGAGGCTATTGTTGAAGAGGAAGAGAGTGGTCAGCCTGCGGAGGTCATGGAAAGCCCTGTGGTGGACCCACTGCAGCTGGTTCTCATGCAGCAGCAGACGGTCCAGGTTCACCAGGCCCCGGAAGGTGTTCTGGCCCAGGCTCCACAGCTTGTTGCCATGGAGAAACAGGTGGCTAAGGTTGACCAGGTCCACAAAGATGTCATCCTGGAGGTACTCGATGTGGTTGTCCTGCAAATAAAGGTACTGCAGGCTGTGCAGGCCACCAAAGATGCCTGCCGGCAGGGCACTGAGCCCACACTTATAGAGGTAGAGGGCGTGGAGCTTCACCAGGCCCTGGAAGGTCTCCGGCGCCAGTGTCCGCAGCTGCCGGTTGTCACCGAGGTCCAGCTCCTCCAGGTGCACAAAGCCCTCGAAGGTGTTGGGGTCGATGAAGGTGATGTTGTTGGAGTAGATCCACAGGGTGACCATGGCAGGGCTGAAGTGGCCCTGCTGGAGGAGCGTGATGCGGTTGTTCTGCAGGAAGATGCGCTCGCTGTCCACAGGGATGCCTTCGGGGATGGCAGCAAAATTGTGCGCCTGGCAGCTGACCGTCATAGGTGCCGGGTAGCACACGCAGTCCCGGGGGCAGCCACCGCCCAGGGGCAGCTCCCCGGCCAGCAGCAGCAGCAGCAGTTCCACACAGCACCCTGGCAGGAGAGAGAGCACAGCCTCATCAGGTGCGCCCTAGAGTGGGGAGGCTGGCGGAGGGGAAGGGCCAGGACTGTTATGGGCCTGACTGTGTTCAGTGGGCTCGGCAAGGAAGCCCCTAGGAGCCTGGCCCCTGACCGGAGGAGAGTGCCCAAGCCGGGACCCCATCTGGGACTAGATACCTCTCCTACTCCTTGGTGCCCCTGGCCTTGCGGGGCAGGGAGGTGAGTCTGGGGTGAAGGCCCTATAAACCCAGCACATCCTTAATCCTTCCTCTGCCTTTGCCACCTGCTGGGGTGATGACCATGACCTACTGCCACAACCAGTCAGCCTCATCCAGCTCTGCCACTGGCTCACTATTATCTGCACTCACAGAGATGGTGCCGATTACTGTTCTAATATAGGAAGTATCTCATGTGGAGTCCTGAGCAATCTTTTTTTTTTTTT
>NW_003852540.1:4002161-4011880 GCF_000181295.1 Otolemur garnettii | reverse complement strand
TTGCAGCCATCATTGTTGTTTGGCGGGCCGGGCTGGGGATTCGAACCCGCCACCTTAGGTGTATGTGGCTGGCGCCTTAGCCAATTGAGCCACGGGCGCCGAGCCCTGAACAATCTTTTTATTTAAATTATTCCCAATAACAAGCAGAGCTTGCTTGCATGCCACCAAGGTCCACTTCCAATGGTGTCTCCCTTACAGTGTATTCCACGTCCTCAAATATGCAACACCCCCTCTGTGCCTCAGTTTCCTCATTCTAAAATATAGATAGTAATAGTTCTCCTGGCAGAGCTGGGTGGATGTATTGAGAGGACACACATCTGTGAAGGACCAAGGGTGGCACCAGGTGGCACCAGATGCTAGGCAGAAGCTGCCCTGGTCCACGTCCACCTTCTGGCTCCCTCTCCTCGCCTAGCCTTCCTCGACCTCCCAGACTGTCACTGCAAAACCAGGCCTTGCCTCTCGGCCGTCCAGAGCATTTCCTCTGTAGCTTCTCTCTAATTGGGCATTAATTAGGCATTCGTTAATGGATCCTTAAAATAATTTATTTTCGGATGTGTCCAGCCTGTGGTCGGATAATAGCCCCATGCTCATTATCGGAGCAGCCTCATTATGGACGATTGTCATTACCTGCCTTTTTCCAGGGTCGCAGCTGCCCCAGGCAGCCTGGCAGGCGCGTCAGGGTGAGGGGGGACAGGCTCCAGGCCTCCAGTGCCCCCCACCCCCAGAGGGCCCGGCTAGCCTCCCACCCCTTCAATTCCGGCTTGTCCAGCGGGCCTCTCAGAAGACCTGGGCACCTGAGGCAGCTCAGCCAAATTTCTGTTGCCAGCTGCTCCCAGAGCACTTAGGGTGGGAGAACCACCACCCTTCCTGGCCACTCTCCGTCAGCCCCCCTCCCAGCCTCACCCCACCACCCTTCTTGGCTCCCAGGCCTGCCACTGCCCAGGCTCCCGGCCGAGCAGTCCTCACCGCCACTGTCATTCGCTTGTTCCTGGTGAAACGGTGCCATAAATAAGTGACAGCTTCCAGCTGTTGGGAGTTATGGGCTCCCAGAGAGTGGCAGCTGCTTCCCGTCCCCCTGTAATCACCCAGCTTCAACTGAACATTTCCAACACATAAAAATCATCGCACATAATTTGGTTTTTGCATAATTGGGCTCAGTTGCGATTTCAGAGCAATTATGACCTCAGTGGTGGTGGCAGCACAGCTTCGAGGACCCTTTCTGGGCCAGGCCACGTGCTATACGCATCCTCCGAGTGCCTTGTCACCCCATCCACTACACAGCCTGCGGGCTGGGCCATGGCTGCTGCTGCCTAGACCTGTTTCCCCCATGACATGTATAGGAGATGTTTACTATGCTGGCCCTCCCCACTCAGAGGTGGAGGTCTGGCCTCTAGCCCCCACTGCTCAGCAGACTCCAGCCCCTCAGGGGGAGGCAGGGTGTCAGAGGTAGGAGCTTAGGTTACAGGTGCCCACCGCCTCTCAGGGAGTCGGCCTAGTGTCTCAGCCTTTCACATCTGGGCTGGGAGGAGGCCCACCCCACACTACTGCCCTTTCCAGAGCCCATGCTCCTCTTCTCCTCCCAGGAAGGCTGTACCTGCAGGTACCCTCCCCAGGGAGCCCCAGCCTGCCACTCTGAGGGAGCCCAGGGTGTCCTTCCTAGTTCAAGGGCATTCTCAGTGCTCACTGTGTCTCATCCTCCATTTTAGACTAACGGGGACAGTTTCACGACCAGCCCACAGCCTTGCTAACACCACCTCCACCTGGCATCCTAAAAAGACAAAGGCATTTCCTTCCCTTGTCCATAGTAGGAAAGGCCTTGTGGCAGGGGGAAGGGGTGAGCTGTGGATGGCTCAGTGCTAATACCACTCAACATTTGTACAGCTTATTGGAGTTTACAAAGTGCTTGTGCTCGTGTTCCTCTGATCCTTAGAACTACCCTGGGTGGTGGGGGATGGGGGCAGGCCTCCTCCACCTGCTGCTGTGGTTCTGTCTCTGCAAGGCCCCAGGTTCTCTGAAATAACCTCCAGGGGACATCGGAGCACAGGGGAAACCAGATGAGGGCCCCAGGTTAAGGGAAAAAAACAAGACTTCCCAAAACTCCTGGTAGGGGCTTAGTATGCAGCTTGCACCACGGCGGGTGGGAGGGGTCAGATAGCAGGGGTGGGGTGAGCCAAGACCCCAAGACAGGAGTCTCTCTGCCCTTCCTTGGAGGACCATAGGAGGAGTTAGGGACTCCAGCCAAGGCTTGGCACAGGGTCCAGCTCACGTTCCCTGTTATCTTAAAGGTCTGGGGGTGGGGCCTGGGGCAACAACACCACAGTGACCTATATGGAGCAGTCCCTTCCTTCCCAAGGCCCGAGGATAATGGAGGGCACCTCAGGAGAAGGCTGTGGGGCCCGAGCCCATGGGAGCTGCTCTCCATCTTTCAGTATGGCCAGATTCAGGGCACCCATACTGGGCAAGCCGCCCTTCCCACCAGGGGCCAGGGCTCTCAGCTGAGTGCCTCTGCCCCTAGAAGCTCATCCCATCTCCAAGACCCTGGACCAGCTGTCCCAGCCAACATGACCTGCCTCTGGTACCCCCTGCCAGAGCCAGTCTGTGCCTGGTCTTGGACTGTCACCCTGGGGGTTCCTCCCCAGGGAGGCTGGCATCACTTCTCCAGTGGGAAGCCCCACCCACTAATCGCCGGATTAATGTACTAAACATGACACCCTTGCCTTTGCTGAGCATCTGAAGGCTGCAAATTAGCAGGGTTCCAGGTCTCCTGGAGGAGTCTCCTGGGTGGGACGGGGTCGCTCTGCCTAAGGGGCTGAGGAAACAAGGCTGGGCCTCCCCCCAGTCCTTCCTCAGCGCTGTCCTCCATCTCCGCCAGTGGCATGCACTCTGCTGACTGCCCCCAAACCTCCTGGCTTCCCACACATCTGAGTATCCTGCAGCTTCATTCATCCCTTCCTCTGTTCAGCACTTCTTGCCTAAGTCCCAGAGTGTCAGAGGTGCCAGTGAGGAGGGCCCAGGAGGAGCGAGGATGCCCATGGCTCACTAGCAGAGGGGGCTCACAGAGCAGGTGAGCAGGTGTGTGGGGGAGGGCCCTGGATGCCCCGTGCCACTTGCCAACATTGTCCTGTCACCAGTCACCTGTGTGAGGTGCAAAGTTCCTCAACTCGTGGGGTATTTAATCTATAAAATGGGGACCAGGAGGGTCCTTGCCTTATGTCATTGCCTTAGGATCCCATGAGATTATGTCAGCTCACTGCTTAGCATGGTGTCCAGCACAATCAGGAAGAGCTGGTGCTGTTTTCAGGTCCTTCCTGCAAATCCCCAAACCCCTGCCTGCAGGGCAGGTGAGTGGCCCAAGCCCAGGTAGGCACCTCACCCAAACCACTTAGCAGCCCCCAGCAACCAGTCCTGTGGGGCCAGACCTGCTAGGGTAGGTGGGAAGTGAAGGCAAAGAGCACAGCATGTGCAAAGGCACTGAGGTGGCATGTCCCCTCACCTGGCCTCCCTCTCTTAGGCTCTAAGTAGGCAGAGCTTCTTCCTCCGCTTTGCAGGGCTGGGGAAATCCAGGGCTGAGGTGGCCAGACAGGTCCCCACTGGGACCAACACCACCAGGTCAGTGTGGCAGGGGCCCTGAAGCTTCCCAGCCCATGGAAAGAAGGAAAGGAACTGATCAAGGAGGGGCACCATCACGGAGGAGGAAATGAAGCCAGCAGAGGGGAAGCAACTGGCCGAGGCCACGCCACCAGTGAGCAGGGCAGCAGAGCAGGCCTCCTCACCGACTCCAAACCCAGGGCTCTGCACTACCTGGGGTGGGCAGGGCAGCCTCAGCTGAGGGCTAATTAGCCCTATAGACCCCCAAAATCTCAGCCTGCTCATCTCAACCTGCTGGCACCAAAGGGGCTGCCCCTGCCCCTGAGCAGGCATGGCCCAGCAGCTGGCATTCCTATGGCCCCCAAGGCAGGTCTGTGGGGCTCTCTGAGGCTTGGATACTGGTGAGTCATGTGGTCAGTCCTTCTGGGTCTGCAGCTCTCCCTTCCCTGCTGCCCTCAGCCTGTCCAGATGCTGCTCTCTAAACCAATCGCTGCTAACCAAATGCTTCTACTGGTCAGATAGTGGCCTCAGGCTGGGCTGGCTGTGCCAACAGGGCTGTTGGTGCCTCGGACCACTTGGCACTGTCTTTCCATGTGGCATCCAAGCATAGGCCACTTCCTGGTGAGTGTGTCCCCCACACAGAGCCCAGGGCCCGGCCCAGCCCTGGAGACAAGGAAGCCAGCCAGGGCACAGCTGGGC
This sequence comes from Otolemur garnettii, assembly GCF_000181295.1. Classification (NCBI taxonomy): domain Eukaryota; kingdom Metazoa; phylum Chordata; class Mammalia; order Primates; family Galagidae; genus Otolemur; species Otolemur garnettii. The sequence goes on along the minus strand of NW_003852540.1, from coordinate 4,007,593 downwards.
TTCCCTCATTCCCACTGCTGTATGTAGAGTGTAGAATGTGCAGGATGCCAGTGATTCCCTGTCCATGGCACAGGGCAGTGAGGAGAGTACAGACTTTAGAGCCAGAGAGACCTGGGTTTGAATCCTGACTCTCCAACTTAACAAGTGTGTGAGCTTCATTTTCCTCACCTGTAAAGTGGGGACAGTTATTTAACGCTCTGGTCTGGGCCCTCGTTGTGGATGCCAGTATCCACCTGCCTCCCCCACATCTCCATCTGTTGAGCACAATCCTCCACCACTGAGCTTTGCTATCCCCAACAAGCCTCCTCCATTCACACCTCCATCTTAGGTAAAGGTGACACCTTTGTTTTGGCTGTTCAGAATATACACTTTGGAGTCATGGGCTCCCCCCACCTCTCACCCACACCCAAACCCTCAGACATCCTGCCAACTCAACTTCAGAATTTATCCCGCCTCCATTCACTTCTCAGGGCCACCACTCCAGCCTGGGCAGCCATCATCTCTCACCTAGACCATTGCCATAGCCTTCCAAGGGGTCCTTCTCCCCCACCCTTGCCCCACAGCTCTTATAACTTTCCAGCCAAAGTCAGAGTCTCAGCTCGGCATCTGTTGCTCAAGTGGCTAAGGCCCCAGCCACATATACCTAAGGTGGCAGGTTCGAATCGAGCCTGGGCCTGCCAAAACAACCATGACGGCTGCAACCAAAAAATAGCCGGGCGTTGTGGCAGGCGCCTGTGGTCCTAGCTACTTGGGAGGCTGAGGCAGGAGGCTCGCTTGAGCCCAGGAGTTGGAGGTTGCTGTGAGCTGTGATGCCACAGCACTCTACCCAGGGGGACAGCTTGAGGCTCTGTCTCAAAAAAAAAAAAAATTAAAGAATCAAAGTCAGAGTCTCCTCTGTTCAAACTCGCCATGGCTCCTATCTCATGCAGTAAGTCCCTCCAAGTCTGTACTGCAGCCCAGAGATGCTGTCCAATTTGGGCCCCTATCCCTTCCCTGCCCCAGCCACACTAACCTCCTGCCTGGTCAGTGTGGCCTACCCCCAGCCTTCTGCAGGTTCTGTCCCCTCTGCCTGGAACAGTCCTCAGGGTGTCTGCAAGTCTCCTGCCCCCACCTCACCATCGGGGCTCTGCCCAAGTCACCTCCTTGTGAGGCCTTCCCTGAGAAGCCTATTTTAAAGGTGTCCCCTCCCTGTTTTCCTTCACTCCATATGCATTCTCTCCAAATACACTACAAAATTTACTTTTTTTTTTTCCGGAGGTAGAGTTTCACTTTGTCACCCTCGGTAGAGTGCAGTGGTGTCACAGCTCACAGCAACCTCAAATTCTTGAGCTTAAGCAATTCTCTTGCTTCAGCCTCCCAAGTAGCTGGGACTACAGGCGCCCACCACGACGCCCAGCTATCTTTTTAGAGATGAGGTCTTGCTCAAGCTCAGGCTGGTCTTGACCTCATGAGCTCAAGCAATCCACCCACGTCAACCCCCAGAGTGCTAGGATTACAGGCGTGAGCCACCGCGCCCAGCCCATATTTACTTCTTTATCTTACTCACTTACATCACTTGCCATGTCCTCTCACTCAGTGCCAGCTCCATGGGGATGGTGGTTTGTCTGGTGTTCTCTCAACTTTGCCCCCAGGCCCAAGGATGGTGCCCGGCACCGGGCAGGTGCCCAGAAACAATGGCTGAACGAGGGAATTACCTTTCTGAGTCACTGGAGGGTAGAGAGTGACACTCTGAAGACCCTAGGCACAGGGCCTGGCTCAAGAAACAGTCATCTTATTAGAACTGGGGAGCTTTAGAGCCTCAGGATGAGAACAAAGACTAGGCCAGGGCTCTATTCTGGGGTCCCCTTTGGTTCATCACAGAGGTAACCAAATGGTGAGGAGAGGATCACTGTCACCTCCAGGAAGGAGGCCCCAGCACTAGGCCTGCCCAGGCCTGGGGCAGAGTGACCAAGGTAGGTTTGACTGAGACTGAGGGGTTTCCCAGCATGTAGGACTTTTTCCCAAACAAACCAGGACAGATTAGTTACCCTATCTGAGTTGGGACTATGTCCCCCACTAAAACCTTCCAATGCAGGAAGGGGAAGGGACATACAGGCAGATGGGAAGCAGGGCTAGGCCTAGGAGGAGCCTGAAGGGGCATGGGGGTCTGTGTGCATCTATGTGCAAATGTGTGTCTGTGTGCACATGTGGGTCTCTGTGTGTGTGTGTTTACATGGCTGCGTGCTGTGCACAGGGTATGCATGTATCTAAATATACGCATGTTTGTCTCTGGGGCCCATCAGTGACGCTGGCAGCCAGGCCCTTCATCCTGCAGCATCCCTGGTGGCTGTTCTGAGCAGAGGCACACATCCCGTCCTTCTGCGCCTTATCCGGGTGCTCACTCTGGCTTTGCCTTTAGCTTCTGCTCTCCTCCTGACATGCTGAATTATGCACCCACTCCAGGTCCCTCCAGCACACCAGGATCGCTCTCAGCTGAGAAGTGGGCGGCCCCTTATTGGCATAACCTTTCAGCTTTCATCTGCCTCTCTAGTCCCCTGGAGCAGGCCTGGCTGGGAACGTGCTAATTAGGCTGCCAAGTTCTCACAGGGCGTTGTTGGAGCAGTCCCTAGCTCTCCCATCCTCCCCCACAGGGTCTTCCTCCTGCTCTCTCTGGAGGTCTCTGCGTCGGGCAGGGGCTGCAGGCTGTCACCCTGGCCGCCGTGTACCCAGTTACTACCCAGACTTAGGACAGCCCCAGTGGGACCGTGATAGCTGGACAACTCAGGCGGGTCGCTCAGTCTCTGGGGTTGTTGGAGCAGCCCCTAGCTCTCCCATCCTCCCCCACAGGGTCTTCCTCCTGCTCTCTCTGGAGGTCTCTGCGTCGGGCAGGGGCTGCAGGCTGTCACCCTGGCGGCCGTGTACCCAGCTACTACCCAGACTTAGGACAGCCCCAGTGGGACCGTGATAGCTGGACAACTCAGGCGGGTCGCTCAGTCTCCGGGGTCTGGAAACTGGCAGTCGGAGCACCAGCCTTCTAGGGTGCAGGCAGTGAGGCTGTGCACCTAACCTATGTGCCTCAGTGCTGGGGGAAGGGGAGGCCCTCCCTAAGGCGTGATGGTCAGATTACTGCTATTGCTGCAAAGGGAGCTACTTTCACTTTGCCCACCCTGAAGCTTCCAGACCCATGGCAGAGGAACTTGAAATATCAGATGCTAAGGAGAGGCTTAATCCCAAGGCTCAGGCTCCCTGCCAGGTGAGGATGGCACCCTTGCCTCTCTACTTTGCCCTCTCTCCCAGCCCTTCCATCCCCACTAGACCTGGCAGCTCTGCAGGAAGTCCAGGGTCTTTCGCTCTACTTTCACTCCCTCAAGCCCCAGATACACAAAATATGTCTTCATGTTACTCATGTTTGCTCCAGGGTTGGGGGCCCCAAGACTTGGTCTGAAGGCCAAGGGCTCCTGCAGCCTAGGAGAAGTCTGTGAAGGCTCTGAGCCCAGCCTCCTGCCGAGGCACTTGTGAAGCCAACTGCCCTCCCCAAAATGACAGCCAATTTTGGACCCTCTCACAACCTGACAGACCCACTGAACCCTAAGTGATCTCTCAAATGCATCTAGGGGGAGGGAGGAACTTCTGTGGGGGTGGGACATCCTCAGTGACAGATGTGTATTGAGATGAGGGGGGAGGGGTGTGAGGAAGAATGACGGGGAGTCATCTACCAAATCCTGGCATTGGGTAAGACTGAGGCACTAGTGACACAAAACAGGAGGTGGAACCCCACCTCTGAGGAGCAGGTGTGGAACTCTCTCCCAGGAGCGCTTGTTCCTGGTGCGACCCCTTCTTTGCTATCAGAGAAAGGCATTTAGACCCAGCATCAGGGCTCCAAGTACAGCCCATATCCTGCTGCTCAGCCCATTCTGAGTCTGCCCCACTCCTTTCTTCACTAGAGAAGCTAAGCCCCTCGCTGGGCTCTGTGACAGCAGATGTGGCGCCTTCCTTCACTGGGCCTACATTTTGGGGTAAACAAAAAACACCAGACAAGCCCAGAACAAGGGATTGTTGTAAGGGCTGAGAACACAAAGAGGGTTAAGATGGAGGTGAATGAAGGCCCCTACTGTAGCTGTGTGCTCTGGAGTGACACCTACATTGAAACCTAAAGAATAAGAATGTGCTGAGGGACAGGCTTCCATGCAGAGGGGACAGCAGGTGCAAAAGCCCTGGAGCAGGACCGAGCTTGCCACGGACAAGGGGAGAGGTGCAGGAGATGAGGTCAGGAGGGTGGGAGCCAGGTCTTGCCTGGCCTTCAAAGCCACTGAAGAGCCAAGGTAGGAGTGACGTGATTGGACCTGGGAGGCTGCTAGTGGAGGGTGGACTGTAGGGGAGCAAGGTGGGAGGCAGCAAGGCCTGTGGGTGTCATCTGTGAGAGATATTGAGGGCCTGGAGAGAGTAGGGCCATAGAGACAGGCTCCAGGGATTTCTGGGATATAGAATTGACAGGACACACAGAAGGACCAATGTGAAGGAGAGGGGGTGGCAGGCCACGGGGTGGCTTCTGAGACCCGGTTCAAATGACAGAGAGGATGGGGTTGCCATTGTAAGACAGAGGGAGGAAAATAAGCTTGGGGGGCACATGGGAGATCAGTGTAGAACCTACAAAGTCTGAGGAGCCTCTGGAGATGTTTAATTGAATGGACCAAACTGCAGTCCGGGGGAGCTGCGCACTCAGGGGTCATGGGCAGAGACGATGTTTCAATCTGTGCGAATGGATGAGGTCACCCAGGAGAGTCAAGAGGGAAGATACAAGATTGAGGCCTGTGGCCACACAGCAATTCTGGGAAAAGCCAGCCAAAAGAAGGCACGGCCCATGAGCCAAGAGGAAAACCGGGAAAGTATAGTGTTACTGAAGCCAAGAGTGTTTCGAGAAGGAGGGAATAGTCAACTGAGACAAGGGCTGTGAAGTGTTTACCTGAGCACAGAAAGTGTCCAACTCATTTGGCAAATGGGAAGCAATTGGTGACTCTGAAAAGTTCACTTTTGGCAGAAAGATGACAGAGGACACTGGAATAGGATGGAGAGTGGATGGCAGTGAGAAAGAGGAGCCAGCACTGGGCCAGGCCGGACAGGCTGGGGCACGCTGAACAACTAGGGCCCCAGAATCACCATGGCCCGCGAGACAGCAGGACATCAGGCTCTGCTTGAGGACCCAGGCTAAGAGAACATCCTCTACCATGAACACTGCTGGTCTTCCGGCAAAGGGGAAGACATGTCCAACTCCTGGCTCTCACATGTGTTTCAAGCGACAGGATGGCTCCTCACCTCACATTTCATTGGTTAAACTAAGCCACAGGGCCCAGCTCACCACCATGCAAGAATACCCCAGGGCAGTCCAGGGACAGCGAATATTCGTGAACACCCAGAGTCCACTCGTGGGAAGTTTTGCAGAGAAACGAGGCAGG
>NW_003852540.1:3999881-4001746 GCF_000181295.1 Otolemur garnettii | reverse complement strand
CATCACAGCTCACAGCAACCTCCAACTCCTGGGCTCAAGCGAGTCTCCTGCCTCAGCCTTCCAAGTAGCTGGGACCACAGGCGCCTGCCACAACGTCCAGCTATTTTTTGGTTGCAGCTGTCATTATTGTTTGGCGGGCCCAGGCTGGATTCAAACCCGCCACCTTAGGTGTATGTGGCTGAGAGCCTTAGCCACTTGTACCACAGGTGCCGAGCCAGAACTGGGGTTTTCTAGTGAGTACGGCAGAGTCAAGGAAGGACAAAGAAGCTGAAGGTGTTTGCAAATAAAGGTTGCTAATTTCCACTGACCCAGCCTCTTGCTGAGACCGTGTGGCCCCTCCAGTGAAGATTGATCATAAAGACTCAGTTTCTGCCCTCCACAAGCTGCCAGTCTTCCACCATCACCTTCGGGACAGTATGTCATGGACATCTGTCATTCTTTGGGGCTACTTAAGCACTAAACCCTCTTCTTTTTGAGACAGAGTCTCACTCTGTCATTCTGAGTAGACCTCCGTGGCATCATAGCTCACAGCACCCTCAAACTCTTGGACTCAAGCAATCATCTTGCTTCAGTCTCCCAAGTAGCTGGGACTACAGATGCTTACCACAACGCCCGGCTAGTTTTCCTCTTTTTAGAAGAGACAGGGTCTTGCTCTTGTTCACGCTGGTCTTGAACTCCTGAGCTCAGGTAATCCACCTACCTCAGCCTCCCAGAGTGCTAGGATTACAGGCGTGAGCCACTGTGAGGGCCTAACCCTCTTCTTTTATTTGGGAGACCTCCCAGTTTATGAATGAGCCTTTCCCACCCTGTCTGAGCTGAAAATGTCAAGCACTCACTTTGCTGCCTCTCCTACAGTTTGTGGAAGGTCCAAGCCTAGTCCCTAACCCTCGATACACCTACCCCAGACTGAGGAGTCAGTGATACAAATAAACAGGGACCTAGTGGGATCCATGGGCAATGGTGGGGCATTGCTGTGGCAGGAACAAGCATCTTTTCCTTCATTTGGGGCATCTCTCCTGCTGACAGAACCATCATTCTTCTGGGAGATTCTTAAGTTACCTGATAGCCTTTAAATAAATCTGTTTTTTGCTTAAATTAGTCAAGGCCGATGTCTATTGCTTGCAAATAAGAATCCTCACCGATGCAAGGTCCCTCTGGCTTAGCACAGTTTATAAGCCCATTCTCCCTCTGCCCTGCCCACCTTAGCTCCAGAGCTTCCCATTCCTATCTCTCTGCCTTCTTGAGGGAGCAGCTCCCCAGTTCTTTTAGGGAGACCACCCCTCCTCCATTGCAGGTGATTCAGGAAGCAGGGCCAGGCTTGGTCAATCAGATTTTCCCCCAGGAACTTGACCTTGAAGCACAGTAACCTGCCTGGACCCTTCCATCCTGGTGGGGCATCCTGAGGACATTAACTAGTAGTTCTTTCCACCAGTATCCTCAGAGCCACTCTGCTGTCCTGCTCTCCCCAGGCCTGGGTTGCTCAGCTTATCCCATGGGTCTGCAGGCCACACTCCCCCATTTTATTTCTGCAGAGATCCACCTGACATTGCTCTCCTGGGCTATGAGGATCCTAATTTCCTTCCGATCCCAGGCAGCTGCACCAGGAGTGAGTCTTTATTAGTTGACTTCATTGTCAGTGACTCCATGATGTGACCTGAGTCTGAGCAAGGAGACATAAAGGAAAAATTGCTGAGGGACTTCTGGGAAAATGTGTTCCTCCTACACAGAGACCCAAAGAAGGGATGCTCTATTTCCTGTCCCTGGGTGTGGCTGGGTGAGGAAGAAACACATGGTCCTGAAAGCACCCATCTTTTGGCCATAAGGGGACCAGAGCCAGATTCCTGGGAACTACAGAGCAAAAAGAT
>NW_003852540.1:3984818-3999726 GCF_000181295.1 Otolemur garnettii | reverse complement strand
GGGAGGCTGAGGCAGAAGGACCACTTAAACCCAGGAGTCTGAGGTTGCTGTGAGCTAGGCTGACATCATGGCACTTCACCCAGATGAAAGAGTGAGACTCTGTCTCAAAAAAAGTAAGATAAAATAAAAAACAAAAAAGAAAGAGCAAGCCTGGGTCCATAATGATGTTGTGATGCCAGTGAGTCAGCCAATCCTGCAGTCTCCATACTTCTTATTATACCACATAATAAATCCTCTTTTTTTTTTTTTGAGACAGAGTCTCACTATGTTGCCCTCAGTAGAATGCCATGGCGTCATAGCTCACAGCAACCTCAAACTCTTGGGCTTAAACAATTCTCTTGCCTCAGCCTCCCAAGTAACTGGAACTACAGGTGCCCACCACAAGGCCCGGCTATTTTTGTTGTTGTTGTAGTTGTCATTGTTGTTTAGCAGGCCTGGGCCGGGTTCAAACCCACCAGCCCCGGTGCATGTGGCCAATGCCCCAGCCACTGTGCTACAGGCACCAAGCCAATAAAATAAATCTTCTTGTTTAAACCATTTTGAGTTGGGTTTTCAATTACTTGCAGCCTAAAGTTTACTAACAGACTTTTCCATTAATTCCTAATTTGCTTAGTCAGCCAGAAAAGATTTCTCTTGTTCATAACCAAAGAAGCCTAATTTATGTATGTGGTAACTCTGTGACTCCCAGACCACGTCTTCTGAGTCAGATACCTCACCCTCCTTTGGCAGTACCCCTACTTTCTCTCTCTCTCTCTTTTTTTTTTGAGACAGAGTCTCACTTTGTTGCCCTCGGTAGAGTGCTGTGGTGTCACAGCTCACAGCAACCTCCAGCTCTTGGGCTTAGGCGATTCTCTTGCCTCAGCCTCCCAAGTAGCTGGGACTACAGGCGCCCACCACAATGCCCGGCTATATTTTGTTGCAGTTCGGTCGGAGCCAGGTTTGAACCTGCCACCCTCGGTATATGGGGTGCCCTACTCACTGAGCCATAGGCACTGCCCTCTCTCTCTCTCTCTTTTTTTTTTGTGATACAGAGTCTCACTTTGTCACCCAGGGTAGAATGCTATAATGTCATAGCTCACAGCAACCTCAGACTCTTTGGGCTTAAGCTATCCTCTTGCCTTAGCCTCCCAAGTAGCTGGGACTATAGGCGCCTGATACAATACCTGGCTATTTTTTAGAGACAGTGTTTCACTCTTGCTCAGGTTGGTCTCGAACTCTTGAGCTCAAGCGATCCACCCACCTTGGCCTCCCAGAGTGCTGGGATTACAGGCATAAGCCACTGTGCCCGGCGCATTTATTTATTTATTTTGACAGGGTCTTACCCTGTTGCCCAGGCTACAGGGCAGTGGCATCATCATAGCTCACAGCAACCTCAAACTCCTGCCCTCACAGGGTCCTCCCACCTCAGCCTCCCAAGTAGCTGGGACTACAGGCATGCACCACCATACCTAGCTAATTTCTTTATAGAAATAGGGGTGTCAACATGTTGCTCAGGCTGGTTTCAAAGTCCTGACCTCAAGTGATCCTCCCACCTCAGCCTCCCAAAGTGATAGGATTTTATAGGCGTGAACCACTGTGCCTGCTCTATTTGATAACTTTAAAATAATATTTGCCAGTTGTGGAAAACATGAAAAGTATGAAAGTGAAAAGGAAGGAAAATCACTAAAATCCCATTACACTTGACAACCATTGGCAGAGCCTTGCTGTACCTTCTTCCTTCAATACTTCCTTTTTTTTATGTAAGGCTGTATAAAATTTAAATAAAAATTTTATTTAAAGAAATAAAATTGGGTTCATGCTATATATGGAACTCTGTATCCTGCATTTTCTACTTAACGTAGACCATTCTCTCCATTCAGCAGCTCTCTGGGGCTCTCCATCTTTGAGGCTCTGTACTAAGGAAGCCTCAGGGAGCTCAGCAGGCAGAGTGGTCCCCCCACCTAGGAGAGTAAAGTCTAATGCAGAAATAGGCACTCATCAAACACCATGCCCAAATATAATTGCCCCTGGTAAAGAGGAGTATGGAGAGAGATCCAGATAGATATGAGAAGGCTTGGAAAGTTGGAAGGTTAAGAAAGACTCCACTGGGGTGGGAGTGAGGGGGTCCAGCCAGAGGGAGCAGCAAATTCAGAGGATCTGACACCAGAGGCAACACACAGTTAAGTAACAGAAGTAAGAATGATGTGGTACCAGGCAAGATTCTTAGAGACTACAGAGTATCCTGTTGTACGAACAGACCATAATTTATTTATATGTGAAACATTTAGATTGTTCCTCATTTTTCACTGTTATAAATTATCACAGCAGAAATTGATAATAGTCACCTTCTGGGAGGGCTGCTGAGAAGCTCTGGGACTGGGACAGGAGTGAGGGAAGCATCCCTGTATACTGTCAGGAACTTTTGCTTTGTTACCACCTGAATGTATCTATTGATTCTGTTAAAGAGTTTGTTAAATCAAAGCTAAATAAGGTTGGAATGAACATCTTTGCTTACACATCTTGGTCCGAATTCCTGATCCTTTTCTTAGATCAGATGTATTGAGTCAAAGTCCTCTTGACACCTGCTGATGAGTCACCTTCCAGAATATTTAGTTCAAAAGCTTTACGTTCTACCCCCCAGAAAATCACCAACTCTGAAGGATCTCAGAGATTCAACCCTTTCCTCTGCTTACCTTCCCAACCAGATTGTGAGCTATCCAAAGGAGACAGGGTCTCAGTGCCTCCTAGGAAGAGGAGATTGTGGGGGTTATGGAGCATTATGGAGCATGCAGACCTACCTGCCTGGGGGCGTCACATAGGCTCACTGAGTATGTCCTCAAGACTTATCGGCCGAATGGTGGCTCACACCTGTAATCCCAGCACTCTGGGAGGCCAAGCCAGGAGGATCACTTCAGCTCAGGAGTTCAGACCAGCCTGAGCAAGAATGAAACCCTGTCTCTACTAAAAATAGACAAATGAGCTGTGCATTATGGTGGGGGCCTGTAGTTCTAGCTACTGGGGAAGCTGAAGCAGGAGGATCACTTGAACTCAGGAGTGTGAGGTTGCTGTGAACTGAGCATTAATGTACAAAGCGTTAATCTCCCCATTTCACAGTTGAGAAAAATTAAGCTCAACAAACAGTGATGACTTGCCCAAGCTGGCGGAGCCAGGATTCAAACAAGATAGATCTTGCATCCAGCAATGGGAGGAGAGATCTCTCTCCTTTGAGGCCACTGTGCACTCAGAGACCCTCTCCCAGCATCACCCTCCAGCACCACAACAAGCAGCTCCTCCATCTCCCATGAGCCATGTCCTTGTTCCCTTGCCAATAACTTCATTCCTCCCCTTGTCTTCATTATTCATTCCCTCTCCTTGTGCTTCACACTTGTGAGGCTGGGGAAATGGACAAGGCAGATGGGGAAGGAAGTGGAAATTCTGTGTAATACCATCATCTGTATCACAAAACTTGTCTTAAGTGCCAGCCCCAGGGATTTGCTGGAGTTGGTGCGACAGAGGTGGGGCTGAAGGTCAGATTAAATTGGACTAGTAACCCCAGGGGGATACTTGAAAGAGGCTGCTAAAGAAAGAGTTTCCGGCAGGTTCGCACAGTGGCTGAGGCAGGCGGCGGGCAGTGCACGGGCTGGTTTGGCCAGATCAAGTCTGCTTGGTGGGGCCTGCTGGTGACAGGCCTGGGTTCACACGTCCTCCCCCGGAAACCTAAAATCTTGCCTTTCCCCCCCAGTAATGAGTTGGTATAAAAATGGATCTTGAATAAAATTGTCTGTAGTTTTCAAATTTCAAACTGCATTAGTCAAAATATATCAAATTTCCATGTACTGACTTACCACCTGCTCAAAATCTGATCCTTTTTCAGCTGGAATATATTGAAATATGAATCACCTCCTGAGAGGCAAAAGGGAAAAGAACTGGAGGGTAAGGCCCTCTCAAGTTGTGCCAGTGGGCGAGCTGGAATCCTGTGCTCCGCTGATGGTGCCTTTTCCTTCCTGGGTGGCAAGCCTCTTGGCTGCTTCTCCCAATACCGGATTTCTAGCTCAAACTCCTGTGCTCTGGGCAGTCTATGCTACACAATTCAGGATGTCCTCTCACCTTTAATAAGCACCTACTATGTTCTGGATGCTCAGATTCACCAGAGAGGTAGACCTATAACCTAATGTTGTTAAATCCAAGAGTGATTTCTTTCTCCTCACCTGCTCACCTTCTTAGCAGTACTGGACACAGCTGGCCCTCCCTTCTAAAAATACTTTATTTTTCTTACTTCAGATATATGGATCTACCATCTTCCCCCATTTTGCTGGCTGCTTCCTCTTGGTGTGCTGTCCCTAGAGCTGATCTTTCTATATCCTGATTTCCCTTGGACTTTCTCTCTTCCATAGCCACACCTATGCCCAGGTAAGCTTACCCAGAACTGGGTTTTCTGTTTGTTTTGAGATAGGGTCTTGCTCTGTCGCTCAGGCTGGAGTGAAGTAGCATCATAACAGCTCACTGTAGCCTCCAACTCCAGGAGTCACGTGAGCCTCCCAAGTAGCTGGGACTATAGGTGCATGTGTCAACCCTCAGTTAATTTTTTATTTTTAGTGGGAGACTTACTATGTTGTCCAGCCTGGTCTGGAACTCGTGGCCTTAAGTGATCCTCCTTCCTGGGCCTCCCAAAGTGCTGGGATTACAGGTGTGAGTCACTGCTAGACCCAGGTTTTCAATGCCATCTCCATTGAGGTGAAGATCAGATGCGTCTCAGGTCTGAATCCCAGACCAGTCTACCCATCTGCCCACCTGACATTACCATGTGGATGTTTAATAAGCAACTTAAACTCGACGTGTCCTAAATGTGTTCCCCACACAGGCTTTCCTATCTCAGTAGATGACAACTCTACCTTTTTGGTTGCTCAAGCTGAAAATGTAGGTGTTATTCTCCCTTCCTCCCTTTCCTTCATCTTCTTTTCCTTTACTCCACCAAATCCCAGTAGGTCCACCTTCAAAATACATCCCAAATCCACACCACGCCGTCCCCAGTGTCCCCACCCTATCCCAGGGCACAGTCATCTCTCCCTGGACCACTGCAGTGGCCTCCCTAAGCCATCTCCCTGCTTTTATCGCAGCACTATCACCACCCACAGCCTATACCACAGCCAGAAGGAGCTTCAAAAACAGTAAGTGCTATCATGTTACTCTCCTGCTTGAAATCTTCCAGTGGCTTCCTATTGCACCAGAATAAAATGCAAACTCTTCACCAGCCCACCATGCCCTCGTGATCGGCGCAGCCACCCTCCGCAGCCCCATCCTACACCACTCTCCCCATCACCAGCTGCACTGGCCTGTCTGCTCCTAGACCACAGCAAGCTCACCTTGCCTAGAGGTTTTGTTTTGTTCTATTGTAAAACACACCAATATTTACTACAGATAAATAACAGAGAATTTACCATTGTAAATAAAATGTACTATTCAGCGGCACGTAGTATATTCACAATGTTGTGTAACCATCACCACTATTGAGTTCCGTAACATTTTTATCACCCCAAAGGGAAACCCGTCCCCATTAGCAGTCTCTCCCCATTCTTTCTCCCCCACCTCCTGGCACTCACTAATCTGCTTTCTGTCTCTGTGGGTCTATCCTATTCTGGATATTTCATACAAATGGAATCACACATGTTTGCCTCAAGAGTTTTAGCACCGACTGTTCCTACAGGGCCCTCTCTGCCCCAGGCCTTTGTAGGACCATCTCCTTCTTAGCATTCAAGTCTCAGCTCAAACATCACCTCCCTATCTAAAGCAGATGCCTTCCTCCCGCCCCCAGTTGCTCTTGATTTCATAAGTACCCTGCTCTATTTATTTCCCTTTTGGCACTTAACACTCTCTGAGAGTACTTTGTTTAATTATTCGTTTATGTGTTTATTGTTGTTCCCTTTGCTGTGATATCCCCAGCCCTCAGGACAGTGCCAGGCACTTTTGGTGCTACTCAATAGTTATTCTTGAAGCCAGGTGTTGTGGCATGTGCCTGTTATCCCAGCATTTTCGGAGGTAGAGGTGGGAGGATTGTTTGAATCCATGTGCCTGTAATCCCAGCATTTTCAGAGGTAGAGGTGGGAGGATTGTTTGATCTGCAGTTGGAGATCAGCCTGGGCAACATAAAGAAACCCTGTATCTTTAAAAGAAAAAAAAAAAAAGACCAGGCATGGTGGCTTACACCTGTAATCTTAACACTCTGAGAGGCTGAGGCAGGAGGATCACTTAGGGATCTTAAGATCAGGGAGTTAGAGACCAGCCTGTCTCTACTAAAAATAGAAAAATTAGCCAGGTATTGTGGCAGGTGCCTACAGCCCAGCTACTCAGAAGGCTCAGGGAGGAGGATGGCTTGAACCCAGGAGTTTGAGGTTGCTGTGAGCTGGGCTGACTCCATGGCATTCTAGCCTGGGCAACAGAGTGAGACTCTGTCTCAAAGCTAAGTAAATAAATAAAAATTTTTTAAAAAGAAGAAGGAAGAAAGAAACAATTATTTGTGGATTGAGTCAATACACTATCAAGCACTGAGATGGAGCCAACTATGATGCCATAGAAACACGGATGAGGAAGAAGAAAGAGATGCTGCCAGGGAGTGGAGGAGGGACCAGGGAAAGGCACAGGGGGAAGGTGAACCTGGAAGGATGAGTGGAAGGTCAGCTGGCCTTCAAGAAGGAAAGGGGAGCATATCCAGGGGGCAGGAACTGCATAGGCAAAGGCCTGGAGACATGAGAGAGCCCGACCAGGTGGGAGTCACGTAATATCTTCTCTAGTTTGCAACTTGTCCTCCTCAAATCCATCCACTTGCCTCCCATGGAGAAGAGACACAGTATGTGCCTGGGAGTTGGGTTCAACAGAACACAGAAGACACAGAGAGGAAAAAAAGGGTGGAGGGCGGCACCTGTGGCTCAGTGGGTAGGGTACTAGCCCCATATACCAAGGGTGGCGGGTTTGAACCCAGCCCCGGCCAAACTGCAACAAAAAAAAGTTGGGAATTGTGGTGGGCGCCTGTAGTCCCAGCTACTCGGGAGGCTGAGGCAAGAGAATTACCTAAGCCCGAGAGCAGGAGGTTGCTGTGAGCTGTGATGCCACGGCACTCTACCCAGGGCGACAAAGAGAGACTCTGTCTCAAAAAAAAGAAAAAAAGGGTGAAATGTATATGAAAACAGCACACTGTACCCCATGATTGCATTAATGTACACAGTTATGCTATAAGAAATAAAAAAGAAAAAAAAGAAAAAAAGGGTGGAGTCTCTCGTTTGCCGCTTCTCCCCTCCACCCACCCTGGTCCTGGCATGTGTTGCATACCCCACAGACACCAAGAAAAATAGACCAGGGAGTAGTTCCCAGTTTTCTGATTTTGAGTCATCCTGCAATAGAGAGAAGATACCTGAGAAAGGTGAGGTCCAGGAGAACAGGTCTCCTTAAGGAGACCACAAGGATATACCTGTAGGGTCCTGTCCATGGTGACTCAGCTCTTGGGAATTTGTAAACTGAACTTCCTGGAACTCGGAAATTTCCACTTCTGTGAAATCCTGTAGTTCTGTGGGGGCTGGAATAGCCTCTCCCGCTTGATTCAAACTGACCAATGATAAAGGTGCCTATGGGTTGGAACTTTTGGGCTAGAGATAGAAACGGAAAGACCAAGCCAGTCAGAGAGCGCAGCCATTTGGAATTCTTCTATGCAATAAGCTCGCGGCTGGTGAATAAAGCCCTTGCTCTTATAAACGTGGTGTTTGGGTGCTCTTTCTCTCCACTGGGGCTCATCTTCCTGCAACACAATCACTATCAAGAGAGATGGGAATGTAGAGTCGGGCATGATAATGTATTCTGATGGTCAGGCGAGGGCCCCAGCTCTTTGGGGTTTTAGGAGGAAGGCAGAACTATGACCTGAAAGGCCCACATTGGTTCTCCACAGCCTTGTCTTTCTGAGCTAAGCCACCAGCCCCTCTGGGCTGTCTGCGCCCCTGTGTCCTTCATTTTTCCTGATTGAATCAGCCCTGGCTGACCCAAGCCCTGTGGCTCTGGGAGTCCAGCTGAGCTCCCAGGAGGAGAGGCTCTTCCCCAAACCCGGGAGGCTCGTGAGGGCAAATTCAATTGCATGTAAGGCAGGAGCCATTAACCTGTCTGTGGACTGCAGCCCCCACTCATTTCCCCTCCCACCAGCCAGGCCGTCCAGGCTGCTTCTGCAGGAGCCCAGCCACCCTCCATCTCTGAGGGCTCCCTGCTGGCTCTGGGCTGTGTCTGTCGTCTTTTGCTCCTTGGCATCCCATAGCTCCCATCCCCCCAGCCTCTAAGGTCAGGGTAGATTTTGAGCTCAGAAGGAGAACAAACCCAAGAGTGTGCCCGTCCTCAGAGGCAAACCTGGCTCTCAGCCCCAGCAGCCCTCCAGCTCCAGGGGGCAATCTGCCCTCGGGAATTCTAGTGGAAAAGGGGCCCAGGAAGCAGAAGGGGCCAGGTGAGCAAAGAATTCTGGGGTTTCAAGTACCCAGAGCATAGTTTAGAGCCTCGCTGTCCAGTATAGAAGCTGATACCCACAGGCGGCAACTGAACACTTGAAATGTGGTTATTTCAAAGACTTGGTATAAAAAAGGATGCAAAATATCTCATGAATAATTTTATACTGATTGCACATTGTGATAGTATTTTGAATATACTGCACTAAATAAAAAATATTTTAAAACTAACTTCATAGGTTTCCACTTTTCTAATGTGGCTACTAGGAAATTTAAAGTACATGGGGCTAGACTTCTATTGGCAGAGTTGGTCTTGAGTAAGTGACGCAAGCTATGGGTGGTACATCTCCTTGGCCCCATGAATTAATTTCCCTTGGGGAGCAACAGGAAGAGGGCCAGAGTGGGGTTGTCCCTCCCAACGGGATGCTGCTTAGAGCAAACAAGCCCTGACACCCCCTAAAAGGGCTCCCCTAAATGAGCATTGGAATGCCAGTCACACTCCCGCAGAAAGTTGTGCCCCAGCCAGGCATGGTGGCTCATGCGTGTAATGCCAGCACTTGGAGAGATAAAGGTAAGGGGATTTCTTGAGGCCACGAGTTCCAGACTAGCCTGGGCAATATAGCAAGACTCTATCCCTAAAAATTTGCTGATAGGGTGGCCTGAGGCAGGAGGATTGCTGGAGCCCAGTAGTTAGAGGTTTCAGTGAGCTATGATGGTAACACTTACACTCTAGCAGGGCAACAGAGACCCTGTCTCCAAAAACAATAACAATAAAGAAAAATGTGCCCTAAGAGGTTCTTAGACGGGGGTGTGACCTTAAGGAAAAAGCAGAAGAAGGGCTTTGCTGTCATTCACTCACTTGACAACCCAAAATAAGTCACTGAGGCAAAGATCTCAATCAACGGAGGTTTATTAACCCTAAGTTTAAGAGTCCTGATATTTTTATTTCCTTTACATGTTTCTCCAGCACAGGCTGAACACCCACCTGGTGCCAGGTGCTATGGGGCATTGTGGACACCGCCGAGGGCAGGACTGACTGGTGGACTCACCGCCCTGTGGGATGGGAGCAGCAGGAAGAGGGCCCTCCCTCCTAAACACTCAATTGCTGGGGAAGGGTAAGTTAGGAGCCCTGAGTGGGCCTGGGTAACCCTCAAGGGTGTAGAGGAGAGTTGGCTCTGGGTAGAGTGGCCTAGGGCCTCTCCCACGGCTGGCCTCCCAGTTTATGTTCCCGGTGAAGACCCCAGGTCCCCCTGCCTTCACTCTGACCGACATCCACCCAGGCCACACTGGAGGGAAGTCTGGTTCCTCTGCCCAGGTTTCTCCACTCTCTGGGCTCGGCTTAGCAAACAGCCACCAGCCTGCAGTGGAGGACTATGGCTTCCGCCTTCCCCACACCCCAGAAAGGATGCCTTGCTGCCCTCCCTGCTTCAAATCCTAGAACACCTTTTCAGGCTCTCCATTAAAGCTCCCGCTTCCTGCTCAAGAACAGGCTAGCTTGTTTACTTGGCCAAGACAAGGAACAAATCATGAGCAGCTCTGGAGCTAATGAACAATCCGCACCTTCAGCTCAGGTCAGCAGCCCCCCACCAACCTCCCCGGTCCTCTGTGATGGCTCATTATCCCAGCATTCCCAGGAGACAGATGGAATTTTCCCCCACCATCACCTAATTACATTCCAACTCAATATGATACAGTGACATGTGTCCAAGCCACACACAATTCCCAGTATGACTGAGAAAAGGCTCCACAAAGGGTGCAAATGAGGATGTTTTGATCTTGAGCTGTGTGATGAGCTGTTACCAGGGAGGCCTGGGGATGAGACCCCCCCTCTCCTGTCAAGAGCAAGCCCCAGATGGGTAAGTGATAGAACCAGGCAAAAGTCCACAGCGGGGCAGACAGAAGATGCTTCAGAAGGAAGACGGGGTGGGGGGGGGCTGTAGGAGAAAGGGGTTCCAAGGACCTGTCACAGGAGGGAGAGGACTCTGATCAGAACCTAGGAGCCCTCCACCTTCTCAGGGCTGCAAGGGCTCCCCTAGACTGGACTCCTCAGCATGTTTCTAGCTGAGGAGAGTCCTCAGGGATAGAGTCCTCAGTTCTCTTACCCTGAGGTAGGAGAGGGTAGTCTCTGTCTTCAGCGGCCCTATTTGTGTGACCCCAAGTCTCAGGGACACCCCACCCTAACAGAGCCAAGGGATACCATTGTTCTGTGTGTTCCTAGAGGACAGAGCAGGGTCCTTCGCCCCATCCTCTCCCTTCGGCCCAATCTCTCCCTTTGTCCCCTGTTCTGTCACTCAATACACAGCAGGCCCCTGGTTCAACATCTTAGCTAGTTCCAGCATTGCCACCATCCCATGCATTACTCCATGTGGCCTTCGTAGCCTCCTGTCCCATTTCCCTCAGTGACCCCTCCAGACCTTCCCCTTTCCCCTCTAGCCTTATTCCCCTCCCCTCCTCCACACCCTCACACATCCCTCTCAGAGCTCACCTCACGGGGTCCCAATTCAAACTCTTACATAGAAGCCAAGCCAGAAACAGAAAAGGGTACAGTGGGCTGGGAGACAGAGCAGGTTTCAAGCTGGAAGCCAGGCCATCCTCAGGCCCCAGAAGGAAGTGGGTGGAGGGGGGCCTTGGGTTATCAGATTTTGCCTGAGGCTGGGAATCAGGATTGTTTGCATGCAATTGGCTGACAGCAAATTCAACAAAAAACAAAACAAACAAAACACTGTGTGGGCCAACACATCTCCACCTGCATCCCGGATTCTGGGGATTCTGCCTGAGGCCGAGGTTTCTAACAGCTGCCTCCCCGGTCTAGTGCTCCACTCTCTCCCCGCCCCCTCCATCCACTGCTCCTCTCTGCCTAAGGAGTCGCTCTAGTCTCCCCTTGAACAAAACCCTGCCTAACCAAACCTCCCCGCAGCTACCGCCTCGTTCTCCTCCCCTTCACGGGCAAACTTCTTGAAATATCTGTCCCTGAGAAATAGGCCCACTTCCTCTCCGCCTCTCTCTCTCTCTCTTCAAGCCCTACACCTGAAATCCCACCCACTTCTCACCTACTCACTCCCTGCAGGCGCCCAAGTCCAGCAGTTTCAGGTCCCTATCTTGCCTCAGCTGCCCCTGAGGGTAAAACTCCTTGATACCCCTTCCTCCCCCTACCCATTCCTTCCACACAACTCTTTCTTGGGTCTACTCCAATTTTTCTGGACATCCCTTCCCTGCGCCTGTCATGGACACCTCTTCTTCTCATTTTACCCACTATGCCCTGTGCCTGTGCTGATGATGCCAAACTCTTCTTCATCTTAGCTCTCCCCTAACTCCAAATCCACCTCTCCAGTGCTTCTGCACTCGTCCTGGGGGATTTCCCAGACTCTTTTCACTAAGCATCCCCCAAACAAAAGTCATTCCACTCGAAACCTCTTCCTTCTTCTTGGGTCACTTCCTCAGCGACTGCCACATCAGCCTGCCCAAAACCTAGGACTCTGCATCTTTCTCTTCATTTTGTTTTCTTCTTCCTTTTTTTTGAGACAGAGTCTCACTCTGTCACCCTGGGCACAGTGCCATGGTGTCATCATAGCTCACAGCAACCTCAGACTCTTGTGGTTGAGCAAATCCTCTTGCCTCAGCCTCCCAAATAACTAGGACTACAGGCGTGTGCCACTTTGCCCAGATACATTGAGTGAGTCTGGATCACCAAGTGTTATAGCTAAAGCTTCCAGAACTGTCTACTGAGGGCACAGCTGCCTACTCACTAATCCCCAGCCTTTGCCCTTGCCCCTCTCTACCTTCTCCATTTGAGAAGTTTTTCTAAAACTCAGCTCTGGTCCAGATGCGGTGACTCATGCCTATAATACTAACACTCTGGGAGGCCGAGGTGGATAGATCGCTTGAGCTCAGGAGCTCCAGACCAGCCTGAGCAGGAGCAAGACCCAACCTCTAAAGATAGCTGAGCACTGTGGTAGGCACCTGTAGTCCCAGCTACTCAGGAGACTGAGGCAAGAGGAGCGCTTGAGCCCAAGAGTTTGAGGTTGCTGTGAGCTATGATGACACCAACCTTTGTTGCTCAGAGCAACAAAGCAAGACTATGTCAAATAAATAATAAAAATAAAATAAAACTCAGCTCTGATGATTTCATTTCAAATTTCTGTGACCCTTCTTTTGGGAAGCTTTGTAACTCTGTCTCATACTCTCGGCTCTAAGCCAACACCTTCTGCACCAGGAGACCAATCGTATAGCTTATTGAAGTTTCTTTCAAGGCTAAGTTCTCTTACATATCTGGGCCTGGGCTCAAGCTGTCCCCTCCACCTGGGATGCTCCTCCTTCCCTCATCTACCTGGCTAATTCCCATCTGTTCTTCAATTTTGGCTCAAGCTAGAGGGAATTCTCCCCACTTCTGGCTTACCCAGAACACTGTATACATTCAACATGGCCTCACCAGTGTCAGCTTGCACGGAGATATCTATTGCTAGTGAGAGACGAAATATGCACGTGGACAGAGCCAGACCAGAGATAAAAATAGGACACTGACCCACAATCTGCAGCAGCCAGCCCAGGAAGCCAACCTACTATCTACAAGTCAGCTTTGTAGGAAGTCAGACCACTGTGTCTAGCAAACAACCCAGGAAGCAGGAAGCCAACGTTAACCCCTGTAACATTCAGCCCCAAACGGCCAAGACTTGATTAGCTTCCCCAATTTTTGTCCCTACTTCCAACTTACTACCAACTGGAAAAAGTCAAATATGCTCCTAACCCAGGACAGTGGATTCCCTGCTTCTATGTCACCCACCTCCAGCACCCATGTGCCAACCATCTCCTTCCAGGGCACCCTTAAAGCCTTCTTGTTTCCCAAGTAGCTGGGACTTCAGGTGCCCGCCGTAACCCCTGGCTATTTTTTTGTTGCAGTTGTCATTGTTGTTTAGCCAGCCTGGGCCGGGTTCAAACCCACCAGCCTCGGTGCATGTGGCCGGTGCCATAATCACTGTGCTATGGGCACCAAGCCAAAGCTGTCTCTTTTTTCCACTATCAACCTTTCCCACTCCTCTGCCTGCCTTTGACTCTACCCAAATGCAAGTGATGGGGGCTGGCCACCCCCTGCTATAGCAAGCACTGAATAAATAGCCTTTCCTTGTTCTCATTTTGTTGGTCTTCGTTTATTTCCACATGTAAAACAAGTCACTCTGAACATGAGGGCTTAAAACCATTTCATGACCAGGGTGGTCTCACCATGTTGCCAGGCTAACTCTGTGGGGTAGTTCTTCTTGCCTCCCTTAGGGTGTCTTATGTGGTTACAGCCAGGTGGTAGCGGGAGCCGCAATCATCAGAGGATGGAACTAAGATTCTGGGATGCCGGAGCCTGTCTCCCTCTGCATGTGGTCTCTCCTCTCAATGTGGTCTCAGCAAATGATCTCTCCAGCAAGTTGGCAAGGTGGCTGGACTTTTTGCTTGGTGGCTCAGAGCTCCCAAAACCATAAAAGTGAAGCTGCCAGCCTTCTTTGCTTTCTTGTCTCTTCTTTTCTTTCTTCTTTTTTTTTCCTGCCAGCCTCTAAAGACTTAGGCCTAGAACTGACATGCACTTTCACTGCATTCTACTAGTTAGATTACATTCCAGACCCGCCCAGATTGCAAGTGGCAAAGGACCCTCCCAGGATATGAATGGCTGAAGGGACGGGTTTGTCTTTGGAGAATGGCCACCACACATCTTTCCTCCCCCTGATGCGTGCCCTCAGCATTTAGCAGGGGGCCTGAGTTAGTGCTCAGTGATGCCCGATAGCCAATGTAATAGAGGGAAGGACAGTGGATCTGACAGATGGACAGAAGGGCTCCACATGAGTTTCCCTGCCCCCAGGCCCCTACTACCGCGTTTGGTTCACATAAATACTGCTCTCTGCTGCTTAACAGTCCTCTATTTTTAAAACTCTCAAGCAGTGAGTGGTGCTTAACATTTTTTGAATCAGAGACCCCTTAAGGATCTCAGGAAAGCTGTAGGAGACCCTTTCCCTAGAGAAGTGCGCCTATACATAATCACTCACAGTTCTGCAGCATATTAATGACAATTGCCCTTGACTCAGAGCTTACCATGTACCACGAACATGAAGTAGAAGCAGCACATCATGTTCATCGTTGCCCCAAACATACTGGGAGGTAGACATGATGTTTATTTTCACTTCATAGATGAGGAATCTGCGAGAGGTGAAAGAATCCCTAGAAAGTGGCAGAACTGAGACTCTAGGCAGGAGGTCTGGCCACAAAGCCCATTTACTCCCAAATACTGCACCGTATGATTTCAGAAGATTAGGATGCTCTGAAGTCCATCTGTGAACCCCAGGTTAAGAATTCCCTCTCTAGGCTCGGCGCCTGTGGCTCAAATGGCTAAGGTGCCAGCCACATACACCTAAGGTGGCGGGTTCGAATCCAGCCCGGGCCTGCCAAACAACAATGATGGCTGCAACCAAAAAATGGCCAGG
>NW_003852540.1:3982351-3983271 GCF_000181295.1 Otolemur garnettii | reverse complement strand
GAGCCTAAAAAGGAATTTCTGAGCTCAAATGATTCTCCTACCTCAGCCTCCCAAGTAGCTAGTATTACTAGCTATGTATGTACCTATGCTTGGCTAATTAAATTTTTTTTTTTTTTTTTTTGGTAGAGCTGGGCTCTTGCTATGTTTCCCAGGCTGGTCTCAAACTTCTGGCCTCTGGTGAGCCTCAGACTCACCAGAGTGCTGAGATTACAGGTGTGAGCCACCACACCCACCTGTTTTCTATTGTATCCTTTTGGTTCCTGCATCTTCAAACCCAAAGACTGAATGAGACTCCACAGGGGACCAGGCCAGAGAGGGGCTGGCTGGTATTAGACATGAGTCCGCTATGCACAGAAACAGCAGCTGAAATGACATGTAGTTTCAGAACGAAGCCCAGAGTCCCACTCCCACCTGCTGCTCCAGCAGGAATATCAGGTGTCATCTGTTTCTTTCTTTTACATTCTCAGGGGATGATACTGTACAAAATCTGTGGCTGCTTTGTTTCCCAATAATAATAAAGACTAAAAAGAATGTGCTTGTATCAGTAGAATGGACAGCTTCTACTTACGGCAGATCACAGGACAAAAGAAATGCCAGCTTCTTGAGTCCCATGAGATTCTGCTCCTCTGGGATCCTCTACCAATCTAAGCTACTGGTCAGTAGTGTCCAGCTCAGAGGCAGAATGCAGAAGGCAGGGTGTAAGACTACCACTTGTCTAAGGATGGAGGCCACTGATCAGAGTTGCTCTGAGGATTCCTGTGTCTGAGGGGTGGCCCTCGCCCCTCATGACAGCTTGGAGGGTCCAGGTTATTGTCCTCCAGACTCTGACTCAAGCCTAGTCATCGTGTAGTATACGATGCTGTATTTCATTTTCACTACAACCACACAAGCAAACTGTTTCATATTAAAATAACATTTTA
>NW_003852540.1:3976483-3980995 GCF_000181295.1 Otolemur garnettii | reverse complement strand
AGCCAACCTAAAGCCTCTTATTAGCATCTTGGCCTAAAAGGCCCTAGGAATCAGTCTCCCCCCTCCTTGACTGGCTTCCAGCTTGGGGTAGAGATGGTGTCTCAGAACCAAAGTGGGCAGAGGCTCCAAAGTTAGAGCACCAACAGAGAGCACAGTCCCTCTGGGGGCACAGGGAATAGGCTGCAACCCCTGAGTCAGGGGCCCTGAGTCAGGGGCTCAAGGAGAGCTAACGCCACATCATCTCCCCAAACCCTGTGCCATTTGCAGGTTTGTTAAATCTAGAGCCAATTCAGACACAGTTTCTTTCAAGCAGATCTACCTCACAGGTGTTCAAAATTTATTTGAGATAAAGAAAACCATTACAGAGAAAGCACAATCTTCAAAGCCCACCTCTGAGACCAGAAAGAAATAAAAACAGTAGCCCATTCAAATGTGCAATTAAGTTTCCAAATACTTGGGAGCCATGAGAAACACCATCCCCACAGAGAGCAGGTCTTAGAGGCAATTTTCTTGAACTCTATTCAGCACTCACTCAAAATGCCTTTTAAAAATAACATATGATTTTCCTCCCTCTCGAAATGCACCCTTGTTCTTTCTCTTCCAGGTAAGAATGAGCCAGCTCTGGAGAGAGAAATGCAGACACTCATTTTGATAGGGGATGATGGACTATGTTTCCAGGAGGGCAGATAATAAAGCCAAACAAACGTCCCTGCTCAGTGGTATAGCAGTCTTGCTGAAGCAGGGGGAGGCCCAGGGGCAGGGCACTGGCCCCAGAGTCTTCCCCCACTGTAGAATACTATGATTCCAGAGACCAGACTTGGCTCTGAGTGGTGTCTGCCCACAAATGCCCACTTTCCCCAGGTGGAGATTTGATTCCCTGTGAGATGAAGGCTCAGTTCTGCTGTAAGGTTTGCTAAGGATGAAAGATTCTTCTCTCTGCATGAGGCTGAGGGAGCTACAAAGTGTAAGATAGTGCTTTTGCTGCAGAAGGAGACAGGACCCATATCCTGGCCTTGTCACTCAGCTGCAGTATGACTTGGCCACCCTGGGCCTTAATTCCTGAGCTATAAAATGAGATACTTCCCAGGGCTGTTGGGAGGCAGTGCGGTTATCTATGAGAACACCTATCAGGTTACATTCCCTGAGGCCAGCCCAAACCACTTCAGCTGGGGCTCTAATCATTGCCCCAATCCTGGAAAAGGGCCACCACTCAGCCCCAGGACAGGGAGCCAGGAGTGACATCATACAAGGAGACAGCACAAGCCATGGTTAAAAGCCCAGACTCTGGGAGGAACTCAGCTTTGAATCATAGTTTGTCATTTATAAATCTACATGCCCTTGGCCAAAGTCCTTAGCTTCTCTGAACCTCAGTGTCCTCATCTATGAAATGGGAACATTAATAATACAAGATAATTATCAGATAACAATTTAGCAAACTGAAAAATTTAAAAAACCCATGAGATCAAATGAGCTAATCCATGCACAGCCCTTAACTGGTACCTAGTGTGAAGTAAATGCTTAATAAGCAGTTATTTTGCTATCATCATGGCCCTCTCAGATCAGACTCCATGTGCTACAATTTAATAACATTTGTTTCTTTATATTTATTTTTGTGGTTACTTTCTATTTATGGCAAGTAATACTGAGTCTCCATTTACAGAAGTGTTATCAAGTTTCCTTTCTAAATACATTTATTTAAGCTAAAGTGGGTCAATCTACAGAAGAAAAAAGAAGTTGCAAAAATAGTGCTGGTGGTGCACAGATGGGTGAGACACTGGGAAGGTGTGAGGCAGAGACTAAAGTTTGGGGAACACCCAGGTAATAACCTGTGTGTAAAGATAGAAGGCAGGCCCAAGACGTGCCCCACACCCACCCGTCGCCTGTTCTGAAGCCAGCAACTGTGGTTGTGACCCTGGCGACCTTGGAGCCTGCCCTTCAACACCTTCGTGGTTTCTCCCCGGCGGAAGCCCCCAGCTTCCCTGAGGATGACTTTCCCAAAATGAGAGCGCTGTGAAGAGCTCCCAAGGCCTCTTGCCTGCCTGCCTCCCTTGGGTTCGGAGGACCCAGGAAGGGTCCTAGGAGTAACCTGTGGACGCTGAGAATGCCAGGGGAGGGGGGGGCTGGAAACGCAGAGACCACTGCCTGGGGGCTGGGGATGGGGGAGCAGCCCTGGGTGGGGTGTGGTCCCTGTGAGGAGGGAAGCCAAATGTTGTCTTTCCACAACTTCTAAGGAGAGCCTCAGAGCAGTCAGCAAACAAAAACACCACCCGGGCTTGAGCCGAGGTGTTACAACTCTGTCCCAGTTGCCTGGCAACTGTGCAGGTGTGTGATAGGGCGAGCGGTGCTCCCAGGGAGCCAACCAGCGCCCGCGGGGCCGACCCGGGTGGGAGGGGCGGGCCGTGGGAGGGGGGCGGGGACCGCGGGCCTACATCCTGCATCCGCTGGCGCCCCCACCACCCGCCAGCCGAGGGAGGAGCCGCCATGGCCCCTGGGGTCGAGGCTGGAGAGGCTGCCAGGCCCTGCTGGGCTTCATTTAACCCCACCGTGTCCCGGCCTCTGCTGCCTCTGGGCGGCGGCTCGCTGCCGCGAAGTCAGTGGCCAGGACCCCCCGCCGGCCTCCCGGACCTGCCACACACAACGTGCAGAGCCAAGAACTCTTCCCTGTCTAGGATCTGGGCTCTCCCTTGGCACATAAATACACTTTGTCCCCAGAGGTGACAGGTGCTAATGGAGCAGAAGCCTTCAGAGGAGAGGTTTGGTGGACTCCCGCAATAGCCGTCCAGGCGGAAGCGTCCAGGTGGGTTTGGCAGCGGCCTCCCAGCAGCAGCAGCAGCAGCAGCAGCAGCAGCTGAGAATAGTAGCTAAGTGCTCTAGCTTGGAATTAGGTCCGCATTTGGATTCCAGCCGGTGACGGACGGGTTGTGTAACCTTGAGGGAGTCTCTTATCCTCTCACTTTGTTCATCTAAAACGGGAGGGAAGGCTGGGCGCCTATAGCTCAACCGGCTAAGGCGCCAGCCATGTACACCTAAGGTGGTGGGTTCAAATCCCCAGCCCGGACCCGCCAAACAACAATGATGGCTGCAACCAAAAAATAGCCGGGCGTTGTGGCGGGCGCCTGTGGTCCCAGCTACTTGGGAGGCGGAGGCAAGAGACTCGCTTGAGCCCAGGAGTTGGAGGTTGCTGTGAGCTGTAATGCTACGGCACTCTACCCAGGGGGACAGCTTGAGGCTCTGTCTCAAAAAAATAAAATAAAATAAAATAAAACGGGAGGGAAACTAGATGCACTTTATGGGGGTGCTGTGCGGATGAAGTGAGAAAATAACGCACAGAGAACAGTTAGCTTGGTGCTTAGCAAATATTTAGCCCCCAGTTAATCTCAGAAAAAGAAATAGTTCTATTGGGGTCTGGCAACCGTTGCCATAAGGCTCCAATCACAAAGTTGCTGGGGAGATTTCCATTCAGAGAACCACAGTGTTCCAAGCTTCCCAGCCTGCCCCACTTCCAGTAATCCCTGCAGGGAGACTCTCAGCGTTGGGACCCAAGGAAGAGGGCTGGTCTGCTCCACTTCCTTACATGGTGGCTGTGCCCAGCCAGCAGGTGTGGCCCCAGCATTTGCTGCCTCTTGGCACCATTTGCCACAATCCTAAAGAAATACTGAGTGACGGTTGTGGGCAAGAGTGGCACTGCCTTGCTCACTCCACCTTCCCTGGTCTTTTCTCTCTCCCTCTGGGGAAGTATTCTCCATGGGATCCTCATCAGCCTGCTCACCTGCAATTCAGCAGGGCTAGGCACAGTTGTCTTTTCCACCAAGGAAAGAAAATAGGGAGACAGGCCAGCCAACTCCAGGTATTTGCCCAGTAAGACAGCCCTTGTCCTTGGAGAGCACCTTCCCACCTCTTCCTTCCTCCTCCATCCTTGACTTCCGATTACCAGGCAGGCCAAACATGAAAGTGCTCATGCCAGGAAGTATGTGAAGAAGGAAACCTCCAGACTGAGGCAAATTCCATCTGCCTTTCTGGGAGGCTCCTGGGAAGCCACACTGAACCCCAGAGCTGAAGACCCAGACTCTTTGTCCCACACACTTGGCCTGGGTATGCCTCAAAATCCTGGCACTCCAGTAATCCCAGCACTTTGGAAGACAATGCAGGAGGAAGGATGTTTTGAGGCCAGGAGTTTGAGACCGCCACCTCCACAAAAAATTAAAATAAATTTTAAAACTAACTGGGCATGCTAACACATATCTGTAGTCCTAACTATTTGGGAGGCTGAGGTAGAAAGATCACTTGAGCCCAGGAGTTCAAGGCTGCAGTGAACTATGACTGCTGCACTTCAGCCTGGGCAGCACAATAAGACCTGTCTCGAAAAAAAAAAAAAATCATACTTCAAATCCACTTAGCTTAGATATGTTTTCTTAAAAAATTTAAACTCCAATTCCATAGACTCCCAAGGAGCCTTTGACATTGATATTGATATGGGTTTTTTTTTTTTTGAGACAGAGCCTCAAGCTAGCC
>NW_003852540.1:3974150-3975232 GCF_000181295.1 Otolemur garnettii | reverse complement strand
GGATTCGAACCCGCCACCTTAGGTGTATGTGGCTGGCGCCTTAGCCGCTTGAGCCACAGGCGCTGAGCCTTTGTCTCAGCTTTGACCACTCTTCCCCTAAGAAAGCGACTCAACAGGATGCCAGAGAGGAAAGGGTATAAACTCTAAGAGTCAGGAAGCCTCTTCAAAATAACGGTGAGACATCACAGGTGCTGACCACAGGGACAGCACTACCCATGTAAAATCCTCAGCCATCCCAATAACCCTGGGGGGTGAGGGGTTACAAGTAGACAGTGACACAGCAAGAGCCAAATCCAGGTCCTCTTTCATAAGGCTCTTGCGCATGACAGCATTTTTCTCACCATTGTATCCCCTGTGCAGAGCCTGGCACACAGCTGGTACCCAACAAATACAGTCATATGCCTCTTAATGACAGGAATACGTTCTGAGGAACGTGTCATTAGATGATTTTCTCATTGTGGGAACATCACAGAAGGTACCTTAGAGACCTAGAGGCTATAGCCTACCACACACCTAGGCTGTTTGGTACAGCCTATTGCTCCTGGCTACATACCTGGACAGTACTGAATACTGTTGGCAATTATAACATAATGGGCTGACACGGTGGCTCATACCTGTAATCCTAGTACTCTGAGAGGCCAAGGCAGCTGGATTGCTGGAGCTCAGAATTTCAAGACCAACCTGAGCAAGAGCTAAGTTTCTCTACTGAAAAATAGAAAAACTAGTCGGGCATAATGGTGAGTGCCTGTAGTCCCAGCTACTCAGGAAGCTGAGGCAAGAAAATTGCTCAAGCCTAAGAGTTTGAGTTTGAGGTTGCTCTGAGCTATGATGCTATGGCACTCCACCCCAGTTGACAGAGTGAGACTCTGTCTCAAAAAAGAAAAATAGGGGCCAGGTATGGTGGCTCACACCTGTAATCCTAGCACTCTGGGAAGCTGAGGTGTGTGGATTGCCTGGGCTCAGGAGTTTGAGACCAGCCTGAGCAAGAGTGAGACCCGCATCTCTAAAAATAGCCAGGCGTTGTGACAGCTGCTTATAGTCCCAGCTACTTGGGAGGCAGAGGCAGGAGAATTGCTTGAGCC
>NW_003852540.1:3971473-3972831 GCF_000181295.1 Otolemur garnettii | reverse complement strand
CTGGGGATTTGAACCCGCCACCTTAGGTGTATGTGGCTGGTGCCTTAGCCGCTTGAGCCACAGGTGCCGAGCCTTAAAAATAACTCTTATAGGACCATTGTCATATATGTGGTCCACTGTTGACTGAATTATGATTCAGTGATGTGATGTGTCCTGTAATAGTCTGAAGAGTCTATTCCCCTTACCCTCCACCTTCCAATGGACTTGCCCAAACTTGAGCCCAGACAAAGTGTCATGTTCTACTCATTTCAACCAAAACTATGGGAAGGGCAGTGCCACAAACCCTGGGACCCCTCCTTGGATGCTCTCTCCTTCTGCAGGAGGTATAAACCAAGCATTCTTAGAGCTACAGCCTGCTGGGGAACCCTGCCCAGCTCAGCACAAGGCAAAGAGAGGCTCCAGAAGAGGCTAGTTTCTCATAGCTCTATCTCAAGCACCCAGAAAGGCAGTTCTCAATCAGAACACCGGGCAAATGCCCCTGGGAGCAACAGTTTCTGAAAGGTGGGTGGGCTATGCTGAGACTCTCCAGAGGACACTTTTCAGTAATGACACCAGTGAAGGCTGATTACAGGGTTACTAACAAAGTATCCCCAGCTTTTCCCAAGGCCCTGCACGTAATTCTATACTCATGACTTGCTACACTTTTTCATGAAAGGAGCCCACAAAAACTTCAGGCTCCACAAAATCTGGATGTGGCGGCCTAGAGTGTGAAAAACTGAGAACACCCTTTACCCATAATGAGGCCACACCCTGTCCCACCTGGCACAGGGAAGCTGGCTCCCCCAGCAGAAGACCAAGACCCAGGGGGGTCTTGGTGCCCTGAGGCCAAAGAAACCCCAGATCGTGTATCAAGTCCATGTAGACGCCAAATGCATGTGGGAGGGGTGAGCTGCACGTTTCCCTCTTCCCCAGTCACAATATCACAGAGTCCAAAAAAGTTCTTAAATCATTTTGGATGAGGGCTCCTTTTGAGAAAATGATGAGAGCTCTGGATGCTCCCACCCTTAAAATGCACCCACCTGTTATTCAAGGGGGGCTATGGATGCCTGAACCCACCAGCTGGTGCTGCAAAAGTCCAAGTCAATCTTCTAAGTCCTCTTCACTTCCTCAGACCTCTACTGGGCTTTGCATTAGTTGTTTTCTAAATTCCTTCCAAAACTAAAATTCTGATTATTTCTGCATTCATCTTCTGCAGGCCTGAGCACTTTCCTCAAGCCTTTGGGGAAAACAAGAGAAAGGGACCTCACTTATGCTGAACACCCCTTCCACAGGACAAGCATTGTTCATTCATTGATCATTTGATTTTCTCAATAACCCTATAAGGCAAATAGTCTTGGCTCTTTTTATTTATTTATTTT
>NW_003852540.1:3962415-3971360 GCF_000181295.1 Otolemur garnettii | reverse complement strand
TAAGCGATTCACTTGCCTCAGCCTCCCAAGTAGCTGGGACCTCAGGCACCTGCCACAACGCCCAGATATTTTTTGGTTGTAGTTGTCATTATTGATTGGCAGGCCTGGGCTGGATTTGAACCCGCCAGCTCTGGTGTATGTGGCTGGTGCCCTAGCTACTGAGCTACAAGCACCAAGCCTATGTATTTATTTTCTAAGAGAGTCTCAGTCTGTCCACCCAGACTGGAGTACAATGGCATAGTCATAGGTCACTGCAGACTCAAACTCCTGGACTCAAATGATCCTCCACCTCAGGCTCCTAAGTAGCTGGGACACAAGTGCATGCCACCACGCCTGGCTGATTTTTAAATTTTCTGTAGAGATGGAATCTTTCTATGATGTCCAGGTCTCCCAAAGTACTAAGAATACAGGTGTGGGCTCGGCGCCTGTGGCTCAAGTGGCTAAGGCGCCAGCCACATACACCTTAGGTGGCGGGTTCGAATCCAGCCCTGGCCCCCAAACAACATTGACAGCTCCAACCAAAAAATAGCCGGGCGTTGTGGTGGGTGCCTGTGGTTCCAGCTACTTGGGAGGCAGAGGCAGGAGACTCGCTTGAGCCCAGGAGTTGGAGGTTGCTGTGAGCTTTGATGCCATTGGCACTCTACCCAGGGGGACAGCTTGAGGCTCTGTCTCAAATAAAATAAAAAATAAAAAAATAAAAAAAATAAAAAAGAATACAGGTGTGAGCCACTGCATCTGGCCTCTTTGCTCCAAGAAACTCTCCTTAGCCAGGCATTGTGGCAGGTGCCTATAGTCCTAGCTACTGGGAAGCTGAGGCATGAGAATTGCTTAAACCCAAGAGTTTGAGATTGCTGTGAACTATGATGCCATAGCACTCTAGAAGTTGCGTGATAAGTGGTGGGGCTTGGATTTGAACCTGAGTTGGTTGGACTACACAAGCCTGTGTTTCTACCACCAAGCTGCTTAGCTCCCTGCATACATGCATAAATGGCCTTAATACCCTCCTTCTCATACCCACTGTCAACTCTGAATGGAAATAGGGGTCTTCTCCACTACCTCTTGCACCTTTTGGCCTTAAGCCACCTGTCTCCCACTCTCTGTCCCCAGGGCCTACAAGCTGCCTGGCAGATGGGAAATGAGGATACCATTGCCAACCATATGGGTTAAATCCTACTAAGCCCAACCCCTGCTTCAATGGGGGGGGACAATTAATGGCTGTGGTTGATTATTGGACACTTATGCACGGGGCAGCATAAACCAGGTTTATATTTCCAACTTAAAAGCCCAGATTAATCACCCTGAGCTGGTTCTGTCACACACAGGGATATATTTTGTCCTTAGAATTTACAAGTAGTTCCATCTGAGAAATAAACAACCAGAGATAAAAATTACATTGTCACAGTGCAGGTGTGATAGATGTAGGCAGCAAGCCGACGATGTGGTCTCACTGAGGAGGTGTTCCACAGACAGAATCCACCAAATAAGACCTGGAGGAGCTCCAGGTAAGGACAATGAGATGCTGATGGGATCTCAGCCACATGGGAAGTGTGGAATCTCTGCAATTTACATTCCATCACTCTAAATCACAGGGTTCCAATGTCAGCCTCCTGAGCTGAGGTGAGAGGTTGATTGGCAGGAGACCTCCTCAGGCTGCCCCACCTCTCAGCTGCAGACTTCAGAAGCTCTGGCCTGCAGAGACAGTGGGATGGCCCCAGCTGAGGAACAAGCTGGAAGACACTTGGCAATAACCTTGACAGCTCTATCATCTCCACCAAGATACCAGCCACTTCCCACATCTCTTCTACTACTGGCAGAAGAGAGTTAGGCCTACCTGTGGAAGAAAGCCACTTTGGATAATGCCATGGGAGATCAGGTTGGATCTGGGGTCAGAAAATAATAATAATAATTAATATTTATTAAGCACTTACCAAATGCCAAGGGCTCAGCACTCTGTGAAGCACTCAGTAAGGATTATTTGTATCAATCCTCATGACGACCCTATGAAGTAAGTGCTACCATTAACCTTACTATAGATGACAAAACTGAGGTTCAAAGAGGTTAAGAACTTACTCAAAAGTCCATGGTGTGAATTTAATGGTGACCCCCAAAAGATACGTCCATGTCCAAATCCCTGGAACCTGTGAAGGGGAACTTATTTGGAAAAAGGGTCTTTGCAGATATAATTAAGGATCTTGAGATAAGTTCATCCTCGATTACCCAGAGGGGCCCTAAACATGATGACAAATTTCCTTATAAGAGACAAAGAAGCCACATGAAGACAGAGGCAAAGACTGGAGTGACGCAGCCACAAAGATGCTGATAAGCCACCATAACCTGGGAGAGGTGAAGAACAGATTGCCCCTCTGAGCCTCCTGAGCGGGCACAGTGCTGCTGACACCTCGATTCCAGATTTCTTCTGGCCTTCCAAAATGTGAGAGAATAAATTCCTGTGGTTTTACAACCGCCAAGTTTGTTGTGATATATCCCTCACAAAATGAATATAATCCCACAGCTCACAAACAGCAGAGGCAGGCTGACCCCCCACTCGGGCTCTGCTCACCTGGCGATGATGCCAGGTCAAGTCCTGGGCTCCAGACCCAGCTCCACTGCAGCTGAGCTGTGTGAGCTTGAGGAAGCTACCAAGCCTCAGTCTCCTTGTCTGTAAAATGAGGGGGTTGGACAGATAAGTGGCATACCTTGTTGGCTGCCACTGCTAACAAGAGGGACAGAGAAGGATCTGAAAAACTTAGTCAGGTGCTAAGAAGAAAAAAGGCTCAGTCCTGCTGGGTTCGAATCCAGCCCAGGCCTGCCAATCAACAATGACAACTACATTAAAAAATAGCCAGGCGAGTTTCAGGTTGCTGTGACTGTGACGCCATGGCACTCTACCCAGGACAACAGCTTGAAATTCTGTCTCAAAAAAAAAAAAAGGCTCAGTCTACAAGGCTCAGTCTTGCAATCAGTGCAAGGTTTTGGCCACATGCAAAGGTTTGGCCTGCCTTTGCTTCAGAAGAAATGATGCCTCTTGACTCTCTAGCCCTGTGCTTGGATAGAGCTGGCTCAGTCCCCTTCTCCATTTAAGGGTAGACTTGTGCCCAGTTGACACATGCTCCCAGGCCTCTGTGCCTGGCTTAGGGCTGAATTTGAGCCAGTGGTATCAGGCCCACAATTTTTCTTTTCTTTTCTTTTTCCAAGATAGACTCTTACTTTGTCCCCCTCAGTAGAGTGCTGTAGCATCATAGCTCACAGCAACCTCAAACTCTTGGGTTCAAGTGATCCTCTTGCCTCAGCCTCCCAAGAAGCTGAGACTACAGGTGCCTGCCACAATGCCTGGCTAATTTTTCTAATTTTGGTGGAGAAAGGGTCTCACTGTTGCTCAGGCTGGTCTCCAACTCCTGAGCTCAGGCAATCCACCCACCTCAGCCTCCCAGAATGCTAAGATTACAGGCATGAGCCACCACTCCTGGCCAGGCCCACAATTTTTGTTCAGACTGTTGGGGGAAGAGAAGTTCTCCCTTTCTAGAAGGAGGGACAGATGGAAACCTGGTGCTGCTGGATCCTTCTGAGAATGATGCCCACTCAGGGGAGCCATGCCAAGAAGCTGAGAAAAATAAACCAAGTCCGGTGACATGGGGTGATCAAGTTGTACCTGAAGATGAATCTTTTCATTACATGAGCCTGTAAGTTTCCTGTTTTGTTCCAACAGTTTAGGTTTCTCTCATTGGTGACCACAAAGTCTCAGTCCTCAGGCCCCCAGACTTGGCCATTTCTAAGTGTCCTCCTCTGGCTGGGCTCTAAAGGAAGAGAAGGATTATCCAGCTGAGTGGGATGGGCGGGGGCAATATTCCAGGCAGCACAGTCCGCACGTGTGAGGACGCTAAACGTGCAGGGACACTGGCACACGTGAAGAACAGAAAGAAAACCAGTCAGCATTAGGGAAAGTGCTGTGAGGTGAGGATGGAGGGACAGGCAGGGGCCGGATCACAGGAGGTCAGTTCAAAAGCCCCGTTAAATATGGCGGTCTCTCTTCCGATAGCTGTGGGAAGCCATGAAGGATTTTAAACAATGTGATCAGATCATATTCCCTAACACCTCCTGACTGCAGTGAGGAGACTAGAAGTGAGAGAAGAATCTAGAACATCATTTAGGAAACTACTGCAATGGTCCAAGCAAGAGATGTGGGACCCTGGCTTAAGATGGTAATGTGGGGGGAACGGAGAGGAGGGGATGGATTTAGACAATGCGCAGGGGATGGACTCAGTTGATGGAAGATGACGAGGGAGAGGATGAGTCAGTGGCTGCTCAGCATAGAGCAAACCAGATCCCTCAGTGTCCTAGATTTGGATACTTCTATTAATGTGGCCAAAAATTATAGAGGCTTTTTTTTGGGGGGTGGGGGTAGAAGGCACATCAAACTTTCTGACTCACTGTGCTTGCAGGCAGATGCTTCCGCTCCTAATAACCCTTACTGGGACAAGAAGTCTCCACTGTGAACAAGCCAGAGAAGTTCTGGGGTCTCTGGTCAGCTGCAGAATCACAGGCTCAAGAGGGCTGCCAGGACATCACACACAGATTGAGGCCAGAAAATCACTGAGGGGGACTGCATTTCAAAACTGAGAAAGTGGTCATGGGCAAGACATACATACTCTCTCCTTCCGCTAGGCCAGTGAGAGAAGAGAAACAGTAGGAGAAATGTCACTGCATTATACTACCTACATCTCTGTTTCTAGAGGCTTCCATGCCCCCTGCCATGTTCTACTTTCAGTTCCTGTGGATGATTTCAGACACTAGAGAAGAAATCCTCCTAGGTGGAGGCTTCAGAAGGTGGTGTCTGGAACACACGGGTGGAACACAGGCCAAGTCTGAGCATCTGAGCAAGGATCCCTCCTTCAACAGAGATCAAGTGGCCACGGAGAGGCATTTCTCAAGCTTTATCTTTTAACATCCATCTTAATGGTACCATTAAAAATAGCCATCACTGGCCAGGTGCAGTGGCTCATGCCTGTAATCCCAACACTGTGGGAAGCTGACAGGGGGGAGGATCAATGGAGCTCAGGAGTTCCAGACCAGCCTGAGCAAGAGTGAGATGGGATCTCTACCAAAAATAGAAAAAATTAGCTGGGTGTGGTGTGCATACCTATAGTCCTACCTACTCTGGAGGCAGATGGGAAGATAACTTAAGCCCAGGAGTTTGAGGTTGCAGTGAGCTATGATGATACCACTGCACTCCAGCATGGGTGATGGAGCAAGACCCTGACTCAAAAACAAAAATGAAAAACAAAACCAACAACAATAAAAAATGGTCATCATGGGTTGTACTACGATGTGAACACACTCAATGCCACAGAACTGTACACTAAGGTTGGTCTTAAAGTGCTGGCCTCAAGCTATCCTCCCGCCTCAGCCTCCCAAAGGCCTGGGACTACAGGTTTGAGGCTGGCCAAAGCTGGGCTTTTCCATCACACTGCTGTTCTGTGCCCTACTTCCTATAGACTCTGAGCTGTGTGTCCAGGAGAGAAGATGGTACGTACCAAGCCCTGCACCCACCCTTTCTTTAGGACTACCTCTTTGTGACATGCGGTTACAATGGAGCAAGTGTTTGGACTACACGAAGGGAATGCGTCTCTGGATTCAGAGAGAGCCAACCTGTGTGGGATTTGGATGCCTGACCTTAGCCAATTAGTACTTTGCTCAGTGTAACCAACCGAGTTGCAGACTCAATGCGATTCAGCAAACATTTATCGAGAATCTCAGCACCAGCTGATTTCTGTCTGTTTTATAAGTGCAGTGAAGCTCAGCCTTCTCTCCAGATTAGAGTTATTTGTATTTCAAGGCAAAAGATAGGTTTTAAGTACCTATAAAAGGCACTAATGGATGATGCTTGGGGATGGGTAGGCATTGGGCTGGGGCTGAGGGGCAGAAGCTGAGGAATGGCCAGTAAATCAGGCAGGACCTGGCTGGAGACAGCGAAGCCAGAAAAAGCCTGGGGATTTGTTTTTTTTTTTGAACTTCCCCCCACTTTCTTTTTAATCGAAAAGATAATGCATGCACATAGTAAAAAAATTTTTTTCAAAGAACACAAAAGGGTTTACAATGAAAAATGTCTCCTTTCCTCTCCTAGACCTCCAGTCCCCAGTATCTTTCTTCAGAGGTATCCTACTGTTAGCAGTTTCTTTTGTGTCTCTCCAGAAAATTGCTATCACGTACAAGTATATCTTCCTTTTTAAAACCCAAATGGTAGCATTGTATATTGTGTATTACCACTGCTTTTTTGCTTGGCATGCATCTTGGCATTCATGCCATATCAGTGCACACAGAGTCACCTATTTCTCAGAGCACAGAAGCCCATTGCATGGGGGTGTACCCAACTGATCCCTTAGATCTACTGCTGGACATTTGGGTTGTTTTCGGTTTCTGCTATTATAAGCAAAGATAACACAGGTGCTCCTATATGTGCATTTCTGCCCACAGGTACAAGGGTATCAGTAAGATAAATTCCTGGAAGTGGAATTGCTATATTTAGGTAGCTGTGTTGACTGTGACTGAAAAGTTCAGTTGAAGCTTTGTCTCCAGGAAAGGAGATGGTGTGTACTGAGCCCTGCTCCCACCCTCCTTCCTTACTCACAAAAGCCCCCAGTTCCTTCATGACACGTGGCCACACTGGAGCAAGCATTTGGACTTCATGCAGGGAAAGAGTCCTCCGGATTCAGAAAGAGCAAAACCCACGTGGTTTGGGGACCCAGTTGGGGGCTAAGAGTATAAAGACACCCCCTTCGAGTTGGGGGCTAAGAGCATGCAGAGGGATTAAGGCGTGACGATGCAATGCCTGGCACATAGTGGTGCTCCATCAGCATGAGCTATTGTTGGCATTATTATCATTGCTGTTATGATCCAGAGGGAGCCCTGTCTTGCCAGTGGCCAGGAAAGCTCCCAGAGCTCTTCTGTCTGAGAGTCCAGTGGACTCAAAGGCACCAAAGTTGGAGCCCGCTCAGCTCTTGGAGCTGGATGAGAGCTGAGACAGGCAGTTCCCACTTATCACTGCTTGGCATCTGGAACTCCCAGGCCTTTGCCAGTACCTAATAAACACCATACTTCATGCCTTGCCATCGTCACCCACGCATCCCCTGACGCCTGCTGACGATGCCACCGCACACAGTCAGCATTTCACCCTGACATACGATTCCTTCGTGACCTGCTTTCCTTTTTAAGTGGATACAGCCTGAATGATGTCACTGTGACACAATGAAACTACTGTTGTTTATTCCTTGGGGTAGGGCTTGGTGGGTCAATATATCAGAATTTATACATCCAAAAAAGAATTAGCCTTGACTTGGGGGGGGGGGCAGAAATCAGACCTAGATTCAATTCCTGGCACAGACACCAGCTCTGTGGCCTTGGGAATTCATTTAACTTCCTTGGGCCTTAGTTTTGTCACCTGTGAAATGGGCTAAGCTCTTGTTAATGGGAATTAACAAGGCCACAGAGCTCGTGTCGGTGCCAGGAATTGAATCTAGGTCTGATTGTTGCCCCCCACCAAGTCAAGGTTAATTCATTTTTGGATGTGTAAATTCTGATATACCTACCCAACCAGCCCATTAACAAGATCTTAGCCCATTTTACAGGTGACAAAATAAGGTCCAAGGAAGTTCAATGAATGAGCCCAGTGAGCAAGATAATGGATTGTTTATCAACTTTATTATAGAACTGCCTTATTCCAAAAATGATACCAGACAGTGAGATAATGTATGGAAAATGCCCAGCACATAGTAATGGTTCAGTAAAGTATCAATTTCCACCCTTGTGTCAGAGTGGTCACCTTCAGACCCAAGCCCCCTATTTCAAAGTGCCACCATTAATTGATATATTTCTACTACTTCCTTGCAAGAAAGCTGGCTCAATTCTTTGGAGTCCCATCTCCTTTTGAATCCTAAAAAAAAAAAAAAAATTCCCAACAACAGAAACAAATCACACTCTGCAAATTGTTCATCCCCTTTATTCACAACACAAGAGCTTCAAATTACTTTTGGCCTTTTCCAAAACATCAAACCCACCCTCAAAGGTCAAGGATTCGCCTCTGCTGAGGCTATTAAGGGGAAAATGCTGTGAGATCTGAAACAATTTCCCAGGAAGAACTCATCAGCCCTTTTGAGCAAGCCCAGCAGAACTGGAATCAAACCATAGCCCCACCCTATCCCACTCTGAACCAGCCCATTCCTTGGGACACTTACATTTGAACCTCTGTGCCAGAAAATCCTCCTCACTTCTCCTAGGTCCCACTCTGTGGACTGCATTTGCAGCCTCTGGGGTAAGAGCCATTTTGCTGCCTCTGAATAGTGTGTGCTTAGGTGGATGCTAGATACTGGGCATGAGGATGCACTAGGAAATTGACAGGCAAGAGTTTGGGAGGATGGAGTGGCCTTCCTTCATTTTTGATGGGGATAGTGGGAAAGGTGTCCATGGATGGGAGGCCTCAGGTGCAGAGCAGTGTCTCCCTGAGCCTGAGCCCACTGTC
Source organism: Otolemur garnettii (assembly GCF_000181295.1). Taxonomy (NCBI): domain Eukaryota; kingdom Metazoa; phylum Chordata; class Mammalia; order Primates; family Galagidae; genus Otolemur; species Otolemur garnettii. The sequence continues at coordinate 3,962,848 of NW_003852540.1, read as the reverse complement.
ACCACAGACCCACCAACTCTCCCAGCCAGAGGTCCACATAGCCCTGCCCAGGGCATATGCAGGGCAAGTACTGCCCATGGCCTGAATATCCTCAGCCTCATCTCCAGGTATTTCCAGACCAGAAAATGCCAAATGATGCACTCTACCCTCTCTTACCAGCTGGTGAGCACACTCTTCCCCAAACTGGATTTGGGAGAAGCCCCTGCCCCACCTAACCTCACAGAAGGCTGAGGACAGTGAGGCCAAGTGGAAAGATTCCAGGCCTGTATTTAAATCCCTGCTGAGTGCTGACTGACCTGGTGACCTTGGACAACACAGGCAGGCCCTGCTGCCTCCCACCACCAAGCCTCATTTTCTTCATCTAGGAAAGGGGACAATACCTGCTTGGGTAGGGGGAGAGGTGGTCAGAAAGGAGACATAAGAATTAAATGAG
>NW_003852540.1:3960735-3961494 GCF_000181295.1 Otolemur garnettii | reverse complement strand
AAAAAAAAAAAAAAAAGATATGCCTGGCATTCTATACTGAAGAAATACCTGTGTCATTCCCATCCCTCTCAGATGGCTTGCTGCAAGATCTACAGTCAAAGATAAACAAGTCCTTATCTTCTTGCTAATTGGTTCAAATCGATTGACCTTACAAGTGGGTCTAATGTACAACTGGTAAAAGACAGCCCATATGCCAAGCAACCGGTGCACTTAACTAGCTGTCGCTCAAGCAACTGAATAAGGCATATTAACCCAAATTTCTCTGACTGCCTTCTCCTGATAGGCAGCAGAGCCAGCATCTCCCCTATTGGGCCAACATTTGCTGGGTCAACAGGCCTGCTTGTAGGCACCTGGATCCTATTAGGCAGGTGGTGATAACACCAGTATGGATTCCTTGGAGAGGAGGCAAGACCACTGAGTTTATGACAAGAGTTTCTGGGCCCTGCCCTGCCCTGGCTCACGGTGCCTGGTGGGAGATAGGGCTGAGTCCCAACTGTTGGCAAAGGAAGAGCAGGAAGGCAATTTTCCTGGTACTCATGATCTGGCTTCCATTTGCCTTTTGATCTGTTTCCTCACTCGGCCTTCTCCCAGGAAAGCTTGCGTCTGTCTCATTGAACCCATCTCTGAGGCTGGGTCACCGCTGCTTTCCAAGTGGGAGCTGATGTTCAGTCTTTTATCGTTGCCAGTGTCTGAAATAGTCCAGAAACTGGTAAAGACAAAAGACACCAGGAGATGGCCTAAAAATCTTGGCCAGAGTAC
>NW_003852540.1:3956910-3959876 GCF_000181295.1 Otolemur garnettii | reverse complement strand
TAAGGGATCTGCCACTGCCTGCTTCTCCTCCACTCACCACCTTCAACCTCCCTGGCCTTCTTTCCAATCTGAGAACACACTGATTTCTTTCCTGACTGTGGTACTTTACACCTGCTGTAAACTGTTGCCCGGGATGCTTTTACCCCATCCCACTGTCATTGGTCAGCTTCCTGACCACCCTGGCTAATGTTGCTCCTCTCCCCAGCCAAGCACAATATCACATTACACTTTTATTATCTCTGCTAAATTCAATCACTATCTGAAATCATTTTGTGTTTACCTACTAACTGTTTCTCCTTTGGAATGCAATCCCTCTGCCTCCATGCTGGCAGCCTATGACTGACACACAGTAGGTGCTCAATAAGTAACTACTGCACACACAAACGACCAGCGAGGATGTCATCACTGATCCAGGTATCCTCCAGGGCAATGACCAAGAGGCCTGGAGTAGGGCACCATGAGAATACCTTGCCAGCCTCTCCCTATCGGACTGCCTAACTCTCAAGGCCCCGGCAGGCTTTAGGCTATCAGGCCTTGGAGTTCAGGCCTGAGCTGGGGCTGGGATGACCTCGCCTAGACTCACACAGTGTCTGTGAGGGGAAGTGTGCTGGGGCGCGCGGGTGGGGGACAGCCAGGGGCCGGCACGCTCCTCGCAGGCCTCCTTGGGAAAGCTGGCATAGGGGCGCTCTTAAGGGCGACGCGGGTGTGGGGCCGGGCGGTGCTTGGGGCCGACAGCGATGTCACCCCCGCGGCGCAGGCCTCCCCACCCCCATCCCGCCCCGGGCCGCGATCGATCCTGCCGCTCGCGGCCTCATTACCGAGGAGAGCTGCGGGGCTGGCAGGGGAGCAGACGGCTGTGGAGGGGGCAGGGAGCCTCCTTGGCTCCCTGGCTCCGATTAAATATTTACTATGTTTTGTTTGGCCTTGGGGGAGGAGCAAGGAGCGCTGTCGCGTTGATCCCGGGCTGCCCAGCGAGGCCCTGGGCGAGGGCGGTATCCAGGCTCCGTACCCCAAACCTCCCGCAGGCAGCCTGGCCGAGAGCGCCCCGGTGCGCCCAGCCCTCGGGGCGGGGCCCTCCCGCGCCGCCGGCCCGCGCTGACAGATCTGGGTTACTGCGCGGCTCCAACACAGGGAGCCGCAGCTGGTCCTGGAATCCGTTCTGTCCTCGCGGCATCGTCGGCAGGGCCCGCTAACCCCGCTTGGGTCGGTTCCTCCCCGCAGACCCAGCCCCAAGCGGCCCCACGTGGCCCTGGCCCGCCTGCCATCGAGCGCTCAGCGTGTGCCAAGCCGCGTCACTATTCACTATTCGATCCCAGCAGCAGCCCCACAAGGCTTCCCTCTTCCCATTGTACAGACGTGAAACCTGAGGCAGAGACTGGTGGAGGGGAGCCAGATTGGAGACTCAGGCTTTCCCCTCCCCCCAATATCTGGGCGGCTCTTTACTGAGCTCTCCTGGGATTTAGCCACTGAGGTCACCCAGGAACTTTCTTCCCCAGTACATGAGCGTCCTGGTCTGCTTGGGCCCACCAGCCTTTCACACTTCTTTCAAGCCAGAAAGGGAAAAGGAAGTGGTCTTGTCCCCACAAGGACCCTGGGCTTTGCAAATGCTCCAGAAAATGCCTCCCATATTTCAACAGAAACAGGCATCCGGCTGGGCAGAGGACACAACACACAAGACCCCTGCCCTTAGGGGAGTAGAGAGCTTGGTGTGCATAAAGAGGTGTGCCCTCCCCTCCAGGCCCTGTGTGTGTATGTACGCTGTGACACATCCTCTTACGCACACACAGTGGTGACCACTCCACAGTCCCCTCACAGGGAGGTACACTCACCCACAGAGCTGCTCACTTCACTCTACACATGGCACACACACTTGCCCACCTCTATGTGCATAGTGCACGGATGCTCACACACATAACTATATGTGTGCTCACTAATATAAACACACAAACACAAAGAACCGCCCCATCCCTCCACACGTGTATATATGCAGCATTCATACACAAAGACAGTTCACCCACCTCCACCCCATACATGCTAGGGCACACACACAACCAGAACTCTTCTTCCTCTTCACCCTGTCCCTGCACACATGCTCACATATGCACTCAAGTGCCCACTCCCACCCCATCCCTATACACACACACATATACACACTCTCAGGCACACACCCGTGTGCGCTGACTGCGGGCGGCTGGGGAAGAGCTGCAGCCTCCAGCCCTGCTCCTATTTAAAGAGAAGCATTGCTGGAAAAGGAACAAAAGCAAAGCCAGCTATAAATAGCCACCTCTCTCCCCGCTTTTCCTGCCCTCCGGCCTCACGGCCTTGCCTCTTCTCTCCTTACTTTCCTGCCTAAGGCCCAGAGCATCCAGGGCAGGCCTGTCACTGGGGGCAGAGAGTGGGGCCCTGGAGGCCATGTGACCAAGCTCTGACCAGGGACCCTGGCTGGGTGGGTGCCGGGACACAGGCTGAACACCTGCAGCGGCCCTATGTGCACATGCCCAGCGCAGAGGGAGAATAGGACTCTTGGGCCACGGCTGCTGTGTCAGCAGAACTGCCAAGGTGGTGGCTGGGGGTGGGAGGACGGGTCTCCCCTGCGGCAGCCACCACTGCTCCCAGTGTTCCCTGCCTGGCTAGGCCAGGCCTTTCCTTGATTCCTGGGTTGGCTTTTGGTTTCTGGATTGGCCCAGAGCCAAGGATATTGGGTGTCCTGTCAAAAAGTAGCATAAAGCAGAGAAAAGGGTCAGGATGGGAGGAAGGGAGGGAACATATAAGTCTACTTTGGGTGTCAGTTCTATCACCTGGAGCAAGGCTCCTAACCATACCACCCAGCCAATTCAACCACCTTTTCAAGGGTAGTGGAAATGCTACATGAAAAACAGTTGTACCTGGCAGGCGCTTGTAAGCAGTGGAGGGCCATGGAATGGGAGAGGTGACAGGCTACCCTTTGTGTCTAAGAAGAAGAATTC
>NW_003852540.1:3952712-3955801 GCF_000181295.1 Otolemur garnettii | reverse complement strand
GTCAGGGGCTAGCGGGGACACAGGGCCAGCAGTCAAGGAGCCTCCACACCTCAGCATCAGGGTGCAGCTAGACTTCAACTGAGCCAGGAGGGTGGGACAGGAAGGGTGTGTACCCCCATTTGGGGTGCATAGCCGGGGATACAGGCAGGCAAGTATCCTCAGCTGTTTTCTTATGTCTCCACAGCTCTCCCAGGACAAACCCTCCAGCCAATAACAGGCCTTCCCGGTGTTGCTGTGCTTTTTTCAAGGGAGTGGCAAGAGAGAGATTGATTCTACCTTCCTCTGTGGAGGTGATGACAGCTCTAGCCCCAGGCTGCTAAGGGCTTCACCAGGGGGCACTGCCATCTCCCAGAACACACCTTTCTCCTCCCAGGATTGCATCCACATGTTGTAAGGAGATAGGTCATGAGCACAGAGTAAAGCTATCAAGCCACCCTGCAAGGGTCGTGAAGCGCTTGACACCTGACCCAGCAGACTGGCAGACAGGTTCCTAACACCCCCAGCCTCTTTTGTTGTGGATCCTTTAACAGGACAAGGTGGGGCCTACACCCAGAAGAGAGATTTACAATGAAGGAAAAGGCCAGGGGGAGGAGAGCCCACTGAGAAAAGGAGAGACTGCAGCATTCATTGTGGTGCCCTGAGTTCCCACACAGCCTGACATAGTCAGCCTTGGTACAAAGCTGCGGAATAATAGAGATGATGATGAAGATGGAACAGCAGCAACATCTCACCAGGGACTTGCTCCATGCCAGGAAAGCATTTTACATCCATCTACTTTGTCACAAGTTCTCAAAACCCCGAGAAGAGGCAAATGGCATTAACCCCACTTTTCAGATGTTGAAACTGAGGCCCAAAGAATTTAAAGCATTTGTCCAATGTCAGGCAGCTGGTTAAGTGGCAAAGCTGCGACCTGACTCCAGCCTGTCTGGCTCCGCAGCCCTTGTTCCTGTCTGCTTGGCTCAATCCCCAAGGGCAGCAGGAAAACCTAAACAGACCAGCTATAAGCTCAAGAGGCAAAAAGCAGAGACCGACCAAAGCCTTGGCCTTGGACTGGGTTTTCCTTTCTGATCAGGGAGACCCTGTTTCAGGAAGAGGGTGATGAGTGGAGGTCAGGGCTGTGGGCCCGCTGTTGGTAGGTACTGAGTTTTCAGGGAAGGACTTCAACCTCATTTCACTTTTCCAAGCCAGTGAAAACCACTTGAAAATGCTTTCCACAGCTTGGCCGCTCGGCCTCAGGGGACTTCTCCCTGGCCCTGGCCAAAGAAGGCAAAGAGTTCAGGACAGAGGGAGGAGCATCTTCTTCAAATAGTATGACTCTTCTACCCCACGTGACCTGTCCCTGCTGGTGTCAAGTGCCCTGCCACTAGCCAGGGCTGGCACATGTCTATCTTGATCACTCACACCAACTGAACTCTGGCTGAAGAGAGGCAAAACTTGAAAGAGCATTCAGGGGTGGGCTGTAGGAAGGACCACCACTCATGAATTCTGCTCAGAAGGAAGCTACTGCTACTAGTAGTGATATTCATGGCAGCATTCATTCACTGATCTCCTGTTCTGGGTCAGGCCACAATTAAGTACTAAGAGCTTTAAAGCATCACTTCATTTAATCTTCACAACCCAACAAGATAGGTACTATTATTAAGCCCCATTTTGCAGATAAGGAAAATAAGGTAATTCTGGCTCGGCACCCGTAACTCAGTAATTAGGGCACTGACCACATACCCCGGGGCTGGCGGGTTCGAACTTGACCGGGTCCTACTAAACAACAACGACAACAACAACAACAACAAAATAATAAAATAGCCGGGCGTTGTGGAGGGCCCCTATAGTCCAAGCTACTTGGGAGGCTGAGGCAAGAGAATCGCTTAAGCCAAAGAGTTTGAGGTTGCAGTGAGCTGTGACGCCACGGCATTCTACTGAGGGTGACATAGTGAGACTCTGTCTCAAAAAAAAAAAAAAAAAGAAAGAAAATAAAGTAATTTCCAGAATTTGAATCTGAGTCTGGCCAGATACGGGGTGCTTAAACCCACTTAGAGATGTAGGGTTTAGCCTGACACTTGGAATGAGCCCTCCCTACTGAGCTCCTCCTCTCACGGAGAAGCTTCCTTTGAGAAAGGACAGTCACTACATGGCCACAGAAGCCACAAGGGTGGGCTTAGCTGGAGTGGATGTGAAGGAAGAGAACGGGGATAGAGTCTTAGGTAGATAAAGGGTGGGCTGCCAGTCATCATGTCTTGGACACTCTATGGAACACATTGGCTGACCACTCCCAATCCTGGGCAAACCACCACAGCTCTCTGAGAGCTGAGTTTTCTCTGAGTTTTCTCACCTGAGCTTAAGGTTCCTTCTAGCACCAAATTTGAAAGAGTCTACAAATTATCAAAATCATACATATTCGATAGTCCAAATCAGAAGTGAGAGGAATATTCTTCTTCATTCTCCATCCTCTAGAGTTTTCTGGAACCACAAGCCATTTCAATCTCAAAGAAAACTAGTATCTCTGTACACTTTCTCCCTCTGGTTCAGCCACAGCCTGCTTCACTAAGACTGGGTCATGTTCATGGCCCCTTCCCCATAAACTCTCCTCCTCTCCAAATAATTGAATGGCTTCGGGTTCTATCCGGCTGCTGCTTGAGGTAGTGCCAGAGGGTGTCACTGACTTCCCACTGACCTCCCTCCTCACAGTCCTTGCTCTTGTCTCCTCTGCTGGTCAGCTCACAAAGCATGTGGGTCAGGCTGCCAGGTGTTGGCTGTGGCATGGTCTCTAACAGTGGTCTAGCCAACCTGAGAGGACTGGCAAGTCACACAGTGGAGCACTCAATAGCTATTAAAACTGAGGCTTAGGCTCGGCTCCTATAGCTCAACCGGCTAAGGCGCCAGCCACGTACACCTAAGGTGGCGGGTTCGAATCCCCAGCCCGGGCCTGCCAAACAATAATGATGGCTGCAACCAAAAAATAGCCGGGCGTTGTGGTGGGCGCCTGTGGTCCCAGCTACTTGGAAGGTGGAGGCAGGAGACTCGCTTGAGCCCAGGAGTTGGAGGTTGCTGTGAGCGTGATGCCATAGCACTCTACCCAGGGGGACAGCTTG
>NW_003852540.1:3935224-3952675 GCF_000181295.1 Otolemur garnettii | reverse complement strand
AAAAAAAAAAAACTGAGGCTTAGGCCTGGTGCAGTGGCTCAAGCCTGTAATCTCAGCACTCTGGGAGGGCCAGGTGGGTGGATCACCTGAGCCCAGGAGTTCAAGACAAGCCTGATAAAGAGCCCAGACCCTGTCTCTACTAAAAATAGAAAAAACTAGCCAAGTGTGGTGGTGGGCTCCTGTAGTCCCAGCTACTTGGGAGCCTGAGGCAAGAGGATCACTTGAGCCCAGGAGTTTGAGGTTGCTGTGAGCTATAATAGGCCAAGACACTCTGGCCTGGGACAATAGAATGAGACTCTGTATTAAAAAAAAAAAAAATGAGGGGGCCAGCCACAGTGGCTCACATCTGTAATCCCAGCACTGAGGTGGGTGGATTGCCTGAGCTCACAGGTTCGAGACCAGCCAGAGGCAGAGCAAGACCTTCTCTCTAAAAAAATAGCGGGTCATTGTGGTGGGCACCTATAGTCCCAGTTACTTGGGAGCCTAAGGCAAGAGAATTGCTTGAGTCCAAGAGTTTGAGGTTGCTGTGAGCTGTGACACCACAGCACTCTACCAAGGGTAACAAAGTGAGACCCTGTCTCAAAAACAAAATGAAAAAAAAAAAATGAGGTTTAGAATCACCAAGATAAAAAAATAAATTTTTTTTCTTGAGTCAGAGACTTGCTCTGTCATCCTGGGTAGAGCGCAGTGGCATGCACCATCCTAGCTTGTAGCAACCTCAAACTCCTAGGCTCAAGTGATTCTTCTGCCTCAGCCTCCCAAGGAGCTGGGACTACAGATGCACACCATGACACTTGGCTAATTTTTCAATTTTTAGTAGACATGGGGGTCTCACTCTTGCTCAGGCTGGTCTTGAACTCCTTGAGCTCAAGCGATCTTCCCACCTCAGCTTCAAAGAGTGCATACCATGTTGCTGGCTCAAAGAAAGTAAAAAAAAATTTTTTTTGCAGTTTTTGGCTGGGGCTGGGTTTGAACCCGCTACCTCTGGCATATGGGGCCGGCGCCTTACTCCTTTGAGCCACAAGCGCCACCCAGAAAGAAAAATTTTTGACACACTTTAAAAAAAAGTTACCAATATAGAAAGATGTTTGAGGTATACCATCAATTCAACAGGATGAACCACGCTTCTGTGAAGGTAGATAAGAAGCAGAGAAGGATGTCCCAATGCACGGATGCCCTGGGAGGAATGAGCTTTCTCCCACACTTTGCCCTTTGGATTGAGGGATGATAGTGATTTTCTTCTTTACACCAGCCTGTGATTTTCCAGTGTTTTCTTCCATGGGTATGGCTTTTTGGGGATGTTCAAAGAGTTTACTCTGTGGCAGTTGAGGCAATCACCCCTACTCTTCTTTGGAACTTCAGGTTCTGCAACAATCAGGCTCCATCCAATCTGCCCTCCATCTGAGACGCCACAGCCTCCTGCCATGACCAAGCAACAGAGGCCAGAGTGTTGGTCTGCTGCCTTATTGCTTGGCCTTTCCAACCTTCCCTGCAGGGCCCTCCACCTCTCACAAAGCCTCCCCAGCTGTGCCCTGTGAGCAGGGAGCTCCCCTCCGGTCACCTTCCCCCTGGCTTGAAAGTGTCTTCCTTTCACTTCTCCCGTGTACACCTTCTCTCTCCAAACAGGCTGTAAATTTCCTGACAGCCCTGACCCTCACCCAGCCATGACCCTCACTCAGCCTGTGACCACAACTCAGGACGCCGGCCCTGCTCACAGCCCCAGCCCCAGAGACAGCCAGGCACTGTATCAGGCAGGCGTACTTCTGCCTCAGGACCTTGGTTCTTACTGTGCTCCCTCTGCCTGGAGAGCTCTTCACAGGCAGAAGTAGCTCAGAGATCTGCAGAGCTTCCTCCCTCACTCCACTTAGGCCTCTGTCCTAATGTTACCTTCTGAGGAAGGTTCCCTTGCCAATCTCTATAAAACAACAGCTCTGGCCACTCTCTGTTCTTTACCCCTCAGTTAATTTTCTCTTAAGCCCTTAGCCCCACCTGATGGAACAGAGTTAGTCATTTGTTGTCTAGCTGCCCACCCCCAACTAGAATGTAAACTCCATAAAAAACGAAGACTTAGTTTTTATTCAGTGCTTCATCCTCAGTGCCACGCCAGTGGCAGGGAGGCAGTCAGTCGTTGTAAGTAAACATTTGTCAGATAGAGAGAGCCCTCCTGCACCCCTCCTGGCTGACAAGATAAAAGGTGGCCGGCTTACCCATGGATAGACAATCCGCGGGTGATAATCAGCTAAGACATGGTCTGACATGAGCCATTCATGGCTGGCTCCATTGGGATCTTCCTTCTGGCAAATAAAACTAGGAATACCAAGAAGTTGAGGCAGTTAGCTCAGTTAGTGGAGGGGCAGGAGAAGGGCTGTCTTGCAGAGTAAGCCTCGGGTGGTTTTATCTGGCTCGCATAAGTTGAAGATCCAGGAGGAGAGGGAGAGGCCACCAGAGGGACCACGGGGAGGCTGTACTTCCTGGAGCTACCCCTTTGTCTGGAGTCTTTGGGAGTCCAAATCACTCATCTTTTTGCAATAATCCCCCATTTCCAATGAGCTGCCTTGAATCTCTGGAATCGAATTTGTCCATGAAGGCAGAAACAGCAGCCTACAAGGGACAGGGGGCCAATTAAGGGAAGATGGTATCCACTACAACCTCAAGCAGCCCCAGGGCCAATTGTGCCCCACAAGTGGGTGGTAAAATGTCCCCTTTGGCTGGTGCATTCCCCTGAGCATGGCCCTGTGAACCGCCCCGGCCTTTCTCCCTCTGCTCAGTGATTCTGTTTTAACTGCAGGCCTGGGCAACCCAGGAGCCCTCCCTGAGAGGACAGGAAGCAGTTCAAAGTAACAAGTCATTTTCACAGATGGGAGAGAAGACAAAAGAGGCAGAGTCTTCTCACCCCAGGCACCACCTGAGCTCAGCTTCGTCTGGCAATTTTTTCTCCTCATGTTTGGTCCAGCCTCATTTAAGCAGTTCAGATCTCTGAAGCCCAGAGTGTCCACGAGAGGTTTTCATTTGCCACAGAATCGATAGTGCAAATTTTGTTCCATAAAAATCTGCCAAGTACAACCCTAAACTTTTCCAAGTGAAAGTGTTGTTTTTTTTTTCCCAACACAGCACTCACCCTGCTGGATGTCCTCTGTGATCCAGACAGCCAGTCTTTCCATGCCTGCTGGCTCCCTGAGGCTCAGGGGAGCAGAGCTGGGTTGGGGTGAACCCACCCAAGATAGTTAGCAACTTTGAATCTCAGGATCCTCATCTGCAAGTTGTAGCTAATAAAATCTTTTTCTTCTTTTTTTTGTGGCTAAGCCTGGTGGCTCACCAGCACGTTGGAAGGTGAGATGGGAAGTTTAGGAGTTCAAGACCAACCTGAACAAAAAAGCAAGACCCATCTCTACCAAAAAAAATTTTAGAAAAACGTAGCCAGGTGTGGCAACACATGTTTGTAGTTCTAGCTACTTGAGAAGCTGAGGCAAGAGTTTGAGGTTGCAAGGAGCTATGATGATGCCACTGCACTCCAGCCCAAACAATAAAGACCTCTCATTAAAAAAAAAAAAAAAAAAAAAAAAACCTGCCTTTTCTACTTTGAATGAAACATTGCACAGGGAAAACTGTGCATATGACTCCTTTCTGTATCTTCCTCACTAAAAAAATCCCCATTTTCTCCTAATTCCTGATAGTACTTTTTCTCTTTTCTTTTCTTTCTTTCTTTTTTTGAGACATAGTCGCACTCGGGTAGAGTGCTGTGGCATCCTAGCTCACAGCAACCTCAAATTCCTGGGCTATAGCTATCCTCTTATCTCAGGTTCCCAAGTAGTTGAGACTACAGGCGCCTGCCACAATACCCAGCTATTTTTAGAGATGGGTTCTTTTTTTTTTTTTGAGACGGAGTCTCAAGCTGTCCTTCTGGATAGAGTGCTGTGGCATCACTCACAGCAATCTCCAACTCCTGGGCTCAAGCGAGTCTTCTGCCTCCCCCTCCCAAGTAGCTGGGACCACAGGCGCCCACCACACAACCGGGCTATTTTTTGGTTGCTGCCATCATTGTTGTTTGGCGGGCCTGGGCTGCATTCGAACCTGCCACCTTATGTGTATGTGGCTGGCGCCTTAGCCACTTGAGCCACAGGTGCTGAAACTAGACATGGGTTCTTGCTCTTGCTCAGGCTGGTCTCAAACACCTGAGGTTAGGCTATCCACCAGCCTTAGCCTCCAGAGTGCTAGGATCACAGGTGTGAGCTATGGTACCTGGGCCCTATCTCTGTTTTTCCTAAAGGCTAGATTATTATGATTTAATTTTTCTTATAGCTATACAGAATTATTTATTTGAGACAGAGTCTTTTGCTTTGTCATCCAGGCTAGAGGGCAGTGGTGCAATCATAGCTTGCTGCAGCCTCCACTCAAGCAATCCTCTGCTTCAGCCTTGGTAAGACTACAGGCGCGTGCCACCCTCCCTGGCTAATTTTTCTTTTTTAATTTTTTTGTAAAGACAGTGTCTTGATAAATTGCCCAGCCTGGTTTCAAACTCCTGGTCTCAAGTGATCCTCTGGCCTTGGGTCTCAAATTTTGGTACCAAGTTTATCATTTATGATCCAATCAACTCACGAAGGCATGTATTTGTTTACTGATTCAACACTTTTCACCAAACAACACTATGTGCTACATTTTATTTTGTGCAGATGCTATTTTAGTCAGGGCCTGGTAAGAAATGGAGAGCACCCTCAGATTGAGCAATCTGATGAGTATATAAAGAAGGTGAGAAAGGGGGTAGGGAAACCCTAAGAGATAATATCATAACAGATGCATGTGCACACACACACTCACCCAGGACTGGGTGAGGGGGGGAGCTCTTGACTGAACTCAGAGGCAGACAGAACTGGAAGAGGACCACTGGCAGAAGCTGCGGAGCAGATGCTTCCAGGGCCTGCCCACAGCCCTGGATTTTACCATTTCAGCACACACCAGCCTGACTTCCAACCACCAGGTCCTGCATTTCTTTGCCTCAGGGCTTTTCTCTAGCAGCCGAGCTGGCTTTGCTCACCCACAGAGCAGGCCAAAAATGCTGGGGAATTAAAACCTCCACAGGAACAACACTCAGCCAATGACTGATGGGATTTGGAATATAAATACCCCAGCTCCCCCACCCTTCAGGTGAGGTAACTTTGAAGTTCATGTTCTATCCTAGAGTTCCCCAGAGGGATTAAACTCTGATGCCCACAGTGGCAACTTGCTCGGTGCAGCGCACCCCTTATTGGCTTCTTCCTTTCTCTGTCTCACTTCCCCACTTGCCTTCTGGCATTTCCTAGGATCCTTTCCCAAATAAACTACTTGCTTGAATCCCTGAATCTCAGGCTGTGCTTCTGGGAAAATCACTGGGTGACTGTTGGTGAAGGGACACAGGTTAACCATTGGTTGAGCCCTGCTAGAAGTGAAATGGCATGGAAGCGCATTGCTAAACTTGGGACAGGCCCCTCTCGGGGGACAGAGAGCAGCTGGGAAAGGGATCTGGAAGGGCAGAGTAGCAGTAGCCAGTCTCCCCAAGGACCTTGGCATCCAGCAGGGAGGACAGAGAACATGAAAGTAATTGCAACAAAGCAAGTTGAGCTCTACAACAGGGAAGTCCAGGGTACTACGCAATTCTCAGGACCCCTCCACTAGTCGTGGGTGGAAGGTTCCCCAGAGGAAGCTGTATGTAGGTTGAGACCTGAAGGATAGGAGTAAAGGGGAAGCCGCAACAAAGCGTGTTCTAGGCAGAATGAGCTGCCTGTGCAAATCCTCAGAGACAAGAGAGGACGTGATTCGGTGGAACAGAAAGAAGTCAGCAGACCTGCTTCTCAGAGCTCCAAGTGAGGACGGGAGAGAGGCCTGAGCTACCGGTGGGGCGAGGTAGAAGGACATCATGGCCAAACCAAGAAGTAAGTCTGGGCCATACCCTGAAGGAAAAGGGAATCTCTGAAGGTTTGTAAGCAACAGAGTGACAGGAGTATAGCATTCTAAGGTCTAGTCACAGGGCAGGGTGGAGGGTGAAATCTGTGGGAAGAAGGTCCTTGACTCCAGTTCTTGGGCTGAGGATGGCTGGGAGAGCACTGAGGTGGGGAAAATGGGAAGGAGCAGTTTGTTGGGAGCTCAGGGTAGGACTGAAGTTTCCGAGATGCTACATTTGAGGGAACTGTAAGGCTATCCTTATCTGGGGGTCAATGAGCAGATGGCTCTGGACATCAAAAATAATATCATGGCTGGAGATAGGACATGCAGGTGAGTCAGCCAACGGCCACCATAGCCTCGGGTGTGCAAAACCCCCACAGCTTAGCGCAGGCAGGGACAGGGCCCAGGCCACTGCCTGGGGAGGTGCCAGATTTTGGGGATGATAAGAGGAGGTGAAGCTGGCAAGGAAGGCTGAGGAGCAGCTACAGAACCAAGGAATCTGCCACCTGAAGGTCAAGAAGGTAAGGAAGAAGTCTGTTAGGTTTAGTAGAATCAGCCCTGGTGGTGACAGTGGAGTCTAGCGAGAAAGCTGCAAGCCTGGCTTGAGGACTGAGAGGTGAGAGTAAAGAAACTACGTGTGGGGGCTCAGCGCCTGTGACTCAAGTGGCTAAGGTGCCAGCCACATACACCTAAGGTGGCAGGTTCAAATCCAGCCCAGGCCCACCAAACAACAATGATGGCTGCAACCAAAAAAAAAGCCGGGTGTTGTGGCAGGCGCCTATGGTCCCAGCTACTTGGGAGGTGGAGGCAGGAGACTCACTTGAGCCCAGGAGTTAGAGGCTGCTGTGAGCTGTGATACCACAGCACTCTACCCAGTGTGACAGCTTAAGGCTCTGTCTCAAAAAAAAAAAAAAAGAAAGAAAGAAAAAGAAACTACACGTGGGGATGATTCCTTCCAAGGTCTGGGAGGAGAGGGCTAAGTGGTCATAGGGGTCCAAGATGAGGGGAGGAAACAGCCCATCTCCACTACAGGGGAGAAAACTCAAACCCCACGCCCCAGGGAGAGACATGGGTCCTCTTTGCTAGTGCCTGGTGGCCTTCCTCTCTGTGCTGCCTTGCTAGGAGGGACCACATGGGACTCCTGAGTCCCCAGACTGGAGGTGCAGCCAGGGTGGCACTAAGGCCAAAGGAGGAAGCCCCTTCCCTGCTCATGCGTTTTACATTGTGGGCTTTGACATCAGGTTTCATCTGAAGAAACTATTCTGCTGCCAAAAAGCATTTGCAAGACCATCGATCTAGTCACATTACAGGTGGGTAAACTGAGACCGGGAGAGGTGGAGCCATGCCTAGGGTTCAACCAAGTCAGCTACAGAGACGGAACTGAACTCAGCCCCAGGACTCGAACTTAGGGGGTTATTCCACCATCCCCGAGTTCCAAGGAAGGAAAGGGCCATGGCAAGGCCAAAGGCAGAGCCACCACAGGGCTGCAGTTAGAGGCAGGGCCCAGCAGCCAGCAGAGAGAGACAGACAGGAAAGTAAACATGCAGCATGTCGCATGCAGCACATGCCAACGAGAGGCGGCTGCCTGCTGCGCCATAGCAGAGCCGCCTCCCCTCCCACACCCCCCCTCGTCCAGGCTGCCCCATGCTGGCCACCAAGTGACCTACCTGGGCCCTGTCCCCTCCTCCCTAGGCTAGCTGGCCTCAGACCCCAGGCCCACCTCTCCACATGCTCCTTCCTTCTCCCGGCCTGCTCAGACAAGCACATGAATAGAACATTAAAGGCAAAATCTTCTAAAAGAAAAAGCAGCTCCCTGGTAGGAGTCGCCCCACTAAATGTCAAATGCAGAGCAAGGCTTCCTGCCTTGTGTGCTTCGCACTAATGGAGGCACCTTAGCCTCCATCTCCCCACCACCGGATGGCCCTATAAATAAATCATGGTAAGAAGAATGCCAATTTTCCCCCAGGGCCTCATGAATCTCTCTACATAAGCATATGTAAAAGCCCCTTCTCTGGGCTTGGCTCAGGTGCCCAGAGAGACAGCAGACTCTGCTAGGTCAATGCTGGAGGCAGAAGTAAACTTCCATACTGCCTCCGTGGGCTCAGTCTGGAGCCAGCTTTTCTCCCGACTTGGGAAAGACTTTCACTCAATTTCCTGCAGACTCACCTTGGCTGATGTAGTTGTCACCACCATACCACAACCCTCTGGAATCAATCCAGTAAGCTGCCAAGAGGCCCACCTCTGGGGGCACAGTGGTCTCTCCCCCAGTAGACATGAGATGAGTCGTGCCCACCACCCCCTGTAAGCCACACACCCCCTCAGCAAGCTTTGTTCCTGACATGTGGCACACATGGTGCAGGCCCGCCCACTCCTGGGGGCACCCCACTGAATGGCTCACCAGCCTACTGCAGCACCAAGCCAGGCCAGTGGACTGAGAATGTGGGCTCCAGTGCACTCAGGGACTCAGGGTGCCCTGCTCTGCAACAGTGGCCCTCTGGCGCAAACCCAGGGGAGCCTGTTACATGTGCACCAGGTGAGTTTCTACGTGTGCGTACACACACACACACACACACACACACATACACACGGTGTGGTGCCAACTCTCTTGCTGTGCCAGCACAGAGGCCTCCAGAGTGCCTCTTCTGAATCAGATAGCAGGGGCTGTTTGCAGTTTTGTATCCAAACTTCGCTGACTGATTAGACAGTAATCACAGGCTCCCATATCTGTTGGATTAGACACCCAGCTCAGCGGCAGAGGAGGGCCTCCAGTCTGGAGTGGGCTGCTTGCTCTTCCACACTCCGAGATCAGCTAGCCTCTCTGCTTTATTCAATCTTTCTTCTTTTCCAAAAAAACAACAGGAAAAAATTGGCCTCTCTGGGATTTGATCATGGCTGGAAGGGGACAAGAGAAACCCTTTCTGGAGGGCTGGCAGGCTGGGGCCAAGCTATGGGGAAGCCCCCCAGGCGGCGGAGACCTGTCTGCCACTGCCACCCTCCTAGGCAAAATGTTCTTGGGGAGTTGCTCCTCAGACAGCCACTGAGCAGCATTGTTAGCCAGTCTGTCAGGTCAGCCTCGAAGGGGAGTTGGGGAGAGCAACCTATGGGGAAAGCTAAGAGCCCAAAGCAGCAACCAACCCCCAAATAAACTATGACCCTGTGCCTTTCTCAGGGACATGAAATCAGGCAGGAGGGTGCCTGGTTTGCTAGTTTGTCTCTGTCCTCAGGAAGAAACCAGAGCAGAAGACGGAGGTGAGGGGTGTGTCTTCCCAGACACAAAAGGGGACAATGTAGAACAGGACATTTGAGCCAGTGGCTCTGGGCCCCAGGAGTCCCAGGCCCTGGCCAGAGAGCTTTCTGAAGAGCACCAGAAAAAGAGCGCATGAGAACTATCAGGAGGCTCTGTAACAAGCCACAAATGATTCAGCAGCACCCAGCACCCCACAAAACAAATGTTATAGAAATCAAGACAGATGGGCACATGAGACAGCGGAGTGCAGAGGTTGAGGGAGCAAGGGAGAGAGCGTGGGCTCAGTGGGCAGACCTGGGATTGCATCCTGTGTCAACAGAGTGCTGGCTGCGTGACCCAGGACAAGGGACTCCATCTGTTTGTGCCTCAGTTTCCTCATCTGAAAAGTAGGAATAAGTATAGATGGATCTTGAGGGGTGGTTGTAGAGACGGCATGGAGTACACTTTGCCTGGCCCATAATAAATGCCCAGTCAATACTAGCAGCTACTGTCACTAAGTGGACAGGGACTGGCATTACGAATCCAAGGCAGGTGGGGAAGAATAGTCCATTCCTTGCTGGCTGTTTGCAGCTTGCATCTGTATCTCCTCCCAGCAGGCTTGGCCAGGCATGCTCTGTGAGACCTGAAGTGGCTTCACCTTGCTCTAGTGAGGGACACCAAGTCAGCCATGCCCCCCATCCCAGTTCATCGAGACTCCTAGCCTTGAAGCCAATGGCTCTCTAGGTCTTCTCACAGGGCTTGGGGAAGTCCTCACACTGGGGTCCCTGCCCGACTCCTCTCTCTGACTCACTTCTCCAGTTCTACTTAGGGTGGCCTGCCCATCGCATCCCGAGGAAAGGGCTGCTTCCAGCACTCTGCACAGAGGTCCTGCCTTCTACCATCCCTAGAGGCTCTGTTCCCGTTTCGCCAGCTATTTTGCTTCCTCGGCCATCTGTTCCCTCCCTGTCATCTCCTCTCTGCTTTAACCTTAACCACTACTTCACTGCAGATGGTACCAAGCAGATCCGTTCTTGACATCCTGCGTGATGCCTGCCCCCTCCTTCTCATCTCCAGCAAGTGAACGGCTCTGTCCTTTTCAGGCCCTGATCCCAGAGCTATGTGGCCAGAGCTGGGAGTTAGATTCACTCTACAAACCTCCCCCTCCTGGATCCCATCTGCTGTCAACTCTGCCACTGGTTAAGGGGCAAACACCTACCCCTTCCCCTGCTCTTTCCTTTTCCTACCTTGAATTCTTCCTCTTAAACTTGGCCAAGAACCTCTGATGGCACCAGATGCGTGTCTGCCGTGGTTCTCTACCTGATTTTCATAAATAGTGCCATTTACCCACTCAGAGGGCTCAAGGCTGGCAGGCTGGGGCACAGACTAGAAAACTAGAAACTCTGGAGTTCATTCCTGCCTTGGAGGAACCAGAGCGCACGCTGGGAGTTTGGGTCATGAACAGTTTCCCTTGTAGAAAATGGACCTGAAAACTCTGCAGTGAGGAATTAGCCCTGTGTTGGCATGACAGGAACCAAACCAAAACACATTTTATACATTGTCTGAGCTCACAAGGGAAACATTCTTCTGCTGTCCTTGCTTTTCTTCTGGCTACGGAGGAGAAAATGTATGCATGGTCTTTACTTAGCAACTCCCTCTGCTGCTCTGTGAGGGTGTCCTGGTGCTCCCCTAAGATTCCTCCTCTTGGCTTCTTTTTTCTGGTATAAGGATGAGGAGCTTTGAAGGAAGAAGCAGCCCAGAAGCTCCTAATGAAAAAAGCTGTTTTGGTGAGATTGGCTCTATCAGCCTGTATTCCTTAATTAGAAGAGAAATGGGCTGGGAAGACCAACATTCCACATATGCACCGGATTTGGGAGTAAAAAGTCTCACGTCCCAGCCCTCTAGAGAAGGTCTCTGCTATTTTCCCTCTACACTTCCTTTGCATCAGAAAAGAATATTTTGGCTCTGCATGGAACACTCCTCTCTGCCTCTCCACTGGAGTTAAGGGCAGCCACCACATTACTACTAATATTTCCAAGTGCTAGTTGCCCCCAACAAGAGGCAGAGATGAAACCTGCTCACACCGGGCCACATAGAGACGCTCTAATCACCTAGGGAGGCTCTGGATTCAAATCAACCAGCCACTTGACAACACCAGGGTCCCTCCCTCCTCTGCCTTCCCTTTTTCCCACAAAGGAGAAGCCCACTGCTGCCACCAGGCCAGCCCACCTGGCTATGGAAACCAACAAAATGCATCTTAGTGGGTTGCAGGTCTTAATCTAGCACTTGCTGAATTATGCAGAGATGGCATTAACTTATAAATGAGTGTGTTTGACTGATTTTGTGGCTGATGTACAGATAAATTCTAATGAAAGACAGTTACAAGATTTTAAATTATTAATTAGACTGTCACTTAACAAAGCCTATTTGGCACTTTATTTCCTTGCTTAACAAGACAAAAACTTTAAGGAAAGGTTCTGTATTAGCCCAGAGGTTCTGGATTTGCATTCTGTTTTTATAGCTCTAAAAATGAAAACTATAGGTGCTGACCTTAAGCAGGCCACTTCTAGCAAAACGAAAGCCCTGGCGGGCCGCCCTCTTTCTGCCCTTCCTTCCTGGTTATTGTTGGGTGGCAGGTGCCTCACTTGCCCTGCCTGCCTCTCATCTCTGGACCACAGGCTTGCTTTTTATATTGCTTGTTTTGCCAGGGTAGGTTAGGAGATGGGAAATCAGGCAGAGCAGCTGCTTAAGTCTTCGACTACCAGCACAGTCAGCAGCTGGGTCACACTGGTGTTGTTCTAGTTCACAGAAATGGGCTGTGGACAAATGAGTCTATCAATTAAGAGATGCAAGGCAGTATTCCCAAGCCCCTAAAATGTTAAGGGACAGCCTTTTTTTGAGAGAGAGTCTTACACTGTTACCCTAGTGCTTTAGTGTCAGCCTAGCTCACAGCAACCTCAAACTCCTGAGCTCAAGTGATCCCATCTTTGCCTCCCAAGTAGTTGAGACTATAGGCGCCTGCCACAACGCCCAGTTAGTTTTTTTTTATTTTTAGTAGAGACAGGGTCTGACTCTTGCTCAGACTGGTCTCAAACTCCTGAGCTCAAACAATCTGCCCACCTCGGTCTCCCACAGTACTAGGATTACAGGCATGAGCCTCTGCACCTGGCCAGGGGCAGTTTTAATAAGACAACTAGAAATCAGAAGAAAGATGACTCCCATAGTCCACGAACTACTCCTGCCTTTCTCTTCCTCTGGGGCTTCATGCCATTGAACCCCTAACTCTGCAGGACACCCCATTATCAATACCATAAGCCCATGCTGGATGTAATGGCTCATGCCTCTAATCCCAGTGATTTGGGGTTTGGGGAAGCTGAGGCAGGAAGATCCCTTGGAAACAGGAGTTCAAGACAAGCCTAGGCAAGAAAGTTAGACCCTGTCTCTAAAATAATAAAAAATTAGTTGATCAAGGTCGCTCAAGCCTGCAGTCCCAGCTGTTCAAGAGGCTGAGGTGGGAGGATCACTTTAGCCAGAGGTTTAAGGCAGCAATGAGCTATGATTGCACCACTGCATTCTAGCCTGGACAACAGATCGAAACACCATCTCCAAGAGAAAACAAAACAAAATAAAACCACAATCCCTACCCTTTGCAAAAAAAAAAAAAAAAAGATTTTTTTCTCTTCCTTCCTCCCCCAAGGATCTAGGGAGGTCTACTCCTTTCCTCATCCTTCAAACCTTCTTCCAAATCATAATTAAATTATTAAACTTCCTCAGGGCCAGGGCCAAAGTAGTTCTCTGCATCTGATAAGCAAGGAAATCACAATAACTATCTGACCCATTCTATAACATTTTTGCTTGGAGCCTTTGGAAAGGATTCTAGAAGCAAAAAACTTTAATGGCCACCTCCCATGGTATTAGCCTCAGGGGTAATTTTGGCATTACGGGCATACCTAGAATCCATACAATCTGAATGTCCAGTTCTTGTGTACAAAGGAGTTCAAGGGATTAGGATCAGGGGCCAAAGCAAAGGAACGAAACAAAAAGTCATTTGCCCACACAATGTCCTGGGGCAGTATCTAGGCCACCCAAGCTAAACCCAGGGCAGCAAAGGGCTTCTCTGCTCTGCTTCCCTAGGACCAATCCAGGAAACCTCTCGGTTGGTGGAACCTCTCCTGCCAACTAGGCAGTGGAGGAAGGAAAAAACAGCCCAAGTGGCAAACACACATGACTGCTAAGCCTCCAGTGGCCACCTCTTGAGCAGGGTTAGGAGCCTCCCCCCAGAGAGCAGCCTCCAGAATGCACTGGGCTCCTCCAGACTTGGGCCTCTGGCTAGCCAAGATGAGAGGGAGAGGCTTGTGGATGTTTCTGGAGCCTCCTTGGGCACCTAAACCATATAAATAAAGTGCGTAGGCTGTTTCATGGCTCATTTTTAACTGTAAACTGCCAAAAGACAAAAGACCAAAAGGGAAATGAGATGTCAGTTCCTCTCTATTATCTCCATCACAGACCTGCAGCCCAGACACCGGCGGCCTTTTAAAACTGCCTGGGAAGCCTTCCCTACTGGGGTGAGTTTGCTCACTTCAGGCCCCAGCTTCTCAGACCTGGGCCTGCGCTGGACTCTGTAAAAAGCACCTTCTCTTGCAGACTCTTTGGCCAGCACCACTTACTGGCTGAAAGGACTTTTGGTCCCTTTCTGCAGGGAAAAAGAACTAGGTGCATCAGTGAAGCAGTTTCTCCAACCAGCCACAGAGGCTTTTTCCACAACACACAGGGCAAGGTAGCCAGTGCTTCTACCCCCCCCCACCACCACCACCACACCGACCCACGTGGAGGACACAAGTCACAGACAAGTTTGTGACTAGTTCTACTCAATGGGGCAACTAAGCTTCCCTCCTCAGTTGGCCTGAGAGGGACCACCACCATAGCCTTTACTGCCCCCACCGAAGGCGTGGTTTCCACGAACTGCTCATCAGTCTCTTCCATCACCCCCACACCTGCTTCTCTCCGCCCATCGAGGGGCTTTGCTTCCCCCACCGCTGCCACCTCCCCCTGCCCGTTTTCTCCTTCTCCATCCTGCTGTGAGGTCAGAATCCCGTGCTTACGACACCTCAGTCTGTTGCCATGGAAACAGGGGCGGATTAAGGCTGGAGCGCGGAGCGCAGGGATCAGGCCCCTCCGCTACCTGAGCTCCCGCCTTAGCCAGCTCCCGCAGGGCCCGGGCAGCCAGCTTCAGGCGCCGCTGCTTGTCTGCTGCCTGGCCAGCCCCGGACAAGGATTAGGGGATCCCGGCGGGGCGCCACAGCCCGCTTGAATCTGTGAGGGGATAGAGGCAGACGCAGAGGCCAGAGCAGTTGGTGGCGGGGCCTCGGGGCTCACGGCTGGTCACCTGCCCTCCTTGGGCCCCCGGGACAGCGCCCACCGCGGCAACCACGTGGGGCGCGGCGGGACTTCCCCGGTGCCGGCGCCAACTTTGCAGCGCTTGGTACCGGGCCGGGCTGCCGAGGAGTCTAGATAAGGTGGTCTCAGAGCCAGCGCTCCTCAAGTTGAGACCGGCACCGGTCGCGCATACTGCCAACGCGGCCTTTGCCTTCGGGTCCCTCTGTTCCAGGCATATGGAAAGTTTGAGAAACCGGACAGCAGGCGATTGCCACTCCCCACCTTCAGCCGCTGGGTGCTTAGAGCCTGTGCCTGAGGATCCAAGTAGGGCTGCAGGGAAAGCGTCCGCATCCGGGCCCCGCCTGGGGAGCTAGGGCGCGCGGTGAGCGCTCGGGCCGCGCGGTGACTGACCGCTGGCTTCGCTGGAGCGCGGGTTGGACCCGGCCTCGCCGAAGTGTAAGAAGCAAGGGGAGTGTGCCCGCGCAGGGGATGGGGACTGCAAGTGCAAAACTTTATAATAGCAAAGCAAAGGTCCCAGAAGGCCGGCTCTCCTTTCATTACAGACTCTTTCATTCTGGTCTCCAACCGACCCCTCAGAACCAAGTCCCTAGGCCTCGCTACTTGATACATAGAACAAACCCGTGTCTCACAACCGACGGTAACTGAGCTCCACTAGCAGTCTTCCTCAGCGGGTGCGTCCAGTAAAACCGGCCGGGGGCGCTTCCCGAACCCAAAGCCTCGGTGCCCACGAGCCCGGAGGTCTCGGGCTCGTGGCTCTGCCCCGTGCGCATCCAACTCCAACTTGCCCCTGCGGCTCCAACTCACCTTTGCGAAGCATGTTGGCCGCGGGGCCGTTGCTCCGAAGTCGGCCTAAGCGCGCTTTCTCCTGGGGTCCAGATTCAAATCCCTGGGCGCCAGCTGCAGCTAATCCGAGCGCGTCGAGGTGGAGGCAAGCCGGGGATCCACTTGTGCCCGGCAGCCCGACCCCGCAGGGGCATGGTGAGCCCAAGCCCCGCGCCGATGGCACCGGCGCCCGCCAGCAACCGCGGCGCTGCCGGGCAGTCCAGCGCGCTCGCTCAGCCCCAGGGCGAGCAGCTTGCTCCGAGGGGCCGGCGGCCTGCTTCTGCCGCCCAGAGCACTTTGCAGGCGGTTTTGAGGGGGGACGCCGCCCCCGGCCGGCCAGCCACAGACCCCTCCTCTCCGCCCCCTCGGGCCACCACCGCCGCGGCTGCTGAAAAAGGGCGCTCGCACGCACCGCGGAGCTCCGGGGAAAGCGCCCGGCGCGCGTTTGCAGGACCCAGCGATCGGTGGAGCGGGGCGCCTCCCTTCCTCCCCCTGGCTTCCCCCTCCTCTCCTCCCCTCCCTCCCTCGCTCGCTAGCTCCCTCCCTCTCTCTCCGCTCCCCGCCCCCGCTCACGGAGCGCCTCCCATACAAAATTTATGAAAGTGCTCTCAGCTCGCAGTGCCGAGCGCCGTCCTATTCCCAGGGCAGCGGCGCTCACCCGCGCGGCGCCGCCTCCCAAGGTGTTTTCGCTGCGCCCGCCCCCGGGGACGATCCTCGGCCGGCGTCCGTCCAAGTACCTGCCCCAGTGCCCCGGCCAGTCGTCGAGCCACTCGAACACCCCTCCTCGGCCCCGCGGGCTTCCCGGAGCCGGTACCCGCAGCCTGGCCTCCGCCTGCTCGCCCTTCGCGGCTGGAGGTCATCGGGAAAGGCGGCTGGAAGCGTGCTCCCTGCCTACCGGCTGGGACGGGGGCACCACCGCCCACTGTCCGAATCACAAGTCCGCACCCCTGCCCCAACTCCTCCCCAGCCAGCGCCCCTTCCTCCTAGAGTCTCGACGGCTCTTGCTCGCTCAAAACAGCTCGGGCAAACGTAGCCGCCCCACAACCCGCTGCCCAGGACACTGTTCTTTGGGGCGGGGGGAGGTGAGGGACAGCAAGCTCTGGAGCAAGCATAGGAGGCCCAGTTGCAAATCTCAAAGAGAAGGAAGGAGTGATTTGGACCGCAGGCGGGCTATCTCCACCTGGGCTCTCATCTCCGTCAGTCCACACAGACCCAGCCCCGGGATCTGAGGAAAATGGAGGAGGCACCGCTTAGAAAGCGGGTCCCGCAGCCGGCCCACCGGGCCGAGAGTCGGGAAGGTCCAGGCTAAGCGAGATCCTGGTGGAGGCCGGCACCCCCTACTGGCCTGGTATAAGAGGGATTCTGAAGGAGGAAAAAGAGGGGACAAAGTCACTCAACACATTTATTGAGGATTTACCATGTGTGAGGCAGTACTATTCCCTGAAATTCAGCCAATGAAAAAGACTTGTTTCTCCTGTCCTCCCAAGTTTACATTCTAGCAGGGACCAAATGAGGAGAGTCTGGATGCAAGGAGATGATGCTTAGAAAATAAGCAGGGTAATATTCTAGAGGTGACACAAGGGGTCAGAGACTGCTCTGAGCAGGTGACATCAAAGCGGAGAGCTAATTGAAGTCCTCCTTGGAGGAAAACTTGGCCTGTTAGGAAGGTCAAAAAGAAGGCCAGTTTCATTATTCACTCATACATGTATTCAATGACACAAGAGGCTCCAGACTTGGCCTTCCGGAGGGTTACAGTGTAGTCGAAAAAGACAGACCCTCAACCATCTTAGAATGTGACCGACCATACAAAGTGTGGGAGGGGAGTCTGCTACCTCTGTGCCAGGGTAAGGAATCAGGAAATGTTCATAGAAAGGTGCTTTTGAAGTTAAGACTTGAGGGCTGAGTTCATCAGGCTGAAAAGGGAATAGGGCATTCTAGGAGGAGAGAACAGAGTAGTGGCTCATGCCTGTAATCCTAGCACTCACTCTTGGAGACCCAGGTGAGGTGGATTGGTTGACCTTAGGAGTTCAAGACCAGCTGGAGCAAGAGACCTCAGTTTCTACTAAAAATAGAAAAACTAGCCTGACATTGTG
>NW_003852540.1:3927581-3933146 GCF_000181295.1 Otolemur garnettii | reverse complement strand
GAGACAGCCTCAAGCTCTTGCCCTGGGAAGAGTGCTGTGGCATCACAGCTCACAGCAACCTCTAACTCCTGGACTTAAGTGATTCTCTTGTCTCCGCCTCCCAAGTAGCTGGGACTACAGGCACCCACCACAATGTCCGGCTAGTTTTTGGTTGTAGTTGTCATTGTTGTTTGGCAGGCCTGGGCTGGATTCGAATCTGCCAGCTCTAGTGTATGTGGCTGGCACCTTAGCTGCTTGAGCTATAGGCGCCGAGCCTGTGCCAAGGTTTCGTGTCTGTTCTTGTTTTGGTTTTGTTTGTTTGTTTTTGAGGCAGACTCTCTGTTACCTTGTGTAGAGTGCTGTGACATCATAGCTCACAGTATCCTCAAACTTTTGGGCTAAAGTGATTCTCTTGCCTCAGCCTCGCAAGCAATTGGAACTACATGTCCCCATCACAATGTCTGGCTATTTTTAGAGATGAGGTCTCATTGTGCCTCAGGCTGGTCTCAAAATCCTGAGGTCAGGCAATCCACCTGCCTTGGCATCCCAAAGTGCTAGGATTACAGGTGTGAGCCACAGCACCAAGCCTTTCACATCTGTTTTTTTTTTTTTTTTTTTGAGACCCTTTCACTTTGTCGCCCTCGGTAGAGTGCCGTAGCATCACAGCTCACAGCAACCTCCAGCTCTTGGGCTTAGGCGATTGTCTTGCCTCAGCCTCCCATGTAGCTGAGATTACAGGCACCTGCCACAACGCCCAGCTATTTTCTGTTGCAGTTTGGCTGGGGCCAGGTTTGAACCTGCCACCCTTGGGATATGGGGCCAGTGCCCTACTCACTGAGCCACAGGAACCACCCTCTGTTCTTGATGTCCACTTCTCCCAGGCATCATCTAGTTTCCCTTTTTTTTTTTTTGGAGACAGAGTCTTGCCATGTCACCCTCGGTAGAGTACCATGGAGTCACAGCTCACAGCAACCTCAAACTCCTGGGCTTAAGCGATTCTCTTGCCTCAGCCTCCCGAGTAGCTGGGACCACAGGCACCTGCCACAACGCTGGCTATTTTTTTGTTGCAGTTGTCATTGTTATTTAGCTGGCCTGGGCCAGGTTTGAACCTGCCAGCCTGGGTATATATATGTGGCCGGCACCCTACCCACTGAGCTACGGGCGCTGCCATCATCTGGTTTCCTAATGGGGGACAGGACTTCAGCACAGAGGCTATCGGGCAATGTTTCAAGAGGATGAGAACTTCCTCAGCAATGAGTTCCACTTCTGATGAGGGAAAGGCCCTAAGGGATGGGCACCTGCTAGAAAGAAGCCACAGCTCTGTTAAAGCCAGTCCTTCCACCATTGGAACTTGATGCTGAGGCAAGAGCTAAAGCTAGCCTCAGGTGTGGCCTTGGGGCTGGGCTACCAAATTTCAGATCCTACACACAGGAGGTCCAGAGAAGCTGGGGGAGAGAGAAAAGCTGGGGCTAGACTTGTATAAAAGTGAGAGGGGTGTTCCTGGCACCCCTGTTGGCTACATTTCTGTCCAAAGCTGTAACTGTTCTGAGTCTCAGTGCTTTGAGGGGACAGAGCGCTGGCTCCTTCTGACCCTCTTCTTAGCTACTCAACTCCCAGTCTGTGAAGCCATCCCTCCTGCCTGGGAAGCCTGTGGCTGGCTGCTTGTTTTCACTT
Organism: Otolemur garnettii; assembly: GCF_000181295.1. NCBI lineage: Eukaryota > Metazoa > Chordata > Mammalia > Primates > Galagidae > Otolemur > Otolemur garnettii. The sequence continues at coordinate 3,931,493 of NW_003852540.1, read as the reverse complement.
CTCCCTACACCTTAATTAGGGGTTTCCAAGCAGGAAGGGTCTCTGGGGGAGCCAGAGGCCACAGAGCTGCCTTAAAGGGCCAGCTGTGCTCACAGCACTACCAGACAGAGAAGGATGGTACCTGAGGGCTGGGGTGGGCAAACAGCCCTGGCAGACCATTGCTGTGGGTCAGACTGGAAGCCTTGTTCTGCATGGATTTTGTTCTTTCAAAGGTCAAGCCTCTCATTTGCTGCTCTGCCTTCTCTTTGGGGTCCCAGGAGCTCTGGCCACTAATTAGGAGAAAAACTATCTGGGCCTGAGGGCCAGCGGGCAAAGATTGGCAGATCCAGAAGGTTTAGGGCCCAGCGATTTCTCAACCTGTGGGTCGCGACCCCTTTTGGGGGTTGAACATCCCTTTCACAGGGGTTGCCTAATGTCAAATATTTACATTATGATGCATAACAGTAGCAAAATTACAGTTATGAAGTAGCAACGAAAATAATTTTATGGTTGGGGGTCACCACAACATGAGGAACTGTATTAAAGGGTAGCAGCCTTAGGAAGGTTGACAACCACTGGTAGGCAATGAAGTCCTCAGGCCACCCTACCCTCTCAGGAAAGCACCACCCTCAAGCTCCCACCTTCCTCTGAGAGGCAATTTTCTCCTATGTAAACCTTCTGAACTACATGGTCAGTTCTAAAGGTGACGAAGGCACTTGGGGAGCTTGGGAAACTTGCACAAGACTCTCAACTTTAATTGGGTTAGTGGGCCCTGAGTTCTGTCCTGAAGGCGGTGGGGTCCTTTGAGATAGGGAATTCAGCCTACTGTGTGGCCGGCTGATAGACTACTGGTAGGGAAGACTAGGAAGGGAACTGGAGAAAGGCCTGGTGGGTTTCCCTAATCATTACAAGTCTCAGCTCAGCACGAAAGGGAGCACGGTAAGAGAGTGCCAAGCCCAGGCCAGGCGGGAAAGAGGAGTCGGGGACGGTATCGCAGGTAGACCGCAACTGCGGTGGTCAGGAACCACTAGGATCCGAAGAGTCGGACCTTGTGGGCGGAGATGGGGCCCCGCCCCATCTCCTTCTTCAAGCTCCCCGCCCCTCGCTTGACCGATCGGCGATCGATTGTAACGTCTGCGCTCTCCGCGTTCTCCCAGCGTTGTCTTTTTGGTCCCACGTGGGCGAGCGAGCGATGGCCGCGCTGGTTGTATCCGAGGCAGCGAAACAGGGCGGCCGAAACGGCCCTGGCGGAGGTGGGTGCTGCAACGCTGCGGCCTCCAGACCTCGCATCTCTGGGTGGGGCTCCCAAGTCAGGGACGAGACCAACCTCCATTAGCGGCGTCAGCGCCTTTCTCCGCTAGATCCGGAAGTCCGCGCTGTTACTCTCTCAGGGCCGCTGTCACCCGAACTCAGGGGGAACCGATATTCTCTTTTGCAGCCTTAGGGCGTGACTGAGAGCAGCCGTAAAATCTTAGGATCTTGTAGTCCTCCAATCGGAAACTACCGGCCTCCATGGGCCGGCAGGCAAACGCATGAAGATTGACAGATAAGATGGGCCTGACCAGGAGGGAAGGGACTAAGCCTGTTGAAGCCGGCACTTCATAAATGGGTCCTCATAAATGCTTTCAGAGAAGAGACACATGGTTTCATTTTCTAGGCATTAACTAAGCGCCCAGTGAATGCCAGGCCTGCGCTGAGTACAGGGACTAAGATATGGCCTCTGACTTCAGAGATCTCAGTCTACCGGTGTATACTGATGTAAACAGATGATCCCAGCCACGTGATAGAGGAGGCGCCTACTGGCCCTTGGGACGTATTCAACTGCTAAGGCTAGCAGCTCCCACACCCCAGCAACTACTAGAGGGTTGACCCTTGCAGAACAGCTTCCGTGTGGGGCCTAGGGAGGACGGGCTGGTTGGTTGTCTAAACCTTAGACTATAAGGCCTTTGAAACTGACCAAAATTCGTAACAGTAGTATTATTCACACCTCGCTTCAGGCCCCAGACTGACAAGCTAGTCCTCCACTACACCTCCATCCCTATACGGGGGTGGAGGCTCCGGCCTGGGGGGAGACTTCCTATCATAGTGAAAGGTCCTAACAGAAATTCTTGCACATATATAGGCTCAATAAATACTCCTTGAATAAGTTAATTTCTTGCTCTTTTGCATCCCTAAACCATTTTGACTCCTAAAGAGATAACTGAGGGTTGAACTAAACTGAATTGGAGTAGGATGAGTCCAGAGTAAGGGCTGCAGCGTTGCTAAAGGGCTACTGTGTTTTCTCTTTTGGGGGAGTGTTGTAATTATTTGCATACCTGTTTTTGCTCCCACTGGACTGCTACCCCTTAAAGGCCAAGGTCACTTTTCTGTCTTTAATCTGTCCATGGTGTTTTTTTTTTTCTTTTGAGACAGAGTCTCACTTTGTCACCCTTGGTAGCGTGCAGTGGCATCACAGCTTACAGCAACCTCAAACTCTTGAGCTCAAGTGATTCTCTTGCCTCAACCTCCCCAGTAGCTGGGACTATAGGCACTCCCCACAATGCCTGGCTATTTTTAGAGGTAAGATCTTGCTCTGGCTTAGGCTGGTCTGAAACTCCTGAGCTCAAGCAATCCACCAGCCTAGGCCTCCCAGAGTGCTGAGATTATAGGCATCAGCCACCACACAGGCCTGTCTGTCCACAGTCTAAACTAGAGTTTGTTCATTCCACACTATGGGAAATGGGACTAAGGAACTCTTTGTCTGTTAAATGTGTGATGTTTATTTTCCTTTTACTAATTTTTTATTGAGACAGAGTGTCACTTTGTCACCCTCTGTAGAGTGCCATGAGTCATAGCTCTCAGCAACCTCGAACTCTTGGGCTCAAGCGATTCTGTTGCCTCAGCCTCCCAAGTAGCTTAGACCACAGGCATCCGCCACAATGCCCTACTATTTTTGTTGTTATTTAGCAGGCCTGGGCTGGGTTCTAACCCATCAGCCCCAATGCATGTGGCTGGCATCCTAACCACTGAACTATGGGTGCCCAGCCTTTATTTCCCTTTTAAATGAAGAAAAGGAAAAAATAGCCTACCATGGTGGTGTGCATCTGTAGTCCCAATTACTTGGAAGGCTGAGGTGGGAGAATTACCTGACTCCAGGCTTTGGAGGTTGAAGTGAGCTATAGTTGTGCCACTGAACTCTAGCATGGGTAGCAGAGTGAGACCATGCCATTAAAAAAAAAGATGGGCGGTGCCTGTGGCTCAGTGAGTAGAGCACTGGCCCTATATACCGAGGGTGGTGGGTTCAAACTCAGCCTCAGCCAAACTGCAACAAAAAAATAGCTGGGCGTTGTGGTGGGTACCTGTAGTCCCAGCTACTTGGGAGGCTGAGGCAAGACAATCACCTAAGCCCAAGAGCTGGAGGTTGCTGTGAGCTGTCACTTCACAGTACTCTACCTAGGGCAACCAAGTAAGACTTTGTCTCTAAAAAAAAAAAAAAAGAAGGGCGGTGCCTGTGGCTCAAAAGGGTAGGGTGCTGGCCCCATATTCCTGAGGTGGTGAGTTCAAACCTAGCCCCGGCCAAAAACTGCAAAAAAAGAAGAAGAAGAAGAGAACAAAGAGTGCAAGAATTAATACTCAGTGGGAGGGTGGCCAAAGTGGCTCACACTTGTAATCCCAACTCTCTGGGAAGCCGAGGTGGGTAGATCACTTGAGCTAGTGAGTTCGAGACCAGCCTCAGCAAGAGTGAGAACCCATCTCTAAAAAAAAAAAAAAAATAGCCAGAGGGCTGGGCGCAGTGGCTCTTGCCTGTAATCCTAGCACTCTGGGAAGACGAGGTGGGTGGATTACCCTGAGCTCACACATTCTGAGACCAGCCTGAGCAAGAGCAAGATTGAGCTGGGCATTGGAGGGCACCTATAGTCCTAGCTACTTGGGAGGCTGAGGCAAGAGAATTGC
>NW_003852540.1:3920460-3927447 GCF_000181295.1 Otolemur garnettii | reverse complement strand
GCTTGAGCTCAGGAGTTCAAGACCAGCCTGAGGAAGAGCGAGACCCCATCTCTACTAAAAATAGAAAAACTAGCTGGGCATTGTCATGACTGCTTGTAGTCCCAGGTACTCAGGAGGAGGCTGAGGCAAGAGGATCACTTGAGCCCAGGAGTTGGGGGTTGCTGTGAGCTGTGATGCCACAACACTCTACCCAGGGGGACAGCTTGAGGCTCTGTCTCAAAAAAAAAAAAAAGGGAGAGGGGCACCAGCCCCATATACCAAGGGTGGTAGATTAAACTCGGCCCAGCCAAACTGCAACAAAAAAATAATAGCTGGGCATTATAGCCAGCGGCTGTAGTCCCAGCTACTCGGGAGGCTGAAGCAAGAGAATTGCCTAAGCCCAGGAGTTGGGGGTTGCTGTGAGCTGTGTGACACCACGGCACAAACAAACAAACAAACCAAAAAAAACGGTAATTGTAGCAGGCACCTGCAGTCCCAACTATGTGGAAGAGAATCACTTGAGTCTAAGAGTTTGAGGTTGCTATGAGCTATGATGCCACAGCACTTACCAGGGTTAGTGGCTTAGGCCTGTAAACCTAGTACTTTGGGAGGTCTAGGCAGGCTGATTGCCTGAGCTCAGGAATTTGAGATTGGCCTGAGCAAAAGCAAGACCCCATCTCTATACTAAAAATAGAATAAAGTAGCCAGGTGTTGTGAGGGCCTGTAGTCCCAGCTACTCAGGAGACTGAGGCAGGATGATCACTTGAGGACAAGAGTTTGAGGCTCCTGTGAGCTGTGATGCCATGGCACTCTTAACAAGGGCACCAAAGTGAAACTCTGTCTCTAAATAAATTTAATTTAATTAATTTGTACTCATGTAACAGTTTGCTTATAGATCTCCTACCTAGAACCTCAAAACTTCAAGGGGTGGGGAAGGGAAACATTTTCCAGACTAGCTGGATTAGCTAGGCTCTTGGGTTTTTCACTAGGGTATTCTCTATCAAGGAGCAGTGGTGTGGACTCAGACTCACTCCCCTTTGCTTCTCAGTCCCCTGTGGTGCCTCAGTTCTCCTGAGGCGAGTGGTGAACCATATCCCATTCATTGGCTCCAATCTTTGAGTCCCAATAATCTCACAATGAGAAAATTAATTATGCAGTTTCTTCCTGGCTTAATGTTATGAATTGAGTGGGGAAGCAAGTTGGGCTAACCCCTTTGGTGTCTGGGATCAGAGCATTTAACTTGGTAGAATTAACAGTTTAGGCTCGGCGCCTATAGCTCAACCGGCTAAGGCGCTAGCCATGTACACCTAAGGTGGCGGGTTCGAATCCCCAGCCTGGACCCACCAAAACAACAATGACGGCTGCAACCAAAAAATAGCCGGGCGTTGTGGCGGGCGCCTGTGGTCCCAGCTACTTGGGAGGCGGAGGCAGGAGACTCGCTTGAGCCCAGGAGTTGGAGGTTGCTGTGAGCTGTAATGCCATGGCACTCTACCCAGGGGGACAGCTTGAGGCTCTGTCTCAAAAAAAAAAAAAAAAAAAAAGAATTAACAGTTTAACTGGACATAGCTGCAGTTTAGGCCAGATACTGACTTAGGCCTTGTATTTCTCCTAGGTCGGGCCCTCAGGGGCCGCTTGGCCAATCAGATCCCCCCTGAGATCCTGAACAACCCCCAGCTACAGGCAGCTATCCAGGTCTTGCCTTCTAACTACAACTTTGAGATCCCAAAGACCATCTGGAGGATCCAACAAGCCCAAGCCAAGAAGGGTGAGCCCCTAAGCCAGTGGTTGTCAACCTTCCTAATGCCGCAATGCTTTAATCCAGTTCTTCATGTTGTCATGACCCCCAACCATAAAATTATTTTCGTTGCTACTTTGCTACTGTTATGAATCGTAATGTAAGTATCTGATATGCAGGATGGTCTTAGATGATCTCTGTGAAAGGGTCGTTCAAGGCTCAAAGGGCTCGTGACTCACAGGTTGAGAACCCCTGCCCTAAGCATTGAGCTGTGGTGTGGGGTGGAGAGGTTGTTTGGCCAAAACAGGGGGCAGTGTCCCCACTGCAGCCTCTCCTAGTCTTCCCTGTCTCATGTTTCTGCTCTGTCTTGCAGTGGCCTTGCAAATGCCCGAAGGCCTCCTCCTCTTTGCCTGCACCATTGTGGATATCTTGGAAAGGTGAGGCCTGGGACACTTCAGAGGAAGCAGAGCCAGACCCTCCCCATGCTCATTACAGCCCTGTCTCTTGGCATCATTTTTTCCTTCTGGACCTCTGCCTTCCTCCTTCCCTTCCCACAATCATTTGCACATTAAGGAGAAAACCCCAAACAAAACTCCCTTGTTGCTGAGATCCCTGCTGGTCCATGTAAATCTCCCCTCCCCCCAAAAATTTAGGAAGAGAGATTAATTAGAAGAAAGAAGAAGAAGAAGAAGTTAATTCCACAGACCAGGTGGTAGGACCTGGGGAGAAAGCTAAGAATTCTCAGAGCTGACCCTGAAAAGAGCTGAGGTGTCTGGGGGGAGTACCTCTTTTCTCTGGCACCTTTAGGGGATCAGGGCCAGGATGGGTTTGGCAGAGGGAGAGAGATGCCTAGGAGAAGGTATTCAGTTCCTCTACCCTCCTCATTCTAAGTTTCTTCAATACAATGAGCCATCATTGGGAGGGGGTAAGCACTCAGCCATCTGGAACCAGCTTGGGAACTGGGAGAGGGAATGGAGAAAGGGGAGGTCACCTCTTGCTGGGAACCTCCTACCTCCCTGCTGCTGCCCTCCCCCCACCCTGCTCCCCCAGGCTGCAGCCACAGACTCACTTCCCTGCTCCCACCCTTCTGCCCCTTGGGGATGCTCTCTGGGGCTCAGGCCAATTTGCATACATTTTAATCTATAAAAAATTAAGTGCTCTGGCTGACTCAGAAGCCTGGGCTGCATTCTAAGGAGCTGAATAATCTGCTTCTGTGCTTAGCCTGATTTGGGGAAGGGGGTGGAAGAGGGGGCTGATTGGCAGCAGCTCAGTTTCCCCCCCACCATACCCACAGGGAGAGGATGGGGGACCCCAGTACTGAGCTAGTCTCCATGCTCCAGGTATAGATCTTTTTCAAGTAAGATGATCCTTCTGCTTCATTCCTGTGGCAAGTTTAGGGTTTCAGGGTCTTCCCCACCCACCCCCATCCCCCAGTGATTCACGCCTGGCAGCAGATCCCATGGCAATGTGCTGGCCACAGCCCACTCATCCTGACGCATGAGGCATGTGGGCGGTGCCATGTGCTGTGGGGGAGCCGTGCATGGGTCCCCCATCCTGGGCACCTGGGGTCCTGTCTATGGGTGAAGAGGCAGTGGGGGTTCAGGTGAGAGGGAGTGTATGTGTCTATACGTGTCTAGGAGCACTGCAGTGCTGGGGTGTGGCAACAGGTACCTTGCATGTGTGTGCATGCTCAGTTCTCTGGGGGGATGGATGAGGTGGGGCATTGGGTCTGTGTTTGACCCCATGGATGCCAGGCTGAAGGTTGAGGGTCCCTCCTGCAGTCTGAGCCCAAGCAGAGGATCAGGGTATTACGGAGACCATCCTGGTGCAGCAGCAGTTCTAGGAGCTGCCACCAGGGCTGAGGGAGGCAGCAGCTGTGCTCCTCCTACTCTGTTGGCGGAAGTGGCAGCTGCCAACCCAAGGAATTGAGAGAAGTAGGGATAGAGGAGCTGGGCCCTGAGATACCTCCACATCGTTAGTTCTTTCCCATCTCACCCCTTGTGTCACTGTCCCATTATTCCCCACCCCCATCCCTGTCTCCACAGGTTCACAGAGGCTGAAGTGATGGTGATGGGTGATGTGACCTATGGGGCTTGCTGTGTGGATGACTTTACTGCAAGGGCCCTGGGAGCTGACTTCTTGGTGCACTATGGCCACAGCTGCCTGGGTATGGTGGGCCAGAACACCTGGACCCTGGCAGAGCTGGCAGGGCAGCAGACTGCAGGCTAATCTTCTCCATCAAGGTGTCTTCTTGTCCTGCATGCAGGCACAAAGTCCCTCCTGGTTTCTGGGATTGCCTTGGCCTTTCTGCTCTGCAGGTGGATCTTGCCTTTGGATTTGGTTGCCTTGGAAACTATGCTGCTGTCCCAGATGCGGGTGTCTGAAAGGCTGTTGGTGGTAGAGCAGGCTGGGCCCCTGGCCTAGTGATAGAGAAGGCTGACCAAGAAGGGGCTTGTAGGGGATCTGTGACCCCTTCCTCTCTTACCCCCTTATTCTACCCCCAGGCTGAAGCCACTGGTCTGGCTGCTTAGAGCCCTCCGCCTGGACCAGGGCTTCTGCTCCTTCTAAAATAGTCTCCTGAACTTTTCCCTCCCCCTAGTTCCCATGGATACCTCAGCCCAAGACTTCCGGGTGTTGTATGTCTTTGTGGACATCCGGATAGACACTGCCCACCTACTGGACTCCATCCGTGTCACCTTTCCCCCAGCCAGTGCCCTTGCCCTGGTCAGCACCATTCAGTTTGTGTCAACCTTGCAGGTGAGTGGAGTGAGGGTCCTCAGCATCCTTGGGTGCTGACAGTACCCACTCTTCAGGCTGTCCCTGGATCTTCATGCCAGGTGCTCTAGGCCACTCCTCTGGCCCTGGCCCTTCCTCCTCAGCCCCTTGCTTCCTTTCCCTCATTATCCCCACAGGCAGTTGCCCAGGAGCTGAAAGCTGAGTATCAAGTGAGTGTCCCGCAGTGCAAGCCCCTGTCCCCTGGGGAGATTCTAGGCTGCACATCCCCCCGGCTGCCCAAAGAAGTGGAAGCTATCGTGTAAGTTAAAAGTGGGGGCAAAGTTCCAGAAATATAAGAAATGGGCCCTGGGAAGGAGCCTGAGGTTTGTCATACGGGGAGAAGTGGAGTCTAACACTCTCTACCTGTTTACCCTAGGTCACACTGCAAGGTGGGGACCGAATAGGGGTTAGACTTGAGGCTTAATGTCTCTCTCTCCTGTGCTCAGTACACTATATGGAAGGCTATGCCTGCAGTGGGGGCAGGAATCAGAGGGTCTGATGGGGGGAGGGAGGACTAGAAATGGTGGGAATATAATTGGAGAAGATGGATGGGCACGCCCAGGCTGCAGCCCCATTAATTTAGCATCCGGACAGCTAACAAGCAGAAGCAGCGTGTCTCCTGCCGCCTAATTATTTTAGGTAATGGAAATGCTTAATGTTGTGTGAATGCAGTCAGCCTCAGAGCCGACAGCTCCCCCAGCTGGGACTGGGGAGGGGAGTGCCCCACTCCTAGCTAATGGCAAAGAGAGAGGGAGGGGCATTCCCTGACTCAGTTCTATCCTGGGACTTTGAATGCTGGTCTCACAGGCCTCGCTGTACTCACACAGGACACACCTGCCCCTAGAGGGTCACATCAGGGCCTTCCCTAGCCCAGACCTGGCAGCCCTGCTCCCTCAAGGCATCACCCCTGTGCCAGTGCCAGCATAACTCTGAGCCCATACATATCCTTGGGGGCTTCAAGATGTGTGTTGGAAGCTGGGCACAGTGGCTCACACTTGTAATCCCAGCACTTGGGAAGCTGAGGTGGATAGGTTGTCTGAGCTCACAGGTTCAAGATCAGCCTGAGTCAGAGTGAGACCCTGTCTCTAAAAATTAGCCAGGCCTTGTGTCAAGCTTCTGTAGTCCCAGCTACTTGGGAGGCTGAGGCAAGAGGATCACTTGAACCCAATAGTTTAAGGTTGCTGTGAGCTAAGACACCATAGCACCCTACGCAGAGTGACCAAGTGAGATTCTGTCTCAAAAAAAAACAAAAAACAAAAAAAAAGATGTGTGTTGCAGGCAGAGATACCTTGAGGATTGGCCATTCATCCAAATGGGGTGTGGTCACCAAGAGGGAGAGAAAGACCTGCCATGGGCAGATTATATTCCATGCTCTGGGGTTTCCATGGCTTGAGAAGGTACTGTTACATAATAGCATCTCTTGGGGCATGGTTGGTACAGCTTGGTGGTTAAGTCTCAGATATATTGCTTAATAGCTAGATAACTTTGGGCAAGTTTCCTAATACCTATCCCTAACCCCAAGTTGTATCTTTTGTAAAATGGGGACACCATAGAAATCTTGGAGGATTATTAGAAATGACTGCATGAACTCACAGCAGATAATTAGTGCAGGCCTGCTACACAGAAGGCATAAGTCCAATGAACAGTAACTGTTGTTATAACCCAGGAACTGGACGTGAGAGCTAGTTTGTGCAAATGGTAGTCAGTGTATACCCTTAGACCTCATTTACAGCAGAGATGACACCCTGAACAGTACTTTCCACATCTGTATTGAGCTTGGTAAGAGAGAATCTGCACCCTAACTTCTAAATTAGGATCTCTGGAGCCCCAGGTGGCACTACCGTGGCCTTGACTGCTCCTTTACTCTTTCCCCCAGCAGGTTGGGGTGGGATAGTTAGTAGATTCTAGTATTACATAATTAGAGAGACCTTCCAGTCATCCAATTCAAACTTCTTATTTTACCCGTGAGAAAATCAAGGCCCCAAGAGATAAAATGACAGCTTGTCCCAGTTTATACACAGAGTCAGCAACACAGTCATCACTGGGAACTCAGTCCTCTGCACTTCTAAAAGCCATCCAGTGCTTTTTTTGGTGCCTCACACCACACTTACGGCCTCCTTTCCACATCTTGCAGGTATCTTGGAGATGGTCGCTTCCATCTGGAGTCTGTCATGATTGCCAACCCCCATGTCTCCACTTACCGGTATGGACTAAGCTGGGTTGATTTGGATTCCCTGCCACTGAGGTCCTCAGTTGACTGAAACCTCATTTCCCAGCCACTAAACAGTCCTAAGGGTGTAAGGCACTTGGGGTCAAGATCTGGGCATTAGGGCTCGGTGCCTATAGCACAGTGGTTATGGCGGCAGCCACATACACCAAGGATAGCAGGTTCAAACCCGGCCTGGGCCAACTAAACAATTGCAACCAAAAAAAAAAGGAAAAAATAGCTGGATGTTGTAGCGGGCACCTATAGTCCCGGCTACTTGAGAGGCTGAGGC
>NW_003852540.1:3915547-3920010 GCF_000181295.1 Otolemur garnettii | reverse complement strand
AAAAAAAAAAAAAAGATCTGGGCATTAGACCCAAGTCTGCTGTTGCCCACCCATCCCTTGGGATTCACATTGAGGTCCTAAAACCCTTTCCAACTGTTCTCTGGTCCATCTGTGGGATGGATCTTCCCAAGTATCCCTGCTCTTGCCTCTGTTCCTAATTACCTCCATGGGGCCTGAAGTTTCAGGAGCCCAAGGGGCTGAGTCAAGAGCTGTATATTCAGCAGGAGTCCTGAGAGTGGCTATCACAGTGACACTAGCATCTTCTTTTCTAGGTACGACCCATATAGTAAAGTCCTGTCCAGAGAGCACTATGACCACCAGCGTATGCAGGCTGCTCGTCAAGAAGCCATAGCCACTGCCAGATCAGCTAAATACTGGGGCCTTATTCTGGGCACTTTGGGCCGCCAGGGCAGTCCCAAGATCCTGGAGGTCAGAGGGCTTGGGATGGCTTCTGGAGGGAACTGATTGGAAACCCAGCTGGAAAACTAAATGGTCCAAGGGATTTAACTTTGGCTGGTTATCCATGGTCTACCTAGCTCTGCCTTTTCCCAACAGCATCTGGAATCTAGGCTCCAAGCCTTGGGACTTCCCTTTGTGAGGCTGCTGCTGTCTGAGATCTTCCCCAGCAAGCTTAACCTACTTCCTGAGGTGGATGTGTAAGTTTCTTCACCTTAGCTACCTAGCTGTGACTGTGGCTAAAGAAGCTTAGAAGCTGGGTCCTGCCCTGCACATATCGATGGGAATTGCTCCCATGGTCATAAAATTTTAATGTTTACCGAGCATTTACCCAGCAGGGGTTATCCTTTGCTATGGGTGATCCCTGCTTTGTCTGTCATTGGGGCTCAGAGGCAATGGCAACATCACAGTTGTGCTGTGTGATTTTGAGTTGGGGGGTGGTTGACAAGAGTTGTACCAAGCACTAAATTTGGTTCTGGGGATACTATCACAAATGAGCTATTCTAAAAAGTTCATAGTCAGTGGAGGGGACAAGAGAAAACAAGCAAAAATATGGTATTCCAAACAGCAGTAGTTGATAGTCTTTACTTTAGGAATAAATTCTATTAATGGGTGTATTTGGAACACTGTCATGTTCTTCAGCATGCTGTCCAGAAGAGGGGGAGACCTCCACTTATGGTCTGACCTAGCTTTCCTTCCCAGGTGGGTGCAGGTGGCATGTCCACGTCTCTCCATTGACTGGGGTACAGCCTTCCCCAAGCCACTGCTGACACCTTATGAGGTAACACCACGTTTTGGAGTGGGCCTTGCACCTAGTTCTTAAGGGAGGACTCTGAAGTGGAATGGGGTGGGTGGGCAGCATGTAGTTAATCTTCATAGATCCTGAAGTCAAACTGTCTTCTGTCCTGAGCCACTCCCTAGCTGTGTGGGCTTGGGCAAGTCCCTTAACTTCTCTGGGCCATACACTTCCCTTGTATGATGTGAGGAATATATATGTATGTATGTATGTATACAATATGTATTGTATATTACATATTATATATAATATGTAATAATATATGAGGATTATATATATGTAGTACATTAATACATATGAGGATTATACATGTATTATATTTATGTAATACATGTATAATCCTCATATATTATTACATATTACATATAATATGTAATATACATATATTATACATATATACACATATGAATATACGTATATACAATATATACAATACAATTATACAATTATGCAATACAATTACATATACAATATATATGTAATATATATATTATACATATATATATATAGAGAGAGAGACAGAGTCTCACTTTATTGCCATTGGTAGAGTGCTGTGGCATCACAGCTCACAGCAACCTCAAAGTCTTGGGCTCAAGTGATCCTCTTGCCTCAGCCTCCTAAGTAGCTGAGACTACAGGCGCCTGCCACAACGCCCGCCTATTTTTAGAGACGAGGTCTCGCTCTGGCTCAGGCTGGTATGGAACTCGTGAGATCAGACAATCCACCCAACTCAGCCTTCCAGAATGCTAGGATTACAGGCGTGAGCCACCGTGTGGCCTGGCATAATAAATTTTTCATAGGCTATTGTGACAATTGAATTCAGTAATCCAGGCATAGAAAAACGTGGGTAAGTGTTATTGTCCGGTTTTCCACTCCTAGGCGGCTGTGGCCCTAAGGGACATTTCCTGGCAGCAGCCCTACCCGATGGACTTCTATGCCGGCAACTCCCTGGGGCCTTGGACGGTGAACCATGGACGCGACCGGCCCCAACAGGCCCGGGGTCGGCTAGTACTGGGGAAGGTAGGCGGGGCTTCCATGGGCAGAGGCTTCCCCTGGGCACCTCCCTGTTGCTGGCTGCCTCCCTGGCTACCTGAGCCGATGCCGCCGCCCTACGGCTGCGAGAGGAAATGCACGGGAGTGGATTGGAACATTGCCCCAGCGAGAGCCTGATCAAAGTCTGCGACCTTACGTACAGGAGGAGCCCACGAACCCCTCTCTAGCCGTGGCCTGCGAGGATTGCAGCTGCAGAGACGAGAAGATGGCGCCGCTCGCTCCTTGAGACGCTTCTGGTTCCAGGTACCCACCCAGCTCTGGCTGATCACTACCTGGCCCCGTTGTCATGGGGACGTCTTTTCGCTCCAAGGCCCGCCTTCAGGGTGGTGCCGGCTCTTGGCCCCGCCCCTCTTATAATTCTAAGTCCGCTCGGGGAAAGACTGCTTCCGGTGCTTCTGTGACTCTGCCGGGCAGAATGGCCGCAAAGCGGCCTTTGCGGGTTTTGTGTCTGGCGGGCTTTCGGCAGAGTGAGCTAGGCTTCCGCGAGAAGACTGGCGCACTGAGGAAAGCGCTGCGGGGCCGCGCCGAGCTCGTGTGCCTCAGTGGACCGCACCCCGTCCCCAACACGGTGGGCCCCAAGGGTGCTGGCCCAGACTCCGGTGAGATGAGCCCTGCTCCGGAAATGCACTCTTTTCCGTCTTGCTTGTTCCCATTAACACCCCTCAGTATACTCCCGCCTTGTATTCTCCCCTCATTCCTTCAGCCCAGCCCACACCCTGCATTTCTCCTATCTCAGCCTCTCTGGCTTGAACTGCTCCCTTGCCCTTTCGACTTCCACCTTCATCTGTCTTCCCTGGTCGCCAGTTCATGTATTCCCTACCGCTTTCCCCCCAGACTTTCCCCTCAGTACCCTCTCTTTTCCCTGTCATTCCCAAACTCTCCCTCCTCTTGTCGTTTCTTCTCCCCCACTCTCCCCCTTTTCTTAATCTTATTTCCTTCTCCTCTCGCTTCAGGGCCCTGCCCTTCGGAGGAGCAGCCTCGAGGCTGGTGGTTTTCAGAGGAGGCAGATGTTTTCTCAGCACTGGAAGAGCCCACAGTGTGCAGGGGTCTGGAGGAAGCCCTGGAAACGGTGGCACAGGCACTGAACAAGTTAGGCCCTTTTGATGGGCTCCTTGGTTTCAGCCAGGGTGCTGCACTAGCAGCCCTTGTGTGTGCCCTGGGCCAGGCCGGAGATCCCCGCTTCCCTTTGCTGAGATTTATCATCTTGGTGTCTGGTTTCTGTCCCCGAGGCCTTGGCCTGAAGGAATCCATCCTGCAGGGCCCTTTGTCACTGCCTTCACTCCATGTTTTTGGGGACACTGACCGAGTCATCCCTTCTCAGGAGAGTATGCATCTGGCAAGCAGATTCCCTGGAGCCATCACCCTCACCCACTCTGGTGGCCACTTCATTCCAGTGTCTGCATCCCAGCGCCAGGCCTACCTCAAGTTCTTGGACCAGTTTGCAGAGTGAAAGATCAACAGACATCTCTACCTGTCCATCCCTACTTGAAGCAGCCTCTGTGATCTGTGCCCTCTCCAGGAACCTCTGCCGCTTTTAAAAGTTTCTCACTACAGCCAGCTAAGAGACAATTGTTAATTCTCAGGACTCAAATTTTATGAGCCCTGTCCTGTATTTGAGAAAAGGGGGTCAGAAAGCCTTAATGGACTTTTCCCTTGACTTCTGATAAACATGGCTAGAGAACTCTGGATGATTGGAGGGTTACATGGGAAAAGCAGTGCCACACAATAAAGTGGTAAATTGGACTTTTGAGTATCTGGTACACACAGCCTCCTGGGCAGCTCCAAGCAGGGAAGTGTTTACAGTTCTAAGACCAAGGACAAGCTCATGAATGTGTACATGTATATACTCACACATTTTTTGTAGAAATTTTATGACCCAAACTGAAGCAAAGGAGGCCTTGGTTCCTCTTCCTAACTTGACCCCTGTTTGTAGGATTTCTGAGATTGATAACTACTCTGTAGTAACTACAACCAAGGCCCAAGAAGCCCAGCTGGACTGCTCCTGAGTATGATTAGTAGTTCCTAGAAACAGTAGAGATTTCCCACTCTCTCTCTTTTTTTTTTTTGAGACAGGAGCCTCAAGCTGTCCCCCTGGGTAGAGTGCTGTGGCATCTCAGCTCACAGCAACCTCCAACTCCTGGGCTCAAGCGAGTCTTCT
>NW_003852540.1:3913495-3915402 GCF_000181295.1 Otolemur garnettii | reverse complement strand
ACCTTGGGTGTACATGGCTGGCGCCTTAGCCACTTGAGCCACAGGCGCCGAGCCTTTTATTTTATTTTTTTTTTTGAGACAGAGTCTGAAGCTGTCACCCTGGGTGGAGTGCTGTGGTGTCGCAGCTCACAGCAACTTCATACTCTTGGGCTTAAGCGATTCTCTTGCTTCAGCCTCCCAAGTAGCTGGGACCACAGGCGCCTGCCACAATGCCCATCTATTTTTTTCGTTGTAGTTGTCATTGTTGTTTGGTGGGCCCAGGCTGGATTCAAACCCACCAGGTCCGGTGTATGTGGCTGGCACCCTAACCACTTGAGCTACAGGCACTGGGCCAGATTTCCCACTCTTGCCATTTTTCTCCCTTGTCCCAGTGCCATCCTGACACTGTGCTTTCTGGCTTCTTTCCTGACACTGCAAGAAGCCTTTTCTTTTATGAAAGGCAGTAAGTCCTTAGCCTTTGCCTACAGTTCCCAGGGAGCTAAAACTGAACAGGAACTCAGGGAATATAGCACAAATACTTCAGCTCATCCTTCTGACAACCAGATTAATCCTTAAATTGTCCCAAATTCCAGGTTCCTCACTACAGAGAGAAGCTGTCCAAGAGAAAAAGCTGGAATTACCCACCTACACAGAGGGCCATCTTATAGGGTTTAGAACTGTGTTAGGAGAGTTGGGGATGTGTGTGTTGGAGGGGAGGCTACTGTTGGCTTCTGCCTTGTTCTTGGCATTTTAAGGAGTCTTTCCCTTGGTAAAAGGAGGAGACTCTGAAGTGAATTGAGTTACTCTTACAGATCTATGGAATTTTAGAAAAAATTAGATTTGAAATTTTTGTTTTGTTTTTTAAGACAGAATCTCATTTTGTTACCTTCAGTACAGTGCCGTGGCGTCATAGCTGAGAACAACCTCAAACTCTTGGGCTCAAGTGATCCTCTTGCCGCAGCCTCCCACCAAGTATCTGGGACTACAGGTGCCCACCACACTGCCCAGCTATTTTTAAGAGACAAAGTCTCGCTCTTTCTCAGGCTGGTCTGGAATCTGTGAGCTCAGGCAATCCACCTGCCTTGCACTCCCAGAGTGCTAGGATTATAGGTGTGAGCCACCTTGCCCGGCCTAGATTTGAAATTTTAGAAAAATTTAGATTGTTAGCTTTTCTAGAAGTTACTGATGGATCTGCAGTTTAGGGGTCACATACTCTCCTGGTAGTTACAGGATGCTAACAAGGTCCCAAGACATGAAAATGACTTGCACACCCTGGCTGCTGCTACTTAGGATTAAAGGAGAGAGCAGAAGATACTGGGAATCAATTTGGTGAGGGCAAGGTAGAGAAGAGCAATATTAGGTGAAGCATGCTTGAGGTGAGGAGAATTCCTCCTGAGAATCACAGAATGTCCAAGCTGGAATGAAACAGATCATACATTCCACTGTTTCCCAACACATGGGATATATTTCCCACTGCTCTCCAGGAAAAAGAGGCGCTTGCAAGGTTGTGCCCTTCCCCCACCATGCACAGATTCTATGGACCACTTGCATCAGGATCATCTGTTAAACTTGAATTCCTAGGGCCAATTCCAGGTGGACTGAGTCAGAATTACTCAGACTCAGGGATCTATGTTTTTGACAAACTGCCCCTGTTCATTCCCAAGCAATTGAAAGCCACTGGCTTAGAGGGTAGAATAAAAGTCTCTGGTAAGTGTATGTTATTTGAAAAAAGCCCCCAGTGCAATTCTCATGTGACCTACCAGGAAGGGAGCGCAAACTTCTCAGAAAAATTACTAATCTAACATTTTCAATTTATAGCTAAGGAAAATGAGATCTAGAGGATAGAAATAGGAATAACACTGAGTGCTATTTTTTTTTTTTAAGGTCTCACTATGTCACCCTGGGTAGAGTGCTGTGGCATCACAGCT
>NW_003852540.1:3880611-3912071 GCF_000181295.1 Otolemur garnettii | reverse complement strand
AAAAAAAAAAAAAAAAGAAAAGAAAAGAAAAGAAAGAAAGAGGATCTCGGCTCAGCGCCTGTGGCTCAAGTGGCTAAGGTGTCAGCCACAAACACCTAAGGTGGGGGGTTCAAATCCAGCCCAGGCCCTCCAAACAACAATGACGGCTGCAACCCAAAAATAGCCAGGTGTTGTGGTGGGCTCCTGTGGTCCCAGCTACTTAGGAGGCAGAGGTAGAAGACTCACTTGAGCCCAGGAGTTGGAGGTTGCTGTGAGCTGTGATGCCATAGCACTCTACCCAGGGAGAAATAGCTTGAGGCTCTGTCTCCAAAAAAATAAAAAAGAAAAAAGAAAGAAAGAAAGAAAGAAAGAGGATCTCTTAGCAAAGAATGTGTAAGCTCCAGACCCAGAGCATCTATTCAGAAAGGTGTGCACCCCCTATCCCCGCTTCATTCTCCCTAAGTACCCAGAGCTAAGGTTTCTTCCCAATAGCATGTTCCCTCTTCATGGACACATAGTAGCTTAATAGACTACTTAAAACTGCAGTAGCATTCTGCTCTTTTCAAAGATTTTTACTTGCACGATCCCATCTGATCCTCACAATACATCTGCCAAGAAGGAGTGATTATTAACCCATTTTACAGGAGACTCAGAAACAGAACATGGCCCCATAAATAACCACCAGTTGATGAAGCCAGGATGACCTCCTGCTTCCCAGTGCATTCCCACCCACACACACTTCAGTCTGCCCATAGATAGATGTTCAATGGAATCTGGAATCAAGTACCTTTTAATCTAAGGCATAAGGGTCCTGGGGGGAGGTGGAGTAGGAAAGCAAGTGGGTGTTGATCAGCAGGAAAACCAGCACCTAGTATCTAGAAGTAGTTTAGAAAAGGAGGGGGTGTGGACAGGTAGAGAAATTGGATTAATGGCTGAGGGGGCTAGGTTGCATTAACCATTCCCAACACTATCCCTGGGGAAGTTGTACCCAATACTCAACAGCCAACACCTACAGCAGGTGATTTTGGCAGTGGCAGGTGTGACACACAATATTTTTGAAGAAATCACTGCTCACCCTTAACTAGTGCAACCAGACTTCAGCCCCTGTGGTATTCACTCCACTTTAGGACTAATTTGAGAGACAGTCTCAAATTGGAATTCATAAGATAGACTGAAATGAGAATGCTAATATATTCAGGCAACCTTTAGGGACTAGGTTAGCTTTACAAGCCCACTGGCTACCTGAGGGTTGGGGACCATTCTTATCTTAGCTCGGAGAAGGGGTGGAGGGAGCAAGGAGAGGGTGTGACTTTGTCAGGAGACAGATTCAAGCAAGTGTTTACTCTTTGCCCTCTGCCTACTCAGCTAAGGGTTCCTGGAAGGAGGAGGTTGTGATGTATTTAAGAAAATTTTGTCTACCCCCTTCAGCCCCTAGGAGGCAAACGACATTCTTTCATGCCTTTGGGTCCCAGCAGCTTCCCTCCTACTGAGGAGAGAGAATTCAAATCCCAGAACTGTCCCTTCTCTCATCATCCCCTGGCTGTGATACCTTGGCTGGGAGGACACGAAAGTCACTGAGGCTTACGATTGTCGATTCACTCCACAGACCCTGCACCCTTCTTTGCCTCGGTGGGCACTCAGCGGTCAGACCTGGGAGGGCCTGCCTCCCTGTGCTGCACCTCTTGCCCGCATCGCGGAGCATCCAAGCTTGACTCTCCGCCCCCGCCTGCTTCTGCTCTGCGTCTTCCCTTCCCGCTGCTGGCAGGGCGCGGTGAGGAGCGGCGCGTGGGCGTGCTGCGGGGCGACCATGGCTGTAGACTGTTACCTCCGGTTCCCACAGTAACAATCGAAAGCCACGGTTGCCCTGGAGACGCGGGGGCGGGGCGCGCGCTGCTGACAGAGCCGCAGCAGTTCGCGGCCGGCTGACGTCAGGACCGCGAGGCGGGGGTCTGGGGTTGGGGTACCGCGCCGCGGGGCCCTGGAGCGGGACTGCGGGGGGGCCTGAGCGAGTGTGTGCGTGTGCTGGCCACACCTCACAGCCCCTGGGGACTGGAGACGGGACGGCCTAATGGCCGCGCCTGCGTTGGATCAGCACCGCGGACAGCGGCGGCGCTGGCTAGGAGCACAGGGTCGCGGGACTCTGAGGGACAGAGGGCCCCGGGGCACGGCGGACGGCCGAGTCCGCAGTTCTGGGGCGGGGCCAGGCGTCGGTGGCCGTGACTGGAGACTGTTACTGAGGGAGGCCCAGGCAGTAAACAGTCTACAGCCAAGGTGCCGGCGCGCTGTCCGGGCGGGGGTGCCCCCGTCGCCCGCGGCTGGGGGCGCAGCTGCTCCACCCCCGCTTCTCCCGCCCTTCTCCGTCCCAGCGCTCTGGGACAGACATGGGGCCCTGACGTCAGAGTCGCATGACGTCAAAGATATCCCAGAGGGAGGCACTTCCGGCAGCGAGGGGGAGTCATGGGGGCGGGGCGGGGCGGTCTGACCGAGGCCCCGCCCCCTCTGGTCCTGAGAGGACAGCTCCGATAGCAGAGGCGGGAAGTCGTGGGCACAGCAGGGATAGCCCGACGGGACTGGACGGGGGTGGAGGAGCCCCGGTAGAATGCGGGGTGGGGGTCCAGAGAGAGCAGCGGCCAGGGCGACGGAAGGTGGGCGTCTGTCTCTTCCTCGCGCCCCAGGTCAGCCGGCCCGGGGCAGCGAGGCTGAGTCACCGCGCTGCCTGAAGGGGAGTAGGGGGTGCGTCTCCTGGGCTGCCAGCACCTTCGCCCTACTTTCTTGGGAGGATGGCGCAGGAGCCCAAGGGAAAAACGTGGGGACTCTGGGCTCCGTTCTCTACTCGATGCTCCTCCGAAGTGGCTGTGTCTCCATTCAGGCCCGGGCAGGTGCTGCGTGGGGTTCTGTGTCCGCTTCTGGCCCCGGCTCCACGGGCTGCGAGGGGACCCTCCCCCCTCTACCTTGTCTCTAATCCCATTCTGGAAGGGTCCTCCAACCCGCCACCCAGCCGGTCTCTTCCTTGCCCTCCCGTCCGTGTCTGCGCATCTGTCCATCTGTGGCCCGTCGGTCGGTCAGTCCCGCTTACCTGGCGGGCTGCGTTGCGCCAGCGCCCGGTCGCCTCCTGCAGCCTGGCCGGCGCGGCGGCTTTTATAGGCGCGCGTAGTACTCGTGCGGCGGCTCATTCATGCGGCCGCGGCTCCTACACACTGACGCGCTGCCGACGTCAGCGGGGAATTTAGGAAATGGGAAAAGGGGCTATTTATAGTGGCGAGGCGGGGAGGAGGGGGGGAAGTGGGGACCAAGGCTACCAGGAGCTGGGAGGAGGAGGAAGGTGCACGGAAGCAGGAACGGGGCGGGGGGCAGCCCGCGCCCCCTATTCGGGCCTACAAGGGTTAACTTTCCGGAACTGAGGGCTGGAGACTGGGGAAGATGGTGCAGGGAGGGTGCAGCGGGTGGCTGCATGTTTATTCACTCTCCCCTTCCGGCTCTGTGATTCCTGGGGGTTCTCACTTCGCAAGCCCCCACTCCCGCTTCTCAATCCCTGGACCAAAGGGTTCCATGACGTCACAGGATACCCTGCGGCGGCGTCACACACCGCATGGACCTTGCGGTGTCGTCATCCTCTGGTGGGGGGACAGGAGAGGAAGTTGGACCTGGGGAGTGGCGTAGGGTGCTGCTAGGGCTGTGGTATCAAAGCAAAGGAGGAGTTAGGTAGCCCAGGAGTCTTGGAAGACTTTAGCAAAGGAGACTGGGGGCTGGGAGGGAAGGCGCAGCGGAGATCAGGTACCAGTTAAGGAGCTAGAAAGGCTCGGTGCCTGTGGCTCAAGTGGCTAAGGCGCCAGCCACATACACCTAAGGTGGTAGGTTCGAATCCAGCCCGGGCCCGCCAAACAACAATGATGGCTGCAACTAAAAGATAGCCAGACGTTGTGGCGGGCGCCTGTGGTCCCAGCTACTTGAAGACTCGCTTGAGCCCAGGAGTTGGAGGTTGCTGTGAGCTGTGATGCCACAGCACTCTACCCAAGGGGACAGCTTGAGGTTCTGTCTCAAAAAACAAACAAACAAACAAAAAACAAGAGCTAGAAACCGGAGAGAAGACAGAAATTGAGGAGCATGGCCTGCACTCCTCAGAAATGAGCAATGGAGGCTGGGCGCGGTGGCTCACGCCTGTAATCCTAGCACTCTGGGTGGCCAAGGCGGGTGGATTGCCTGAGCTCACAGGTTCGAGACCCCCCCCCTTTCCAAAAATAGCCAGATGTTGTGGCGGGTGCCTGTAGTCCCAGCTACTCCTGAGGCTGAGATAAGAGAATGTCTTGAGCCCAAGAGTTGGAGGTTGCTGTGAGCTGTGACACCAGGGCACTCTACCAACAGCAACAAGTGAGATTTTGTCTAAAAAAAAAAAAAAAGAAAGAAAGAAAAAATGAGCAATGGGTGGGGTCCTCTATGTGGGAGTTGTGGGTAAGTTTCCAGGAGTAGGGATAAGAGGAAGAATAGCCTCAGCAAGTGGAGGGGAGGTTAGCAGTGCCTATGGACCCCAGGGTCCAACTTAGGACCCATTTGTGTCATGATGGACGTTGGTAGAGCTCATATGAGGGTGGTAAACAGTGAAAGAGGCCAAAGGCAGCAGTTTGGCAGGCAGGGACTGCCAGGGAGTGATGGAGACCATTGGTTGGAGGAGTTAATGTTTCTGGAGGTCGGGTTTGGCAGGAAAAGCCCATGCCCTATGGAGCAGAGCTCCCCTGGACAGTAGCACACAATGAATGGTCCTGGCCCAGCCTAGCCATAACTTCATCTCCACAGTAGAAAAGTACTAAACGGAGGAGAAGTGTGTTCAGAGAGAGGAGCTGGACCAGATGGGGAGAGGCAGCCTGAGGCCTGGCCACCGGTTCTAGGGAAGGAAGGAAAAGTCGAAGGGTGAAGTCCATAGGAAGGCAAAGGGCCCCTGAAACTGCTGATGGGCTGGGGGCAGGGCTATGAGACCCTCCCTATGCAATGAAGCAATGATGGCATGAGGGTAAGGGCTGGGGCAGTGAGGTAACTTAGGAGAAATTGACAGGGAAAAAGTGCTGAAGAATAAACACAAAGACTGTGGGCACAGCAGTCCGTGGGATGGGTCTGGAGTGGACAGACTCCAGTGCACAAAAGACACACGGGGCCCAAGGGGCTCCTTGTGAGGCTGGGGCCTGATCTTAACAAAAGGAGAAATGACTAAAGCAGGGGATGGGGTCAGAGAGGGCCTACATCCCCTTTGGTATTTGGCCTTCTAGAATTCCCCTTTCTTGCCTTTGTTCCAGGGATTTTGTTCTCTGGGAATGCCTTCTTGCTTGGTTGGAGAACTCCTGTTCATTCGTCGAAGCCTGGCTGAACATTCTTGAGGAACCTTTCCATCCCCCCTCAACACTCCACAACTCTTCCACCTCAGCCCACAGTACGTCCCTTGGCAGAGATGTCAGCGTGCACCTGCCCTAGAGGCCAGCAGTTCTGGATCCCACTGTTTTCATGTCTGGGACCTCACTACTTCTCTAGTGAGGATGCCGTGGAGAGATGGAAAAGAAGGCGTGGATAAGATGGATCCAGAACATAGGGTGGAAATAGGGAGAGGTGTGGACTCAGGAAGTGGCTTGAGTCAGAAGGACTTGTTTGAACCAGGAGCCTCTGCCGGGCACAGCTTTTAAACAGCGTGCGGATGAAAGGAAGCCTCTAGGGGGCGCACGACACCTTGGTGTATGTCAGGGACCGCTAGTGGCCGCGCCCGCCGCCCCTCGCGGAGTGACTCAGCCAGTACCTCTAGCGGGGGCGTGGAGGCCAGAGGACATTGCCGGGGGTGGCGAGCGCGGCCCCCGCTGGCCCTGCGGCCCCGCGCTGTTGCTAAGCTTTCCAAGGCCTCAGAGAGACGTGATCTGGGCGAATCTCATTGGTTACTATGGTAACACAGCGCTCCAGCCCCTCGCGCCTGGCCGCGGAGGAAGACGCATCCAATCAGAAGCTGCGGGTGTTCTCGGATACCCACCCCCGACGTGTGGGCGGGGGTCAGGAGGTGCGGGGAGGAGGCGGAGCGTGGGCCGCGGAGACGCGGCGCTCGTAACAGGCCTGGTGCCACCGAGGGGCCGCACGGGGCCACTTCCGGAGTAGTTGTGCGAGCACGGATGCGCTAGCGCAGCGTTCCCTTCCTCTCAGAAGAAACGTCACCCGCTCGAACCTGTCCTTCAAGGGGAGCGCAAGACCTTGTGGGGGGTCCTGAGCCACAGGGCCTATTGTCATGTTTCTTTTGGGTCATTTGACCCCAAGCCATTTATGCGGGGTCGTTCAAAACGGCTTACACAGGAATGTGAGGCCGGAGGTTACCTTTGTGAACTCACAGTAGGCGCTGTCCAGCCGTTTCAAATCGACCTGAATGACTTTTCTTGGGTTCCCTCTGGAGTATCACAAGCTCAGGACTGTTTGTTTAACACCTGCCTAGGTTCACGGAGGGCCCTAAACTCCGGGATGGGGCGGTTGCGTGTTTGTGTAAACATGCGTTCTTGCAAGTGTCAGTGCCTAGAGAGGGTCTGGGTACAAATGAGTTCATGCCGTGCATACCTAATCCTTGTGCCTGAGTGGATGGGTATGTTAGGGGGGATCCAAGTGGACAATTCGCTCCAGGAATGTCTAAACAGAGCCCCCTCGAGATCTTGTCTACCTTCGTCTTTCAGGATTTTTATAACCTCCCTCCCACCACCTACTGTTAACTAGAGTCCCCTCCTTGCAAGCAGGACTTTTCCATATTGGGGCTACATGGACAGAAATGTGTACTTGAGAACGCTCAGCTCAAAACCTCAGGGTTTATGGGGCTTGCGGGTGCGGGACCTGGATTCGTAGGTGGACGCATCTGGGAAGGTGAACCTGCGGATATAAGGTTCATCCCCAGCCCAGCTCAGCATCTGTGAGCCTCCAGCCCAGGTGCGCAGGGGTAAAAGTCGCCGCTGTGCCGCGCAGAGCCCTGGGTATCCGAAAGGTGGCGCCATAGCCGCAGCAGCACTGCTGGCCCGGGCCACTCCAGATAAGAGTGTGCTAAAAGCGCGGTGGGGCTGAGACGCGACCAGGACGCGGGGAGGACGGACCATCAGGACAGACCGACCGGGGGCCCGGCGGGCGGAGGGCAGCGCAGCGCAGCCACGTCCCCCCTGGATCCGCCGGCAGCCGGGCCCGGGGCTTCCGACATGCTCCCCAGGTGGGTCCTGGAGCTGGGGACTGGGAGGGACGGACAGGGGGCCCGGGACAGCCCGGTCCTCGTGCGTTGGCTGCCTCTGGCGCATCCTCCGGCGCGGGCGCCTCATCGCGGCTGGCGTTCACGGCTCCCGGTGTCGCCCTTACAGGACTCAGGACCGCCGGGCCGCTGCTCTGCGCCGGGTTCACAGCGGGGTCAGCGGACCCGGGCGGCTCTGTCCGCACATGGGCTGGAGAAGCAAGGGGAAGGGAAGGGGAGCTGGCGGGTGCGGCTGGCAGGGGCGCTGCCCTGGCACAGCTTGGAGCCTGGCAGCAAGCGGGTGGGGCGCCAGCTAGGAGCTGCCACCGCCGGCCTCGGGGAGGGAAACCGGTCGGCTTTGGCCACAGGTAACGGGCCGCGAGGCCCTGCGGGCCAGGCGGAGAACGGGGTCGGACGGGCGAACAGGCGGGCAGGGGAGCTCAGGGCTCCGCTTGGCCACCGGAATTGGGGGCTGTGAAGAAAGGCTGGGAGCCGGGGGGCTGCGGCTGGCGCTCCTACCGCCCTGTCTGAAGTTGGAAAACTTTTCCCCAAGTTTGGGACGGCGTAGTTCCAGGGGAGCAGGGGCTGAGGGGAGCAGGGGAGGGAGGCGCCAGGTCCGTGAATGTAGAGCCGAGGCCGAGGCCGAGGCCGGGGCCGAGATGCGGGTGGGGCGCAGGCCCGGGTTAGGGCCGCAGCCGGCAGCGCTCTGTGCCCGCCCGGGGCGCTGCCCCCTCCCTCCCCTGGGAGCTGCGTGGCTCCCCCCTCCCCCCCACCTGCTTCCTGCCTCAGCCTCCTGCCCCGATATAACGCCCTCCCCGCGCCGGGCCCGGCCTTCGCGCTCTGCCCGCCAAGGCAGCCGCTGCCTCCTCTGCCCGCCCGGCAGCTGCCGCCCGGGCCCTAACCGAGGGCTTGACAGCCCCCGGCCAGGGCGGCGCCACGGCGGGCACCGGGTTCCCCCTCCTTCGTATCACTTCCCCCAACTGGGGCAACTTCTCCCGAGGCGGGAGGCAGTTCTTACTCGGCTCCCTTTCTCCCTACTTGGGCAAATTTCTCCGCCCTGAATGACTTTTCCTGAAGCGGACATTTTACTTAAATCGGGTAACTGTCTCCGAAAGGGTCACTTCGTCAGAACAGTGTTCTCCTCGGAAGCCCCCAGCACCCAGCCCGTGTGCCCAGTGGGCGTCGGGGCCTGGGGACTCAGGCCAGCCTGGCCTCCTCTCCAGCGGCGCCGTTCTTCTCTTGCTCCTTCTGCTTCGGGCCAGTGGGCCTAGGCTCCCACTCTCGGAGGTTGCCGATCTTTAGCCAGTGCCCAGGCCGCAGTGCTCCATGCCCCTGCTCAGCTGAGGGGAAGGGGAAGTGGAGGGGAGACGCGCCGGGCTGAGTCCAGGCGGCCAGGGTGCTGCACGACTCTTACCCAGCTGGTGTGTGTCCCCGCAGGAGAGTGTGCTGGGCAGACGATGCTGGACACGATGGAGGCGCCCGGCCACTCGAGGCAGCTGCTGCTGCAGCTCAACAACCAGCGTACCAAGGGCTTCTTATGCGACGTGATCATCGTAGTGCAGAACGCCCTCTTCCGCGCGCACAAGAACGTGCTGGCGGCCAGCAGCGCCTACCTCAAGTCCCTGGTGGTGCATGACAACCTGCTCAACCTGGACCATGACATGGTGAGCCCGGCCGTGTTCCGCCTGGTGCTGGACTTTATCTACACCGGCCGCCTGGCTGACGGAGCAGAGGCAGCAGCGGCGGCATCCGTGGCCCCGGGGGCCGAGCCAAGCCTGGGCGCCGTGCTGGCCGCTGCCAGTTACCTGCAGATCCCTGACCTCGTGGCGCTGTGCAAGAAGCGTCTCAAGCGCCATGGCAAGTACTGCCACCTGCGGGGCGGCGGTGGCGGCGATGCCCCCTACGGGCGGCCGGGCAGGGGCCTAAGGGCCGCCACGCCCGTTATCCAGGCCTGTTACTCTTCCCCAGCAGGACCTCCACCACCGCCTGCTGCGGAACCGCCATCGGGCCCAGAGGCCGCAGTCAACACGCACTGTGCGGAGCTGTACGCCTCAGGCCCCGGCCCAGCTGCCGCACTCTGTGCCCCAGAGCGCCGCTGCTCCCCTCTCTGTGGCCTGGACCTGTCCAAGAAGAGCCCACCAGGCTCTGCGGCTCCTGAGCGGCCCCTGGGTGAGCGCGAGCTGCCCCTGCGTCCAGACAGCCCTCCCAGCACCGGCCCCACCGCCTACAAAGAGCCACCACTCGCCTTGCCGCCGCTGCCTCCACTGCCCTTCCAGAAGCTGGAGGAGGCCGCACCGCCTCCGGACCCATTCCGTGGTGGCGGTGGCAGCCCGGGACCCGAGCCCCCCGGCCGCCCCGACGGGCCCAGCCTCCTCTACCGCTGGATGAAGCACGAGCCGGGTCTGGGTAGCTATGGTGACGAGCTGGTCCGGGAGCGCGGCTCCCCCAGCGAGCGCTTGGAGGAGCGTGGTGGGGACGCGGCCGCCTCGCCTGGGGTTCCTTCGCTCGGCCTAGCACCACCTCCACGCTATCAAGGCAGCCTAGACGTGCCCGTCACGGGCGGCGACGGCGATGACTACAAGAGCAGCAGCGAGGAGACTGGCAGCAGTGAGGATCCCAGCCCGCCTGGCGGCCACCTCGAAGGTTACCCATGCCCGCACCTGGCATATGGCGAGCCTGAGAGCTTCGGTGACAACCTGTACGTGTGCATCCCTTGCGGCAAAGGCTTCCCCAGCTCAGAGCAGCTGAATGCGCACGTGGAGGCTCACGTGGAGGAGGAGGAAGCGCTGTATGGCAGGGCTGAGGCGGCCGAAGTGGCTGCTGGCGCCGCCGGCCTAGGGCCCCCTTTTGGCGGTGGTGGGGACAAGGTCGCTGGGGCTCCAGGTGGCCTGGGAGAGCTGCTGAGGCCATACCGATGCGCGTCATGCGACAAGAGCTATAAGGACCCGGCCACGCTGCGGCAGCACGAGAAGACTCATTGGCTGACCCGGCCCTATCCATGTACCATCTGCGGGAAGAAGTTCACACAGCGTGGCACCATGACACGCCACATGCGCAGCCACCTGGGCCTCAAGCCCTTCGCATGCGACGCGTGCGGTATGCGCTTCACGCGCCAGTACCGCCTTACGGAGCACATGCGCATCCACTCTGGCGAGAAGCCCTACGAGTGCCAGGTGTGTGGTGGCAAGTTCGCACAGCAACGCAACCTCATCAGCCACATGAAGATGCACGCCGTCGGTGGCGCGGCCGGAGCGGCCGGGGCGCTGGCAGGCCTAGGAGGGCTACCTGGCGTTCCTGGCCCCGATGGTAAGGGAAAGCTCGACTTCCCTGAGGGCGTCTTTGCTGTGGCCCGCCTCACGGCTGAGCAACTGAGCCTGAAGCAGCAGGACAAGGCGGCTGCTGCCGAGCTGCTGGCGCAGACCACGCACTTCCTGCACGACCCCAAGGTGGCGCTCGAGAGCCTCTACCCGCTGGCCAAATTCACCGCGGAGCTGGGTCTCAGCCCGGACAAGGCCGCCGAGGTGCTGAGCCAGGGCGCTCACCTGGCCACCGGACCCGACGGCAGGACCATCGACCGTTTCTCTCCCACCTAGAGCGCCTCTTGGCAGCCTGACCTGTCGCTTCTGTGGGCCTGGCCCGCACCCCTAGGCAGCGGCAGGGGCAGGGAGCAGGCACACCGCGCCCGCCCGGGACAACTGTAGTAGCAGCGGCAGCGACTCCTCAGTGGCTGCCCCACCTCTCTGCGGCCTCACCTGGCCTCACTGCTTTGTGCCTTAGCCCGGGGGTGGGGGAAAACCCCGGGACGGGGGTGGGATGGGGGAAGGGAGATTTATATTTTTGATATCAGCATTGACCAAAGGAGACCCCCGGCCTCTCCCGCCTCTTTCTGTGGTTCATTGGCCCCCTCCCCCAGCTCCGTGCTGCTCTTAGGGGGAGGGGTGTCACTGTTGGGGCACTCTGAGCCCTACCTCCGGCCCTTGCGACCACACCCATTCTCACTGTGAATCCCCCTGCTGGGGTCGGAGCGCCGGGCCGAGCTAGGGAGTGGGGAGGGGACTGAGCCGGCCGGAGGGCCCCGCCCCACTCCCACCCGCCCCCGGGACTGATAATGTGAAGTTCCTCATTTTGCACAAGTGGCACTAGCCCCAGGGCCAACTCTTCCCTCCTCGACCACCAGGGGTGGGAGTTCTGGAGTCAGAGGGCTAAGACAGCTCTGGCCTACCAGGCCTCCCACTCCCGAGGTGTCCCCCTCCCTTCCCTGGGGCACCGGACCATATTTATTGCATGCGCCCCGGGCAGCCCCCCATCCCGAGCCCAGACGGGGCTGGGCTGGAACGCCGTCTCTTTAGCTCCCTCCTCTTCGTTTGTATAGTTCCTACCTTGTACACAGGCTCTTCCAGAGCCGCTTCCATTTTCTATACTCAACCAAACAGCAATAAATCAGTAACCAAGGACCCTGACCCTGCCACTCTCTTCTGCCCTTGCACAAGGACCTGGATGGGCTGAACATGGTGGGTTAAGGAGCCAGAAAGGGCCACCCTCACCCAGGTGCAGGGGCTTGGACCTTGGACCTCCCCAGTCCCACAAACAGATCGGCAAGAGGTCAGGTATGTTTCAAAACTAAAAATTTATTAAGGAAACAAAACCAGTGCTGCAAATGGGACAGAAAGGAGAGATGTGTCCCTCCCACCCACCCAGTCATCAGTTTTGTCAGGGGATCTCAAAGGAGAGGCAGGGACCCTATACCCCAGCTCAGTCTTCTGAGGGTCTGGGGGACTCATGACCCCAAAACTATTGGCCTTGGCTCTCATGCATAGTCTCCCCTCCTTCTGTCATAGTCCTGTCTCTCAGGGTGGCCAGAGCAGTGCTCCCATCCTCTGGGCAGGCTGTAGGTTCTTGGGGGTGTTTCCCCACTGGTCCCACCAAGATTCACCTGTGGCTCCACCTAAAACCCTGTCTTTCCCTAGTCCTTATCCCTGCCCCTGGGTTGGAGGAACTCATTTCCAGCAGGACGCTTTCCTGCTGAGGTTCTGAACATGGGTACCAGCTAAAAGGACAACAAAACACTCAAATGCTAAAGGGCCCCTGCATCAGTTCTTCTGGGAAGTCAAGGGAAAGGCAGAAATGACAAAAACTCCAGGCTAGGCAATGTTACACCCTGGCATTGAACTGCATTACGGTCTGGGCTATGTAAGCCTGGGAAGTTTCTCAAGAGCACAGGGGCCTGGCATAGAAGGATATGGGTGGGAAAGCTTTACTAGGCTTCTGCCACAGGTAGGAGGAGACGAAGATTCAGAGTGAGAACCCCTAAGACAGAACTGAGGTGAGGAAGTTGAGGGCATCAGGAGGTGAAAGGGATCCAATAGAAAGGGAAGGAGGGTAAGGAGGTGTTCTGGAAGGAGGGAGGACAAGAAGAGGGGAACTAAGAGTCTGAGGAAACTTCCTGAAGAGGGAACTAGAATGAAAGGAAGGCCAATGAGGGGAAAGATTGCAGGCGAAGGCCACCCAGGATGTATGGGGCCTGAGACCAGATGTCCCTTTCTCTACTGTTCAGGGGGAAAACAAGTGGTAAAGTGCAAGAGACCCAGACTGATAAGGGCAGAAAAGAAGAGCAGAGGATAGGGGTATGTATAAGGTTGGGGATAGAGAAGGTGGGGGTCTAGGGCTGCTGTTAGGAACATGGAACCCAAAACCCAACTTAGGTCCAGGGGAATTCAAATCTAGGCCTCAGGGAGATAGAGACACACCCTGGACAACTTCTTCGTGACATAACTGAAACTCCTTAAACACATTCAGGACAGAGGTTCTGAAGATTAAAGGAACCTAAGATTCGCCTGCATCTGATGGAAACTCTAAAACGCCTGCCATCTCTGTCAGAGAATGGCTGAGTCCCAGGGTGAGGAGGCCCTCCCTCAGCCTTGAAATGAGACAAGGGGAGGGAGAGAGGCTGAGAGCTTGGGCAGCCTATCTGGCTTGCCCACCTGCTGTTGCTGTAGCCAGCCACCTCCCTACTAAATCCTGGCAGCCCAGGAGGGTCCCAGCAGCTTCCGCCCGACCCTTGGGAGGGGCTCTGTGAGGAGCAGCTCCCCCACAGCATGGCCACGGCGTGGATTGGAAGAGGATGGTTTATTGTCTGGGTGGATTGGTGGCTCAGGCACGTGGGCATCTTCCGTGCTACACTGGGCGCCTCGTGGCCTTTCAGGAACGGTTCCATGGGGGTGGGCCCTGGTGTGGCCCCCTCAGCCCACCTGGGCCCATGTGAGGAAGGCTGGGATGTCCCGCACAGGCACGTTCCTTGTCAGTGCTTTCACACGCAGGTTCCGGTCATCAGTCAACAGCACCACCTCCCGCAGTAGCCGGATTGGCTCCTCTGTTGGCATGAGAGAGCAAAGGCCTTCACTGAGGGCAGGATGCAGAGGCACTGGCTGCCTCTTCTACCCCAAGGGGAATGTGGTCCTGGGGGTGGGGGTGTCAAGGCCAGTCATTCCTTGGCCTTTCCAGAAACAAGTCCCTTCCTTCATCCAGGTTCTCAGCCTATGGTGCCCCTCCCCTATTGGCTTAGAAAAGGCCAAGTTGGGCTTCTGCTTTGAACCTCACCTCTTGCACAGGACTGTATTCTGTCTTGTGACTGAGAGTTGCCCAAACCCACTGGCCTTCACACATCTATCTCCTAGGACTTGGAATTGAGGGAGCAAAAGCAACCTTTTGCCTTCTACTTCTTACTGCACAGCTGGCCCTTGATCACAATACCCTCTTTTTGCACAATTGCACATCTTCTCCCTCCAAAAGCTAGCAGGTTGATGCTTTAGGCATTTAGGGGTAGAGAACTGAAGAGGGAATATAAAACATATCCAGGGCTCCCAGATGGGGGGAGAAGGAACTCTGAGGAGAGGCAGGATAGGATCCTTGGCAGAACCCCACCAAGCGGGCTCTAAGTCTACAGCCAAATGATTTCCTCTATAAAAATAAAAGTAATCCACATATATGGTGAAAATGTCTAACAGTAGAGTAAAAAGAAAAAGTAGAGGGTGGCACCTGTGGCTCAGTGAGTAGGGCGCCGGTCCCATACACCAAGGGTGGTACGTTCAAACCCCGCCCCGGCCAAACTGCAACAAAAAAATAGCTGGGTGTTGTGGCAGGCGCCTGTAGTCCCAGCTGCTCGGGAGGCTGAGGCAGGAGAATCGCCTAAGCCCAGGAGCTAGAGGTTGCTGTGAGCTATTATGCCACAGCACTCTACTGAGGGCTAGAAAGTGAGACTCTGTCTCTTAAAAAAAAAAAAAAAGGAAAAGGAAAGTCAGGATTATGCTCCCAGCTCTCTGTCTTGTACCCCAGGGGTGGACTGTGTGTCCTTCCAGGTTTCTTTATACACACATTTCCAAGTACACATACTTGTATATCTAAGCTTTTCCCCACTCAAACACTGTGATCATACTAGCCATACTTTATTCAGATGTTATGTACTTGAAAGAGCTTTCTGTATTGGCACAGGTATCTTTCATTTTCTTAAGTATAATCTCTTCACTACCTCTCTTTCCCTAATTCCCTAACCTTTAACGTGTTGGAGAGAATTTAAACAGGAGCTAAGCACTCACATAGTGACAACCCCCACCCCTGGCATGCCTGCTTGGGTGGCAGGTCCACTCCTTAGTCCCAGGCTGGGCATTTCCTGACAGAGGTCCGGCAGACAGTACAGCACAGGAAATGTCCTGTGGTGCTCACTGACTGAGTGGGCTGGTGTGGCTGAGGGACTACAAATATCCATGTCTGACCTGAGCAGTTTCAGACTTGCCAGCTCCAGGCAGGGAGGCTGGGAACTGGCTTTCAGCCTGGGGAGGAGTTTGGGGGAAGAGAGAGAGGTACGTGGTAGGGAGAGAACAGAGAAGAAAGGAAAGTATGATATAGAGGCAAGGGGCTGTGGTGGGCAGAGAGGGACAGGAAGGTGGCCCTGGGTAAGGGGATGGCTTAGAGACCCTTCAACTGCCTGGGCTGGGCTCCTCTGCAGTGTGAGTATGGGCTAGTGTGCTGTGTGCGATGCTGTGGAGGCCTCCCAGCTGGCTATTGTGTCTGTGTACAGCCCCACCATTCCTGCCCTGGGCCTCAGACCAGGAGAGTCTCGAGTCTTAGGTCAGGCAACCAAGGCCCGGCATTGCTGGCAGGGGTCTGCAGGGGTTTCTGTGGATACTTTGAGACATTTTTAACAATAAACATCCTCTGTTTTGACACTGGTAACTTCACTTTGTTAGAAACCAGAGACTGTCATCTTGTCAGGCCTCATCCGCCATAATCCACATGATTTTAAAATTCAACATCGTTTACACATAAACATTTGGTGATGGTTTCTCTGTGAATCTGACAAGTTAATCTGCTAAGAATTCACACTGACAAATGGGGTTTGATTACACCAGCCGTTGCTGATGTAATTCTGATAGGGGCGGTCCCTAGGATGGCAATAGGTTCCTGAAGGCTGTTTAGGGTGTGGGAGGACTAGTAGGGCCAAAGCCAGAATGTGTCTGTGTTAAGAAAGAAACAGTTTTGAGGCTGGAGTGGAGCACAACAGTATCGGAACCACATTTCTCTATAAGGCCTTCGGCAATCCTGCTTACATCTCCATCAGAAGATACCCCCTTCTAGGAAGCTGCCCAGGGACAGAGCACAAGCTCCTCTGTTGGTTTGGCCAGGACTCCTTTTTATCACTTGAATCAGGCGTCCTCAAACTACGGCCCATGGGCCACATGCAGCCCGCCTAGGACCTTATCTGGCCCGCCGGGTGTTTTTGCCACCACTGCCTGTCCTGCTTAGCAGCCAACTTGTCCCGGGGCCCCCAGTCCGGCCCTCCAATGGTCTGAGGTACAGTGAACTAGCCCCCTGTTTAAAAAGTTTGAGGACCCCTGAGTTGAATTCTCTAATTGTAGCCCTAAGAGAGAATAAATGCAAGCCCTCTGAGGAACAGAGGTTGTGGATCTGTTATAGTCCCTGGTACAGAGACTCATGAAAGAGACAGGGGCTTGCACTAGCAGGGTGAGGAGGTGTAGCAGGAGAAGACAATTCCCAGTGGAGCCTGAAAGTCAGGGCTAGGAACACAAATGGAGAGGAGAGAGGGACCATAAGGAGAGAATAAAAACAAGAGACTACATATATGTAGACAGGAACCCAATGGTGAGAACTGTAAGCTCTGCAGATGACACTAAGCTAGAAGGCCCTAAGAATTCCTTCCAAAAGAAGGCATGTAGGAATCTTAGGAACCAGGAGCAGAAAGCCCCTGAGCATTACTAACCCTGTACATGAAGGATACCCTCAGAGCTTGAGGGTGAGGTGGTCAAGCACTTGGAAGACAACCCCAGTGGGAGCCCTTGGCCCAAAGATGGGATTCTGCTCACCAAAAACAGGTCCTGAAAACTCGGTTGAGGGTTCAGTCCTCAAGCTCTCACCTGCTTTCAACTCTAGTCAGCTTACAAAGGGCTACTGCTCGTGACCAAAGAAACTAGGAAAAAAAGCCTACTACTCACTGGGGAAGTGTCTCTGCCCAGGCCTGATATAGAGTAAACATTCAGGGGAGAACTGAAAAGGTAGCAAGGTGCACATGGCCAAGAAAAGGGAGTGCGCCCCAGGGACCCACAGGGCTGGGCTCAGAAGACTATGGCCAGAATGAGCTACACTGAATCATAAAGACATTCTTTCTGTCAGGGGGAACTCACTGAGGACCCAAGAAAGGAAATAGATGCACAGAGTGGGAAAGCTCACTGCCTGGAGCCAGGCTTCCTGGGCTAGGCTTATCCCTAGTTGGCCCAGGGTCTAGCTGACATTCCCTGAGGGTAAGGGAGCTATGATAGGGAGTGCAGGAAATTGGGCTGACCTCAGGCCTACATCGGCCCTGAACTCTGATTCCTCTGATTCTGTAGGCCAAAGTCAGCAGAGAGACCTTTCTCAGGGGCTGAGGATAAGTAGGATAAGGTAGGGCAGGGGGGATGGATGATCCTCAGGCAGAGGCAAAGCTGTACCTTTGCTGGTGGGCATGAAGTCCTTAGCCTTGTCTTTGCAGTAGTGAAGGCAGCAGGAGAGGATCAGGTCATCATTGTTACCCTGGAGGAAAACAAGTGTGAGAAGGGCCACTGGGCAGGAGGGGGCGCCATGTGGAGGAGACAGAGATATACTCTGCCTCTGGGGTCCAGGAAAGGACCATATCCCAGAGTCCCTCCCATATGTGCTCTGGCCCTGACTGGCCTGGTCTGACTGTGCTAAGAGTGATCTGGAGGATAAGGAACTCCCCCTCCTCCTGGGTCTTGATGGTGAGTGCTCCCTCAGTGGCCTAGGCTGACAGACCTTCATTTTAGCACCTCCTTCCTAGAGACCCTGTTCTGAAGGCTGGCTGCAGGCTTTCCTTTCCTGCCAGAAGTCTCACCAGCTGGCCAGTGATATCCTCACTGCGGAAGGCGATAGATTCAAGTTCGTTGCCACGGCTGGTCAGGGCCCGTAGGCAAGAGTCCCGACTCTCGAATCGCCGCTCGAGGAACTCGATGGACTTGCGGGCCTTTTCTTGTACCACGCGAGCATAGCCTCCAGCTCGATGGTCTGTCTCCTGCCCCTTGGCCAGGCCATCCAACTCATTGATCACTGATGAGACAGAGCCCCACAAGATATCAGCCTCAGCAACCAGGAATTACATCTACCTTCATCCTAGGCCTCTACTCACTTTCCCAACTAGCCCCTTCCCAGACCAAATAATCCATCCTTCTCCACAGTTTCCCCTTCCAGTGAAACTAGGACAGGAGGGGAGCTTGTGGGAGCAAGAAGTGTGTAGGGACAAGACTTTCACAGTGCCCTATCCCTTTCCACCTCTTCTCCTGGGCTCTACCCTCCTCCTGAGAGGAACTCAAAGGAGTTTTATGGAGCTGCTGCATTCAGAGGAAGAAATCTAGCCTAGCCACCTCCACTGCATTCCTTAGTTATAGGATCAAATTGAGAAGGTCCCTCAGAAGAGGCAAGGGTATGCAGCAGCTAAAGGGAAAGTGAGGCACTTATTTTGCATCTACTTGGGGCCCCAACTACAGTGGTCCTAGAGGGGCAAAGTTCTATTCTACTCTCTCTCCAGTACAGTGCAGGAAGGTCACTACAGAGTAAGGGGCAGTCACAGCTTCATTTGTAAGGGCCTTGGTATTCCTCAAAACCATACCCTTGGCACATCTACCTTCTCTGATACTAAGTGTGTGTGTGTGTGTGTGTATGTCAGTGTGTGTATGTGCCTGTCTGCCTGCCTATGTGTCTGGGACACGGCTTCATTTTCTGGTGAAGATTCTTTCCAAAATTCCAGCCAAAAGCCTGAGGTCAAGTGGGAAATATGCACTCCTTGGGGGCTCCAGGGAGTTTGGGGTCTGAGGCCTCTCCTTAGTACAATGATTCATGGCTTGGGGAGTCGGCATGAGCATGCTGTTCCATGGTGAGCCTGGCACTCATTGTCTGGGTATTCAGAGACATTTCTGGAAAGAGCCCATGTGGGAACAACTCCCACCACACACACACACCCATGAGATGCCCATGCATTCAGCAACCTGAGGCTGCAGTGTCCACATAATGTACAGCCAAGGATAGGGAATAATGGTGGAGCCAAGGATAGGGAATAGTGGTGAATGGGTGCATGGTCCAGCAAATAGAACATCAAACAGGAAAAACTGGTATTCTATCCCCAAATCTGCTTTCCTGCTTCCAAACTAAACAGGCTTCAAAGGGGAAGCCTGTTTGTGCTTCTGCACCAGGCGGGGCTTCTCAATGCTGGGGTCAGGCCTAAGGAGCACAGAGCAGGTTAAAGAGCACAAGAAAGAAGTGGGGAAGGCTGTTGGCTTAACTCTTTGCTGCTCTGGGCACAGGGCAGGAGTCTACTAAGGAAAGCATCAGTGGATAGGAGCCGCTCTTGCAGCTCCTGAGAGAGTCCAGGAACCTGCCAAGCCAGGGCAGACTCAAGGAGGCTGGCCTGTGAGGCTGCAACCGAGTTGTCAGTTCCTAGAACCCTCCATATGTCCTCTGGGTTCTCACGTTTTTCCTGCCTCCCCACCAAATCTGGGTGTCTTTACTAAACCATAAGCTCCTCAGGACCAAGGGCCACAGCTCTGCGTTTCATTGGATCTCTCAAGAGCAAGAAGACTGAACATAATAGGGGCATAATCAATGCTAGTGACTAAGAACCCTGCTAGCCTGGGGTGATGTGTGAGGCATTTTCCAAGTCTGAGGGGGCTCCTGAGATGTCAGCAACCTCTCTCAGTTATACCATTTTCTGACCATCTAGCAAAAATGTAGCCAATTCACTTTCTTTCCCCCAAAAACCTCCTGGGTAAGAATGCATTGACACATATGATCCTGAAAGGCATTCTACCCCAGAACCTGATGAGGGAAGCATGGGAGCAGGGGACAACATAATGGTCTTTACTGCTTTGCCTTGGTGACAGAAGTTGCTCTACTTTTGAAGAACATAAAACCTTCCCTTCCATCTAAAGGGCTGGATTTAAGAGGTTCTGGCCAGGCCACATGGGGAGGGGGAAGGAAGACAGGGAGGGTGGAGGCGGGGAGGAGGGCTGCTTCAGTGCCAACATTCTCAGGTGGTGCTAACGTGTTTCCCACAACCCCCCAGGGTTCTGCAGCCTCTGCAGGGGCGGATGTTTCCTGCCCTTTGTTTCCACCCCCGTTTGGCACTAAGACACTTGGGACTGGGAGGGAAGGCCCAATGGAACATCTTGGCATGCATGTCAAAGGTGGCTTGGTAGGCAGACTGCCAGTCTGGTGGCTTTTCCAGAGGACAGGGCTCTCAAACTTGGGGACATAAAAAAGCCTGGACTGCTCAATCATCTTCCAGATCCTCTCCCTCCACAGCAGAGCCATCAGCTAGATCAGCTACATTAGAAAGAAGCCCAGAGTGCAAAGCCCACACTGAGGCTGACCCACCACAGAGTATTCTAAGAACTAAGGATACCCAGAAGACAGTACAGTGGAGATAGTCCAGCTGGGCTCCTCTGGCCAAAGGGTGGAAAAGCAAGCTAGTTGGGTCCTGAGATGCTGACCCTGCACCAGCAACAATGACCAGACAGTGGTAAAGGCCCAAGTGGTAGGAATCTACACACATGAGCCAAGAGCTTGCTCTGGAGGGTTCCCATTGGCCTCGCCTTAGGGTGACATTGGCCAGAAGAATGCTACCTCGAACCAACAGAATGATCATGAAAAGCTACAAGACAATCAGCCCAAAGGCATCTAACCACTTCAAAATCCTCCCAGCCTCCCTGCCAGACCACCCAGCAGCACTGCCGTTATCTGCCAGGGCTGAGTGTTTACCAATAACGGGAACCAGCTTTGCTGTTTTACTGAAAGCTTTATAAGGATAAAAACAAGGGCTGGGTTCATGCAGCCTTTGGTTGCTGAGACACAGAAGTCCATTTGCTCAAGCAGTTTAAGCCATGGATCAGCCATAATAATTTGAACTGCTTTGATTATCAAACAATTTTCCTTGTCCCACGCATTCCCTATTTCCCTGCAAATCCTGTCTTACACACACACAGCAAGGCCCTGTCTCCCTGGCCTCTGGGCCATGGAGTGTGTATGTAGGGGGCTGCTGTACACGTGCAGGGCTGCCTTACCCTTCCCGCCTGACTCACCGATAAGGGGCACCACCAGGATGTACTTCCTGCTCTCCAGCAGCCGTGTCAGACTGGCCAGGTGGTCAATGAAGCCGTTGGTGTCTGGTACAAGGAACAGGGGTCTGATCTCAAGCTCCATCTGCCTCATCTGGCTCTGGTCCTCCAGAACAGCCTACAGGGACACAGAATGGTGAGTGAGCCAGACAGTGAGCAGGCAAGCAGGTGGGTGAGCCAGGGCCCTGACTCGATAGTGTGTCAGCATCCTGCCCTAATGGACCGTTCCCCTCACCAGGGGAATAGCCAGCCCGTCAGGAATAAGTGACAGACCCAAGGACTGAGTACAGCACTGCAATCAAAATCAACAGAGGCCAAATGGCCCGTGGAATAAGGTGTGGCTAAAACTCTGCCTAGGACTAAGAAAGGACTCTGATAGTATTGAAAATTGCATGTCTCTGAAAATAAGATCTTCTGCTCAGAATCAATGAGGGACAGTTAGATTCCTTGGATATGAAAGTGGTTTCATGTATATTATCTAGGCACCAAGTAGAAAGGGACTCTCACTCTAAACACTTGTGACTATCTACAACAGAATTTATTATTCAATACATTTCACTGTGTAGCTGAAACAATATAAAAAACAGTGAAGTTTGGCCAGGTGTGGTGTAGCTCATGCCCATTAATCCTAGCACTCTGAAAGGCCAAGGTGGGAGGCCTGCTTGAGCTCAGGAGTTCAAGACTAGCCTGAGCAAGAATGAGACCCCATGTCTACTCAAAAAAAAAAAAAAAAAAAAAAGGGCCAGGCACAGTGGCTCATGCCTATAATCCTAGCACTCTGGGAGGCTAAAGTGGGTGGACTACTTGAGTTCATGGGTTCGGGAACAGCCTGAGCCAGAGTGAGACCCCAGTTCTAAAAATAGCCAGGCATTGTGGTGGGCACCTGTAGTCCCAGCTACTTGGAGGCTGAGGCAAGAGAACTGCTTGAGTCCAAGAGTTGGAGGTTGATGTGAGCTATGACACCACGGTACTCTACTGAAGGTGACAAAGTAAGACCCTGTCTCAAAAACAAAAAAGAAAAATTAGGACACCATGGTGCACACCTGTACTCCCAGGTACTTGGGAAGCTGAGCCAGGAGGACTGGTTGGGTCCAGGAGTTTGAGGTTACAGCGAACTAGATGACACCACTGCACTTCATCTGGGGTGACAGAGCAAGACTCTGTCCCAAAAAGCAAAACAACACAAAAGCAAAAACAAAACAAAAAAAAAACCCAAACCAAAAAAAAAAAATGATGTTTAACTCAAAGGCTATAGAAAAAAAGTGATAATGACAACTAATAATTAATGCGAAATACAATCTCCCAATTTCCTGCAGTAGCAGGAATCCATGTGGTATGAGGTATTAAGATCCCATTCACGGGCTTGGTGCCCATAGCTCAGTGGTTAGGGCACCAACCAGAAGCACTGGGGCTGCAGGGTTCAAACCTGGCCTGGGCCTGCTAAACAACAACAACAACAAAATAGTCAGGTGTTGTGGCGGGTGCCTGTAGTCCCAGCTACTTGGGAGGCTGAGCCATGAGAACAGCCTAAAGCCCAAGAGCTGGAGGTTGCTGTGAGCTGTGATGCCACAGCACTCTCCCAAGAGTGACATAGTGAGACTCTGTCTCAAAAACAAAAAAACCCCAACAGCCATGATATTGAGGATTTGACAGCCTAGTCATCTGTTTAGCAGGACAAGCTAAAATGCCACAATAAAAAGTTGAAGTGCCTCCTCTGCATCATTTAATAATCTTTTCCTATAGCTCCAATTATCTATGGACACTTGTCACCTCTCAGGAAACATGTGGCCCAGTGCTTATCTGTCTCACTGACTCTCAAACCTTTCAAGGAAGCTCCATGCACATCTACACAAGCCAAATTTTCTTTTCTTTTCTTTTTTGAGACAAGTGTCTCGAGCTGTCACCCTGGGTAGAGTGCTGTGGCGTCACTGCTCACAGCAACCTCAAACTCTTGGGCGTAAGCAATTCTCTTGCCTTAGCCTCCACAGGCCCTCCACTACAGGCACCCACCACAATGCCTGGCTATGTTTTGGTTATAGTTGTCATTGTTGTTTGGCGGGCCTGGGCTAGATTTGAACCTGCCAGCTCTGGTGTATCTGGCTGGCGCCTTAGCTGCTTGAGCTATAGGCGCCGAGCCTACAAGCCCAATTTTCTTGTCTGACAGTTTTACAAGAGCAGCAGTGGCCCTTCAGGTTAGGCTCTGGGCATGTCAGTTACTACAGAACCCGGTCATTATTGCGCTGCTTCCTTTTCTGGGGACCATGGCCAAAAAGCAAACTGATCTGCTGGCATCTGTCCAGACGTGTGTTCCCTGTGTAGGGAGGCAGGGGGCACCAACACAAACCTGGGAGGGACCAGGAAAGCAGGTCCCATCCCAGCCACACCCTCTCAGGGCCTTCTGCCACACAGCAACTTGCAGGAACACAGATGCAGAAGGAGTAGATATGCGTGCCAACTGAGATGGGGCCCACAGTGCCGGGCCCTGGCCACCAACAGTCAGGGAGGAGGATGCTCAGGTTTCACTGACAGTGACAGTAAAACTGAAAGGGCATGCCTTCAAATGATGGGGGTGGCTTCTCTGTGACCTGCCAGGGACCTCTCCCTATGAGTAAGCTGTTGCTGCCACTGCCACCACAGCTGGTGGAAGGCACAGGCCACAGGATACCGGCAGGCATGAGAAATGCAGCTGGGAGGCCTTGTCTCAAGTCTTCCTATTGCTGTTACCCCAGGAGGGGAAAGAACTGCTGCTGCTGATCTCCTTCCCAGGAGATGTGGGTCACTGTTCCTCTCCAGAAGGCTGATGGAAGAGGGCTTGGGAGTCCACAGGCACTCTTCTATGGGTGTCTGCATTTCCGGCCCTTTCTGAGTGGCGCTGTGTGTGTGTGTGTGTGTGTGTGTGTGAGCACGCATACTTAGCATTTGCCCTCTATAAGCTAACATACATTCTACCAAATGTGGCTTGGGCATTTTGTAAAAACTAGAAATGGTCCCTGCTAAGGTGCAGTGAACACCTCTCTGCCCTTTTTCCTCTTGCAGAGGGAGCATCAGCATTCTTGTTGCTCATTTTTCTAGGCCTGTGTTCTCCATCTAGCTCTTCTGCATGCTTTTTGGGTACCTTAAGCTCCCAAATCTGTCTTTCTGGGTGAGGAGAACAGAACAAGCACTGACATCTGGCTTTGGGTGTTAGGGAGACTGTTGTAGTAATAGGGACTCAGGGTCCTAACTGATCACTGCATTTCTGCCACTGCACCACTGAAACTCATCTTACATCTATTTTCCTGCCTTGAGAAATGACACTCCAGCCCTGGTTTGACTCTATCATAGTAATGGAACGGGGTACCTTTTTTACCCTGTGTGATTAATTAGCTGCTAAGACCCTGTTATCATCCTACTTCTATGGCTGGCAGTAAGGCCTTTAAGCCAATTTGCCTGGTGGCAGTAGAGTTGGGGGGCCGAGAAATAAGCTGAGCCTACCTGTGTTCTGATGGCAGGACAGAAGAAAAACCTAGCCCTGACTTTCCTGGCTTCTTGGAGCTCTGGGTTACGGCCAGAAAGGTGAAGAGGCTACAACCTCTTAGGAAGGTGGCAGCCTTGCTGGGTTCTGGGGGTAAGGTAAGGTGGGGGAGTAGAGTGGGACCAAGCTATGTGAGGGTGGTCAGAGCTATGCTGCCATTATCAGTCCCAGGGACGCCCACAGACAACTTCCCTTAACCTGGCTCTGCCTAGTGAGTCACCACGCAACTGCTTCCTGTTCCCCACATACCCTCACAGGAGTCTCAGGAGATTAAATATGAGGCTGCTCCCTCTTCTCCTGGGGTACCAGTGGGCCTCTAGGGGTCACACCTGGGTCACAAGACTGGTTCAGTCCTTTTGAAGAGAACGGCAGATGGAAGAGGGCTTGGGAGTCCACAGGCACTCTTCTATGGGTGTCTGCATTTCCGGCCCTTTCTGAGTGGCGCTGTGTGTGTGTGTGTGTGTGTGTGAGCACGCATACTTAGCATTTGCCCTCCCAACTTTTCCAGATTTTACCCGTCAGATTCCTGGCAGCTGTGCACGGCGCCTGTGCCGGCCGTCACGTCCCATTCCAATCTCTGGGTCGCACGGTGAGAGAAGGACACAGGATGCGCAGGGAGTGAAAAAGTGATGTTGGTGGGGAGAGTGCCAAGTCCCCTCTCATAGCCATGGGACACTTGGGGAGAAGAGGGAAGCATACTGCTGTGGAGTTCAGAGGCCGGTAGTGAGATTTATTTTTGTTTGTATGAGTAAAAAGCTGCAGAAGCCTCTGGTGGGGGTGAGGGGTGCAAGTGGAATGCTGTGACTCAGACAGACAGGCCCTGGCCTGGACTCAAGCTTGATGACCCGGAAGGAGAGCTTCATAAGAACCTTTCTAACTGTAGAAAGGTTGGGCCATAGTGGTCCTGGAATGGTATACTGGGAACTCCAGGAAAGCATGGACCCTGTGCATCAGACTCCCGCAATAAGGACTAAGGTAGTATAAAGTTGGGAAGGTGCTAAGTAACAGCTATCTCTAAGGTATGGGAGCTTCTTGGAGCAAGCTCACAGAGAATTGGGAAAGATAATATACAATAATGCCTAAGGAGGAAGTTAATAAGCTTGGGTCTCCAGGAAGGGCTCTGTGCAGGTTACGTTCCTCTTTCTATACAGTGGGAATAATTTCATGATGCTGACCCACTGAAACTTGAGACATTTAGAATTACAAATAAGAGCAAGGCAATTAGCTGACATAGGAGTTGTATAACTTGGAGAACCCAGATTATAAAGCAGAGCCAAACCAGGAGAAGGCCTTTCTAGGTCTCCCTTCTGCTTAAGGGCTCACACAGTGTGGTGGCTGCTTCCTTCCCTCTATAACAGTGATTTTTCAGCTAGTGTGCCATGAAAAACTTTAAAGATGATTAAATTATTTTCTTTCTTTCTTTTTTCTTTTCTTCCTTCCTTCCTTTTTTTTAATTCCAGTTTTTGGCCAGGGCCGGGTTTGAACCTGCCACCTCTGGTATATGGGGCCGGCGCCCTTGAGCCACAGGCACCTTCCCCCTCCTTTTTTTTTTGAGACAAAGTCTCACTCAGTTGCTCTGGGTAGAGTGCCATAACATCGCAGCTCACAGCAACCTCAAACTCTTGGACTCAATGGATCCTCTTGTCTCAGCCTCCCAAGTAGCTAAGATTACAGGTGCCTGCCACAATGCCTGGCTATTTTTCTATTTTTAGTAGAGATGGGGTCTCACTTTGCTCAGGCTGGTCTCAAACTCCTGAGCTTGGGCAATCTATCCTCCTTGGCCTCCTGGAGTGCTAGGATTATAGGTATGAGCCACTGCACCCAGTCTAATTAAATTATTTTCAAAAGAGGTTCAAAGCACATTAGGCACATTGTTTTTTCAACTTTTTTTTGATCAACATAATTTAAGTGTGCCATGTAAACTTAACTGTAGGTTTCAGTGTGCCATGAGATAAAAAAGGCTAAAAAACATTACTTCACAGTGTGATGAAATCATTTGTCCCCAGACCTCTGTGGCCAAAGTCTTCACCAGATATTAAAAGATCCAAAACACGGCAATTTCCACACTCACTTAGTATACAGAAGTACCTAGCAAAGTGCCTGACGTATGTATTAGAAACTCAATGAATGTCAGTTCCCTTTCTGCCTGCCCAACTCTATTGTTTATTTTCACCATACCCAGAAGGGTCACTGTCTGGGGAAAGCACTAGGGTAAAAAACTGGACATAGGGAGGGGTAGGACAGAAGCCTACTGACTTCTATGACAAGACTCATAGTGCCTATGTGTGTGTATTTTAACTATGTGAATATAAATGAAAAATGAAAAAAAAAATGGAAATAAAAAGTAGGAAAAGCTGGTGAGACAACCACTGGGAGGCAGTTCCTTCTTGAGCTAGCAGAAGCTAAAGGTAGCAGGTTTTTGCTACAGAAATGAGGCAGAGCTGCCAGCAGCTTCCCTGGGAGCAGGAGGCAGCATCTCTATTTGGGATATGTTTCTTTTTTTTTTTTTTTAGACAGAGCCTCAAGCTGTCCCCCTGGGCAGAGTGCCGTGGCATTACAGCTCACAGCAACCTCCCACTCCTGGGCTCAAGCGAGTCTCCTGCCTCCGCCTCCCAAGTAGCTGGGACCACAGGCGCCCGCCACAACGCCCAGCCATTTTTTGGTTGCAGCCGTCATTGTTGTTTGGCGGGTCCGGGCTGGGGATTCGAACCCGCCACCTTAGGTGTACGTGGCTGGCGCCTTAGCCGGTTGAGCTATAGGCGCCGAGCCTGGGATATGTTTCTAGTGGGAAAACTGCTAGTCCAAATCCCTTTCTGGATGTCC
Source organism: Otolemur garnettii (assembly GCF_000181295.1). NCBI lineage: Eukaryota > Metazoa > Chordata > Mammalia > Primates > Galagidae > Otolemur > Otolemur garnettii. Next base: position 3,884,869 of record NW_003852540.1, on the reverse strand, counting down.
AAAGTACCATAAAGCTGAACATATACTTCCTTTCTCTTTTAAAATTATAACTATGACAAGGTGTTTGCTATTTCTTATTGTTTATGAGAATTGATCTTACTTTCAAATTAGACTGAAAAGTGTTCAAGGAGAAGTGCTTATTTTTCTTGAAGTTTCTTTTACAATACCTAGCATAGAGCTCCATGTATCATAAAATCTCAAAGAACTAAATCACTGAATCTCAGAGTTGAGGGGCACTTTAAAGATAATCTAATAGGGCTGGTGCAGTGGCTCATGCCTGTTATCCCAGCACTTTGGGATGCCAAGGCAGGAGGATAAGTTGAGACCAAGAGTTTGAGACCAGCATGAGCAACATAGCAAGCAAGACCTTGTCTCAATAAAAAAAAAATAGAAAAATTAGCCAGGTATGGTCCCAGCTACTTGGGAAGCTGAGGCAGGAGGATCATTTCAGCCCAGAAGTTTGAGGTTGCAGTGAGCTATGATGACACCACTGCACTCTAGCTGGGGCAACAGAGTAACTGTCTCCAACCCCACCAAAAGGAAAATCTAACTGAATTTTAACTGGTAACTCTGTTCTGAAAAAGCCAAAGCAGTGTGCCCTTTCCTAATGGACAGGAAGTGGTAGGTCTAAGCATGAGACCTCTGAGCCTGTTTCAATAAGCAGTAAAGATGTTTCAGCTCCTGCCCTGACCATTCTGTAGGAGGACATGACCCCAAGAAGTCTGTTAGAGCAAGGGAGCCAGGAATAGCTAGAGAAAACTGGAGGCTGAGTACCAGTTTTCGAAGAAGCTGGAGCAGCCTGGGTGGGAAGGGCGGATGCCCGGCTCTGCAGGCTGATGTGCTTTCCTGCCCTGGCGTGAACGTGCCCCTGGCCTGGTAGTATGCTGGCTTCTACCCTGCCTCCGACAGCTAGGAGCCAGGGCTGAGTGTCTGCCTTCCGCTAGCTTCCATACAGGTGTGGGGGACTCTGTGCATACGCCATTGTTCCACAACAGCCCCCCCCCCCCAGCTGGGTGGCAGTGTGAATGGACTCCAGCTATATTTAGAGTGGAACTCCTGGGGCCACCACAAAGGAGTGACTGCATCTTCAGGAGGGCGGGTGGGCGGGAAGGGGATAGGGGAGTGAAGCTATTTTCAGAACACATGTCATTGCTGGCTACAGAGCAAGACTGTGGCCATAATGCAGAGGGAAACAATAGCTGTGGCCAGAGGAAGAGCCTGTTATGTTTCAGGTGGGATGTTTGCAACTGCTCAGGAAACCTGACCCCGCCCGACGGCAGCACAAATCACAGCAAAGCCTGGTGGAGGCAGTGAGGAGGTGGGGGATTCACAGGGCCATGGCCAGCATGAGGTGCCAAGAGGCCACGCCTCATGCCTGGAGGAAGATTTTCAATGACTGCTTTGCCCTGGGGGCCTGGTTAGGAATGAAACACTTCTGACCAATTTCCCATACAAACCATATACCCTGCTTTGGTCTCTGGACACCTCTCAAGAATGGCAATGGGAATGAAAGGAACTTAGGCAAAAACCAGCAAGGTGGGCAGGACCAACTCCAGATGAGGCGCTGTCTCAAACAAGGCAAAGCCTGGGTTGAGCTGCGCAGTGTGGCCTCAAAGCCCTGGGTGGGCGGACTTGGCACCCCCAGCATCCAGGGGCCTGCCGGGGTGCTGTAGCTCCAGCTGCATAGGCCCTGAGAGCTCCCCACACCCCTTTTCTGACCTCCAATCGGCCCCACTCACCAGCCTCTGTGCAACTCCGGAAGCAGGGAGGGACAGGCTGCGGAGGGAGGCCAGGCCTCACCTCCCCCAATCTCACAGATGAGCTTAGGCCCAGGGGTCTAGGTAAGAGCAGGGAAATGGGGGTGTAGCTACAGCCCCAGATCTCACATGGTCTTTATAGCCACCATGGGGGCCAGGAGGATTTTTTCAACCCCATCTTCATATCCCCTTCCCCAAACATGTGTGGTTCCTGTTTTGCTGCATCTGTAAAAGGCACTGGGAGCTGGGGACTTGCCTTACACCTCTCGGTTAACACTCTGGAGACTGATGGAGTTCAGAGCAGTGTAATTTACAGCCCATCTCTCCGATCTTAATTCACTCGATGCTCCTTTCTTCCTTATTGTATTAGTGTGACCCAGGTACCTGCCAACAATAATGGCCTCTCTAGCTAGGAGCCTCTCTTCCACTCCCAGGACAATTTATACTTTTTCTTTGGGATTTTCCCCCTTTAAATTAAACAAAAAGAGGAAAAATAAGAAAAGGTTAACATGGGTTTGGAGCGCTGAAGCCCCCGTGGTTCTGGGCAGGGAGCCAATGGCCCGAGGGCACACACATGTGTGTGCTCTCCCAGAAGGGCCTTCACCGGCCCTGTTTTACAGCCACCTCGGCACAGACTCCAGGGTTCACGCATATGGCCAGACAGATGTGTCTGGCTTACGTTCAAGGCTGGAAAATGAAGAATTATGGAAGTGAAGGGCCCCGGGCATTAAAGGGGGGGGGGAAGGGAAGGGGGGAATTTTTCCTCTGCTGAGAAATCCTCCTGTGGCTGTGAGGCTGGAGGAAGGAGGCTGACAGGAGGCAGGGCAGCCAGTCCGGTAAGAGTGGGGCCTGTTCTTAAAGGGGCCACAGCAACCACAGCTTGGGCTGACTCAAGGCAGGTCCTTAGTGCCTGGGCCTGAGCAGCCTCCTTAGAAGGAGCTGATGATGAGCAGTTGGGCTATCTGGACAGGGCCAGCTAGGCATTGTGAGTCAAATCTTAGTTAAGACCTCCAATTTCTGAGGTACTGTTTGTCTTTGGAGAGGCAAAGCTGAACACAGCACTCTAGGTAGGGATGGATTCCCATGGCATATGAGCTCCCACAGCATCTCAGACTGTCCATTTGTATTGACAGCCACTCACACTTGAAATCACATGTTTAAAGACTAGTTTCTCCACTACATTGTACACTTTGAAATGTGACTTTTTTGTTCATTCCTGTGTCCCCCAGTCACTAGCATAGTAAATGCTCAATACCATTTACTAAACCGAAATAAAGACATTATTCCTGATTCTAAGGAATTCACAGTATAGTATGGGAAACAAGTCCAGAAATAACTGTAACATGAGGCATCATAGCAGTTCCACAAATGAAGAATAAATCAATGCTGCAGGAATACTGAGCAAAGAGAGATGAATTCCTCTTGGGGGGAATCAGGGAGGGCTCTACTGGGGAGATGGACTTTCATCTAGGGATTGAAGGAAGAATAGAATTTCAACAGGTAACAGGAAATACAGAGCAAATAAAAAGAGTGCCTTGGTTTAAGGGACTGCATTAACAAGGACCAAAGAATAGGAAAGTACAGAGGGTGTTTAGGGAGAGTGATGGGAGAGGAAGGTTAGTGTCGTCATTCAGGCAAAAGACCTTCATGTCCAGTTAGGCATGTTATGTGCTCTGTGAGTCATTTTGACACCTTACAGCAACTCTAAGAGGTAGATGCCATTACCATTAAATTATTATTATTTTCTTTTTTTAGAAATGAAATCTGGCTATATTGCCTATGCTGGATTGCAGTGGCTATTAATGGGTGTAATCAGCACACAGCAGCCTTGGTCAAGCAATCCTCCTGCCTCAGCCTCTAGAGCAACAGGAACTACAGGCATGTACCACCATACTTGGCTAAACTTTTTTTTTTTTTTTGAGACAGAGCCTCACTTTGTTGCCCTTGGTAGAGTGTTATGACGTCACAACTCACAGCAACCTCCAACTCTTGGGCTTAGGTGATTCTCTTGCCTTAGCTTCCTGAGTAGCTAGGACTACAGGTGCCCACCACAATGACGGGCTTTTTTTTTTTCCTGCAGTTTTTGTGTTTGAACCTGCCACCTCTGGCATATGGGGCCAGTGCCCTGCTCAAAGGCACCCTACTCCTTTGAGCCATAGGCGCTGCCCTGCCTGGCTATTTTTGTTGCAGTTGTCACTGCTGTTTTAGCTGGCCAGGGCTGGGTTCAAACCCACCACCCTTGGTATATGGGGTCGGTGTCCTACTTACTGAGCCACAAGTGCTGCCCTAAATTTTTAACTTTTTGTAGAGATGGGGTCTCACTATGTTGCCTAGACTAGTCTCAAACTCCTGGCCTCAAAAAATTCTCCTGCTTTGGCCTCCCAAAGTGCAAGGATTATAGGCATGAGCCACCATGCCCAGTGGGGTTAGACTTTATTTTACTAGCCAAGCAAAGGCAATGATGATTTCTGAGCAGGGGAGCTGATCTTTTTTTTTTTTTT
>NW_003852540.1:3869953-3880478 GCF_000181295.1 Otolemur garnettii | reverse complement strand
CCACAACGCCCGGCCATTTTTTGGTTGCAGCCGTCATTGTTGTTTGGCGGGTCCGGGCTGGGGATTCGAGCCCGCCACCTTAGGTGTACGTGGCTGGCGCCTTAGCCGGTTGAGCTATAGGTGCTGAGCCGGGAGCTGATCTTTTAAGTAGAAAATGATGGGTTGGGAGGAAGCCTAGGAAGATGGTCTGTTCAACAGAGAGAAGACAAAGATATTCATATGTGCTAAAATGAAGCTGGTGGAAGGTAACTTCAGGGCTCAAAGCTGCAGGGACGTCAACTATGATAGGGATTGAGATTTGATGAAGACAGGTCCTTGATGATTTCTAACATGTTGAGAGTCAAGAAATGGAGGTAACTGGTAGAGACAGGACTTTTTTTGTTTTGAGACAGAGTCTCACTTTGTTGCCTTCCACAGAGGCCATGGTGTCACAATTCACAGCAACCTCAAACTCTTGGGCTCAAGGGATTCTCTTATCTTAGCCTTCCCAGTACCTGGGACTACAGGCACCTGCCACAATGCCCGGCTATTTTTAGAGACTGTGTGGCCCTCAAAATAGTGTCATCTTCAAGCTTCTTTTCTTCCTGCTCTGTGGCTCTTTTCTTGCTTGCCATCAGTTATCTCAAAAGTTCTGTCTCTGGCTGGATGTGGTGGCTCACCCCTATAATCCTATCACTCTAGGCTGAGGCAGGTAGATTGCCTGAGCTCACAGGTTTGAGACCAGCCTGACGCTGTCTCTAAAAAAAACAGCCGGGTGCCTGTAGGCCCAGCTACTAGGGAGGCTGAGACAAGAGAATTGCTTGAGCCAGACAGTTTGAAGTTGCTGTGAGCTGTGATGTCACAGCACTCTACTGGAGGTGACAAGTGAAAAACAAATAAAAAAAACAACAAAAAAGAGAACGATGGGGCGGCGCCTGTGGCTCAAAGGAGTAGGGCACTGGCCCCATATGCTTGAGGTGGTGGGTTCAAACTCAGCCCCAGCCAAAAAGAAAAAAGAGAGAATGATGATCCCAACTGGTAATTCATTCCTTTCCCAGGGCAGGGCAATTAGACAACATCAGACAACAGAGACTGTTTATGGAGCACACTGTGTGCCATGCATTATGCTAAGTGCTATACATATACTGTCTCCTGTAGACCTCACAGAGACCCCTAAGAGGTAGCTGCTATGACCATTTTCATTTTATAGATGAGGAAACAGGCTCTGAGAAGTTAAATAATTTCCCAAATGTCACAGAACTAGTTAAATGGCCAACCTGGATCATATGCATTAAACCCTATGCCAAAGGAGAGTGGAGCTGAAGAGAGGGTTGGAAACAGATATCTCTAAAGAGGCTGGACAGCATGGCAACAACAGCTAGTCTTTAAAGAAGGGAGCATGACATGGGTGGCGCCTGTGGCTTGGTGGGTAGAGCGCCCACCACATGTACCAAGGGTGGTGGGTTTGAACCCAGCCTGAGCCTGCTAAACAACAATGACAACTGTAATAAAAAAATAGCCAGGCGTTGTGGTGGGTGCTTATAGTCCCAGCTACTTGGGAGGCAAGAGAATTGCTTAAGCCCAAGAGTTTGAAGTTGCTGTGAGCTGTAACTCCATGGCACCCTACCCAAGGTGGCAATTTGAGACTCTGTCTCAAAAAAAAAAAAAGAGGGGAGCATGACCGGCTCTTCTCTGACTGCCCAGAGGCCTAGAAGTAGGCATATAGTTCAAGAGGATAGACCTGGGATAGCCATAAAGAAAAACTTACTGGAAATGAAGGGATAGACCTGTGAGAGGGCTGATGGTAGTGAAAGTGCCTATGAGGAGATAAGTAGTTTCTTTCTGGGAGGGTGTAGAGAGTATCTTATCCAGAGGGGGTGCTTCCGTTACACTGGGAATCCAGGTTAAGTCGACTGTGGCCATGGCATCCCCTCACCCCTACCCCTGCATGAGAACAAATCTTCTTAACTGAGAATCTGTGTCCTCTCCAGGAGTATCTAGATACAGTTCAGGGAAACTCTGAAAATCTCTGAAATTGTATGAAAAATTGTGTTTGTGTGGTGTTACTGATCCTCATTGGGAGAAAAGCTCTTATTTTATTTATTTATTTATTTATTTATTGAGACAGAGTCTCACTTCGTCACCCTCGGTAGAGTGCTATGATGTCATAGCTCACAGCAACCTCCAACTCTTGGGCTCAAGGGATTCTCTTGCCTCAGCCTCCCCAGTTGCTGGGCCTACAGGTGCCCACCATAACACTTGGCTATTTTTAGAGACGGGGTCTTGCTCTTGCTCAGACTTGTGTCAACCTGTGAGCTCAGGGTAATCTACCCACCTTGGCCTCCCAGAGTGCTAGGATTACAGGTATGAGCTGCTGCACCCAGGAGAGAAGCTTTTATCAGATTCTCTGAGAAGACTCTGTCCCTGTGTAGGAGCCCAGAATGAGGGAGACTCTAGTCACTAAACATGCTACTAAAATTTACTGGTGGAATAAGAAAATGGGGGTAGAGGTAGGCAGGACATTGTAAGATTCTTCCTGAGAGAATCCTGCTCACCCCTACTCCCTGCCCTTGTCCCCTTTATGTCTTATATAGCACCTACCCAAATGGGAACCACCCTCCCCAGGCAGGGCCCACCTGGATCTTTTCTTGGCGACGCTGCTGCTCAGCTATCTTCCGGGCCAGAGCCAGCTTCTTGGCTCGAAGTTCTCTGATGTCATCCTCACACCCACTGCCTTCGACCTCTGAATCTTCCTCAAAGTCTTCAATCACCACGTCCTCCTCCTTTGGGTGGTAGAGCAGACATTAGGAAAGGGGAGATTGTGAACACACAGTGCTTATTGAACCTACTCTCTGCCCTTTCAGTCCTTCATCTGTTCTGATTGGGATCATCCTGTGCAAAGGACCCCACACTCAGGCAAAGAGGTAACTGATAGAAGCTGTCACCCTTCCCCTCTAACTGCTCCCTTTTACACTCTAGGGCAGTGATTCTCAACTTTCGTAATGCTGTGACCCTTTAATACAGTTCCTCGTGTTGTGGTCACCACCGGGGACTGTATTAAAGGGTCGCGGCATTAGGAAGGTTGAGAACCACTGCTCTAGGGGGCTCTTTCTTTATAGAGTATACTGTAAGTCACTCACAAATCACACATACTTATTTGTACTCACATTCTTTGTTTTCCTCTGCACACATTCACAAAATCAAGCTTTGGGTCTATTTTCATTTTGCAATCACAAATGATTCAAGGGGGAAACAAAAGAGAAAACTAACCCAATTTAAATCTAATTTATGCTAATGATCTGATAGAAATCAACTCTGGCCAACAGCTGGGAGTTAGATGTGGAACCTCCCTTGCCCCAGACAGCGTCAGGGAGCAAATGCTGTAGCTCAGCAGACCTTGCCCTCGTTTCTTTTTAAGACCACAGTCTGGTGGTATGGGGACTGCAGGGCCCCATTACAGGAATTCACATGACATGACCTTGCTCGGCTGCCCTCCCAGGGCCTGGGCAGGGTAGAAGGTGTCTGGCTAGCTTATGGAGCCTCCTGCCAGGCTGGCGGAATATTCCCCAGGGATGGCACCTCCCTTCTTGCAGCCTCAACTCTCAGCAGCCATCACTCCCCGGGTGGTCCCACACTCCAGTTCTCGATCCCTCACTTTTGGCCTTGGTCACTGGAGAACATGCAGCTGCCCAAGACAGCTTCCTCTGAGGGACAAGGTTAGCATGGGTATATGGGGAGTGATTCGTAGAAGGTTCCTATGTTCCTAACTGGATGATAATAATGACAATGATTATAGTAACTACCATCTGAGTGCTTTTTAATGGCTAGGTACTGGGTTAAGCATTTTTCATGTATTAACTCATTTAATCCTCACAACAAACTGTGAAACAGGTGCTATTACCATCCCTATTTTTTTTTTTTTTTTTTTTTGCAGTTTTTGGCCAGGACTGGGTTTGAACCCACCACCTCTGGCATATGGGGCCAGTGCCCTACTCCTCTGAGCCACAGGCGTCACCCTACCATCCCTATTTTATAAAGGAACAACAAACTGAGATTTAGAGGTAAATAACCTGCTTGAGGTCACATAGCTAATTAAATGGCAGGAACGGAGATTCCAACCTAAGTGACTCTTATTCCAAAATATGTGTTTGTACAGACAATAACTGGCAAGCCCAAAGGTTTGGGGTCCTTAATCTAGACTATAAGCCCAGATCTAGCCCTTAGTGGCTAAGCTTTGTCAGGTTTGCCACAGACCCCAGCAGACCTGTTCAGTATAGACTACTCTCTTTTAACTGTCCATCTTAAGATAATAATCAGATACTCTTGGCTAAAAGTAGTTAATAAAGTATATGGATGTTTTCACTTGGTAGCAGAATCTGGAGTTAGGAAGAAGGACACTTTGGTAGCATCCCTTAAGGAATTGGACTCTGTTCTGTTCATAAAGAATGAGGTCAGAAGAAACACTTCCCCCAATGTCTCTCAATCAGCTTAAGTCTTAGATTTTGAGGAGAGATGAGATTTGAGGATAGGGCCAGAATTGTCGCTATCCTAAGAGGTCTCAGAGGTCCACAGCATCATTCATTTGACAACACACATTACAGTGTCACAGGGCTCACCTTCAGAGGCCCAGGCCGTGGGAAAGAGGAACACACTCTCTGTACATTCACTTCTTGGTTCATGGGGTTAACCTGGACCATTATGGGGGGTTATGATGCCTGCCTGGTCCATGGGGGAACAATACCTCTGCTTGTTCTGACCAAGGGTATACTAGGTTATCATGAGGCTTGAAGTGAGCTTGACTGAGGTCAAAAGAGGGTCAGAGAAGCTTGTCTGAGGTTTGCTCAGCTCTCACAGCAAACGAGGAAGTACAGGGTTATGAAATTACACAGACCAGGGTAAGTAGGGTTTCCCAGAGACCACTAACATAAAGGAACCCAGGAGGCTCGTGGGAAAAGGAAGAAGTGGGCAGCCTGGCGTGGGTCACAACCTTTGTCTGGTCAATAAGCCTTAGAAGGAGGGAGAGAGGGAGGGGGAGAGAGAGAAAGAAAGAGAGGGAGAGGGAGAGGGAGACGGGGGGGTGGGGGGGGAGAGAGAGACAGACAGACAGACATGCAGCCAAGATTTGGGACCAGAGCGTTGGTTTGTTTCTTGCAAGCGTGGAAAAGTAGCCTTTCTTGTCTTTTATGCAGTACCTCTCTCTGGGCTTTACTTGCCTAACTGGATTTGGGATTGCAGGCTTCCAGTAGACCTTGAACACCCTCCTTAGTCTGTCTCAGCCTCAAAGTATGGGGGGGATGGCTGGCTGAGATGCGGCCCACCTGTGCTTCCCAACACAGTGCCCAGGGTTTGGGTGGCACTGCTCTGCCCTGCCTGAAACCTGAATACCCTGATGGCTTTAGCAACCCCACTGGCTCCTCCTAATGCTGACAGCTCATTTTTTCCCATTATTCCTTGCCCAGGTTTCATCTGGAGAGTCTGGAATCATGGGCTCGGCTTTATCCCTTGAACTACCTCTGTCCTAGAAACTGAGCCCTGTGTCATCAGGGGTGGGGTGGGGTTCTCCATCTATTCTAATGAAGCCAGTCCAAGACTCTGCTGCTTGGGAGACTCTGATCCAAAGGTGGCTACTCTATCACTGCTTCAGATCACAAATGACAGCTTCCAGCTGACATCTGGCTTCCTTGGCCTGTTGCTGATTTCATCCTTGCACCCCACCCTGCTCAACCGGGCGCTTGAGACTGCTGTGGGCCAAATGACTGTGTTGGCCTATGGGTGACCTGGCCTCTGGCTAGAACCACTTCCGTCCCTTCCTTCAGGCCCACGTTCCTTCCCACCTAAGTCCCCTTTGTCTTTAACACTGTGGGGCAAAAAGAAGGAGTCAATCTTTAGGCAAAAATGAGGTGTGCGTGCACACATACCCAGACAGAGTTTCCCACACCCAGACACCCAGCAGAACAGCTGGCAGTGATACTGAACTCACACATGCTCCAGCACCAGCACACTCACATTCACTCAGAACCCACAGGCAGCAGGGAAGCTGGCAGCAATGTTTACTTAAACTGATATAAAATCCAGCATATGAAGACCCATGTCAATAGTCACTTCCAGAAAGACACATACATGCATGGCAGTGCAACTGCCAGTGGGGTTCTGCAGGAGTAGGTACACAGGCTCATGCACGCACATGCACAAACACACACACACACACACACACACACACACACACACACACACGGTCTGGAGTGAAGCAAGGGCTACAGAACAACCAAGGGCAAACAAACAAGAGAATTCCTTAATCACATCAGGATGTGCAGGAGGGAGGGAGAGAGGGAGGGAGGGAAGGCTGGGGGAGGGGGTGATTTTCCACACGGGGCCAGCAATGTCAGCTCTTCCTGTACGTGTGCTGGAGGCTGGAGTTCAGGCCTGTGCTGCACTGAGCTCCACACATCTATAAACTTGATCCTCAGCCTGAACCCTAACACCCCCCTCTCTCCACTCCCTTCCCTAAGCCTCCAGAGCTGCACATTATTAAACTCGTTCTTTCTTTCCTCCCTTCTCCTCCAATGCAACAGTAAAAAGAAGCATCTGGAACTTGTAGCAGTGTGAGAAGGAGGCACTAGGGTGGACCGGCAGGAAGGGGCATAAGCAGAGTACACTTTTGAGAAGCTGACTGGTCACATTAACACAGATATTGCTCTGAGTGGGTTATAAATAATCAGGAGTAGAAGCTGAAGATATGGCAGGATGGCAGGGTGGCAGGGGGAGGAGGAGGGAGCCTTCCCTCCGCCACAGCGGGCTCTTCCCGCATAGTACCTCATCTTCCAGTTGTTTTCCCTCTTGGCTTCCCATTTCCTTTCCCATGGTGTCTGGGACGGGTGCCACTGACACATATTTTCCACCCTTGAATGCCAGCAGAGGCTCTTCTTGTCCACAAAGGGCTTCCAGAAAATACTTCAGCACTGTGACCCTTTTGCAGTCGGCTGCAATAACCTACAGGATGAGAGGGAAAGAAGAAAAACAGCATTTTCTGAAAAGGAAGATGAAGATGAGAGACACTGTTGGCTGAGGGGTACCTGAGATGTATGCCAGAGTTACTGGGCAAGTGGGGACAGAGTGAGTGAGTGGGAATGTGAATGTGTGTCCAAGGTGGTGAGCAAGGGCCAAAAGCAGGTTGAGGACAAAATCTTCTGAAGGAGGTCCCCCTAGTCTCTCCTTAGGTCAGTCCTGCCACTCCAGGGCTATAGACAACCCCAGGATCAGTGCCAGGTTCCCTCAGGGGTTTTGCTTTTCTTTTACCAAAGTCTTCACATAAAAAAGAATAAATTGGGCCAAGCACAGTGGCTCATACCTGTAATCCTAGCACTTTGGGAGACTGAGGCGGGTGGATTGCCCGAGCTCACCGGTTTGAGACCAGCCTGAGCCATAGCAAGACCCCCATCTCTAAAAATAGCTGGGTGTTGTGGTGGGCGCCTGTAGTCCCAGCTACTTGGGAGGCTGAGGCAAGAGAATCGCTTAAGCCCAAGAGTTTGAGGTTGCTGTGAGGTATGACGCCATGATATTCTACCAAGGGCAACAAACTGAGACTGTGTCCCCCCAAAAAAATGAAGAATAAATTCTTCTAAGTTTGGTCTCTAATCAGTAGAAAGAAAAGAGGAGTGTAAAACACTGGCTGTTATAGCATACAGTTCGCTGCCACTCTCCACTCTTCTCCTCACTCCCTGTCTCCAGACTCCCCAAAGGAGAACTTTCAGCTGGAATGTGAAATGAATGATGAGGGCTTTCTTGGCTGTTTCATTTCATCCAGATCATTTTGAGCTTCCCATGACAGGTTCCTGCCCCACCTAAGAGCTTCTCATGCTCAAGAGACTGGGGTCAGGCAGGAAATTGTTAGGAGGAGGGAGACAGGCAGAGCAGGTGGGGGTGTTTCACCAAAGCTCTGCTCCTCCAGGGGCTCACGCCAACCTGATCCCATGTGGCCACATTAGCACACAAGCCAGTGCTGTCAGAGAAGCCAGGGCTGATTTAGCTGAAATGAAATTCAATATCTTGAGTAACTGTCAAATTTGTAAGAGTCTTGGATGGAGCATCCACAGTCACCAGTCTGGGGTCCTCCCTTCTGCCAGACGCCGCATGCATGTCCTCACCCTCCAACTCATCCACTTCTCTTGTACTCTTCTGCATTTTAGCCCTTTCATGTTATGTCCTCTCCTCTCTTCTCTACTGGTAGAGTTCTCCTCAAGGAAGACAAGCCCTGCTAGATCTGGAGCTTGAAGCTGAAGACCACCCCATGTGGGAAATACATGTCAGTGGGCAGATAGGCCACAGGGGGAAGCCCCTTCATCCACACTGATTCTGGACTACACTGAATGCCCCTGTCCTTCCTTTAACTCTTTCCTATTCCTTAATGTGAAAGTGACTCATGACTTATGTGTCTGCATCACACAGGGAAGTACTCATCTGAAGACTGTCTTTGATTGCTCATCACTTTACAGGTAAATGTGTCATCTCCCTCATCTGGACAGCTACTCCTCTGGTGGCAAAGACTACATCTTATCCTTTTCATAATTCACTGGCAAGAGTTATAAGGACAAGCTGGGCACATAGTAGGCTTATGGTAAAGATGGACAGGCACAGGAAAGCTCGGCTGAGTATCACAGGGAACAGATGAAGCAAGGATGATCCATTTTCTTTAAGACACTGAAAATGAGCACCACTCTGCTGGCTGGCCGGCCAAGGAAAGCACAGGAACACCAGCCAATGGTGTGCTCCTTGACACCATCCTCTGTCACCTTTGCCAAGCCAAACCCACTCTTTTCCCCTGCCTGAGCAGGTCCCTGCTCTCTCACACCACTGGCCCTATTACCATGATAGACTGGAATCTCAGGCTAAGTATCTTGACCATCTCCACCTCAGAGGTTGACCGAAAAGGTTCTCAGCTATCCAGGAGGGTTTAGAAAAAAAGTCAGCCCCTTGAGTTTGGGGTCCCTCATCCTGGGTTTACTTCCATGAAGGAGGAAGGAAGCTAGCCTTCAGCCAGGGCAGGTAACCATGGTTCCATCATGTGTATTCAAACATGTGATGAGGAAAGCTAGAAATACAGAAGCAGGGGCTAAAAGGCATTAAAGAACAGAGCTGAAATGAGTAATAGCCTGGCAGGCAGCACGCACAGTGGCCTCCCTGCATCCCTAGCCTCTCACTTGCAGAGGAAACTTCTGCATTTCCACAAGACTGCCAGTTTCCTCTCTGTGGTCTAATTTTAACCACCTTGTCGTTACAGTGTGTGTCAGCCACCCGACCCTACTATGACCTCTGACCTTATGCCCCAGCTACTGCTTGCACTATGGAGAATTATGTAATGAGTCTAGGACTTTCCTTTTTGGTGTGAGGCTGCCGGTGATCGAGAGGCAGTGGTGATTAAGGGGCGAGAAGACGACATAGAAAAAGACTGAGATGGTCCTTAGCCTCACCTAGATAGCGAGAAGTACACTGATGGGTGTGTAGTAGAAACCTACCCAAGAGAGTGTGTGCCTTGGGTGTGTGTGCTGACAGGTAGGCAGGAGTGTTACTGTTCTCAGAACATGAGCTGGGTGGTATACTGAATGGCTTAGGAAAAAAGTGTGGTTCCTGGCCAAGACAGAGAAAGGACACATGTTTGGACGTGGGACTCCTGGGGATAGGGATTTCCAGGGCAGAGCAGAGCCCAGGGATGCATGCATCCTGAGCCTGCCTGTGGCACATCCTTAGAAGGTCAGTGGGAATTGTCCATTATGTGGTCACACAAGCAAAAAAGTTTTCCCCTCTACTTTTCATTTTCAACCCATTAAGAAGGAATCCAGTTTCCTTGGGGATTGTGTCTGCTCTGGTCATTAATTCCTCCCCTAGGGCAAGAACATCCTGGCTGATTTGCAAAAGAGCTTTGATCTACTGGGGTCTCTAAGCTGGTGCTAAGAAGTTTGAAAAGGATTCTACCAGTGTGGAGAGAGAAAAGTCATCTAGTGTTTTGGAAGAGACTAGATGCAGTCCAACCACCAGTGAGAAGGGCCAAGGTTATGCAGTCTTAGGGGTCTAAAGTACACTGTGGATTCAGAAATGCAAAGTCTGAACCATTGAGGAGAAACTTGAGGAACAGATCAGCCAGGGCTTGAACAAGAGGCACAGAGAAACTTCTGTCTCTAGCCCACTGGCCAATCTGGACAAACATTCTGCATTAAGGTAGGAGGAATAAGCCCACTGGGGAGAGAACCGTATCTCTTGACCCTATAGGAGGCTTATGGGAATATTCCAGATAAAGCCTCCAGGCCTTGAGTTAGGGAGGAAAAAAACATCCCACAAAAAGAAAGAAAACAGTTTAAGTATGGTTAATAAAGACATATTATGGTGGAGGAAGCCTTTCAAACCACCTAAAAAAGAAAATTCCAAGATTATCTTGGCTCGGTGCCTATGGTTCAAGCGGCTAAGGTGCCAGCCACATACACCTGAGCTGGTGGGTTCGAATCTAGCCTGGGCCCGCCAAACAACAATGACGGCTGCAACCAAAAAAAAAAAA
>NW_003852540.1:3860524-3869831 GCF_000181295.1 Otolemur garnettii | reverse complement strand
AGCTTGAGGCTCTGTCTCAAAAAAAAAAAAAAAAAAAAAGATTATCTTGGCTTGACCAAGGAGGACTTTCTGGTACGAAAGGGGTTAAAAGCTGGACTCCCCACTTAGAGAGGAAGGAGTCCAGATGAAGTCTATGACATAATCCCCACAATAACTCTGATCATGAGCACATTTTTCCATTCTATATCAATGAGAAACAGAGAATGTAAGTGGCATGTACATTGCAGATCTGGGCAAATTCTAGGTGCTCCACCAGAGAAAGAGTGGACAGGAGAAAAGAAAGCCCTTCCTAGGCTGTAGTAGGTGGGGCTGGACTGGGGGTAGGTAAAAGTGCTGCTGGCCAGAGACACACTAGGGAAACTGGAAGTCTCGCTGTTCACCCCGTCAGAAGCAGTCCTGGATCTTCAGGAGGGAGACTCATTGTGTAAGGGATTATCAAGAACTACAGAGTTAATGGATAAAATGTCTCACATGAATCATTCCAATCACCTTTGAAAGGGAAACTATGGCTTTAGGTCAGAGAACAGCTGAAAGGCACCCAAAGAAAGCCCCTTTCCCTTCCTCAGAAATCTGTCTGAAGCTGCTTGCCCCATCAGCAGGAACTGAAACCTCTAGCTTCAGGGTTCCAGTTATCACCCTGATCCTGTCCACACGCAAACAACTAAGCAGAAAGGAAAACTGAAAGTGAGATGTGGAGAGGTGATACAGGAGGCTGGCCTGTCCCAGGCTCAGTTCCTTAGAGAGAGATAATGTGAGCATGCATGGGGTAAGTAGGGGCTGAGGAATGCAGGAAGAAACTTCTGGGTCAGGAGACAAGAGAAGACTGGGTTACCAGTCATCTGGGATATCTTAGCTGGGAAGGTGTAAAAGTAAAGAATAATGATGTTCTCTGAATATTAGTTACTCTCCACAGCTACTCAGTAGAGAACAAGCTCAGAAGCTCAGCCTGGGTAGAGATACCCAGGAGGGAACAGAAAAAGAGATCTATGCTGCCCTTCAGAAGGTGTGGGAGGGTAAGAGAAAAGGAACTAAGAATCACGCACCACATACCAATATATTCTAAGTTGTAAGACTTCCATCGCAGCCACGGTAAAGGGAGAAGACTCTCCATCTCGCCAAGCAATATGAGGAGGGATTGGCAAACTGAACCAGGCTTCTGGATGCAAAGCTCTAGAGCAGAGGTCCTCAAAACTTTTTTTTTTTTCTCTCAAAACTTTTTAAACAGGGGGCCAGCTCTCTGTCCCTCAGACTGTTGGAGGGCCAGACAGACTGTGGGCCCTGGGACGAGTCAGCTGCTAAGCAGGACAGGCAGCAGCGGCAAAAACACCCAGTGGGCCAGATAAATGTCCTAGGCAGACTGCATGTGGCTCAAGGGCCGTAGTTTGAGGACGCCTGCTCTAGAGAATGAGGAACTCACTCTACCCTTGTTGGGTCCCTGTTTTCTCCAAACAGGTCTCTTCTTGGAAGGCACAAGCACCACAGAGGCTAGTCATTTTGCAAAATTTTCTTTTCTAAGCTTTTGGTTTGGGGGAATCAGAATTTAAACTTGCACCATCAGCCAGTTCTTTTTTTCTAGTCTTAAAAAATCCAGGTTGCTACTGCTCCTCTGGTTAAAGTGAAAAATCACACGGGTTTTCTCCCACAAACTCAAGTTTACAGGTTGTTTTTCTTGTTTCTCTAAATGGAGCCAATTATTCTCACATTTGTTGAAACGTACAATCAAATTTTATAGCTTGTTAATTTTACAGAATGTCCTTAGAACAAATAAGATGCAGACAGGAAAGTGAAGTCTTGCTGAGATTATTAAAAAAACCTTAAAATAGCCTACAAATCCAACACCAAGGCTGGTAAAATACAGGCTGTTTGGCTGGCTTCTGAGGTCAATTAGCAATTGGTCAGTTATCATCCTTAATGAGGTAAACCTACAGAATTGGCTATGAGAAATTTAACTCGGACTAATGTGCTTTTTACAAACTGGGAAGCTCTAGTTATGTATGACTTGCCCTCACAGGAGACTGAAGGGTGGGAAGCACAATTCAGTACTGGCCAAGGGTGGGTCAGTCTGAGAAGGGGTCTGCCAATGAAAGTTCAGACACAAGAAATAAAAAATACCACACAGGGAATCCTCTGGAGCTGGGAGGACAGAGGAAATGGTTTATTCACATTCCTAGGGGGAGGGGCTTCCTGGCAGGGAGCAGACTCCAGAAGGCAGGAGGGAAACTGGCCACAAGGATGCACAATCACTCTGAAGACAGAGGCAATAGGATAGGATGGGAAAACAGACATCAGAATCTGAATCAGAACAAGCTGGTATGAATTTGACAGAGATGGTCACAGGTTAGAGGGGAGAGAAAGGAAGAACCTGTGCACGGGGTAAATGACAACAGGGACAGAGAAAAAAATCACAGGTCCTTGTACCAGCTGCATCTCCTAATGGTCCCAGGCATACTGTCCAAAGAATTAGCTCAAACAGTATTTTACTCTTTCCCTAATACTGCTGCAGCAGTGCCTCTTTCTATGCAAGACATTAAACAAAAGCCACCTTCTCAATTACTTCTGAATCCAACATCTAGGCCCAACCCTTCCTAGTCAGAAAATAGCTGTGTTCTTAGTGAAGGTAACCAACTGGTGGTGCTTACCAATCAGCTGGCATTGTACAGATGTCAAGTCTCCCACCTGTATCCACTGTGTGTGTGCACACACAGACTCCCGCACATGCATGCTGGTTGTTGTCTCCTGGAGAGGGATAGGTGGGAGCTGACAAGTGGTTAGGGCAGTGGTTCTTGACCTTCCTAATGCTGCAACCCTTTAATACAGTTCCTCATGTTGTGGTGACTCCCAACCATAAAATTATTTTTGTAGGCTGGGCACCTTTGGCTCAAGTGGCTAAGGTGCCAGCCACATACACTGGAGCTGGCAGGTTCAAATCCAGCCTGGGCCCACCAAACAACAATGATGGCTGCAACCAAAAAATAGCTGGGTGTTGTGGTGGGTGCCTGTAGTCTCAGCTACTTCGGAGGCTGAGGCAAGAGAATGCCTTGAGCCCAGGAGTTGGAGGTTGCTGTGAGCTGTGATGCCACAGCACTCTACCCAGGGTGACAGCTTGAGGCTGTCTCAGAAAAAAAAAATTTTTTTTTTCGTAAAAAATGAAAGAAAAAAGAAGATTCCAACATGTACAGATACCTGGCTACTGGGAAGGGGATTATATTCACACTAGAGGGAGAAGGAAACAGTATCAGGTATACACAGGCAGGGAGGAGGTAAATACAGTAGAAAAATGGGTCCATTCTGGGAAGAGGCAAGACAAGTTAATACGGGGCTTTACAGGAAGAGGCAAGACAAGGGCTTGGGCTTCACAGTTATACGGAACTGAATTCAAGTATTTTATTTATTTATTTATTTGTAGACAGTCTTACTTTATCGCCCTTGGTAGAATGCCATGGCATCACAGCTCACAATCATCTCCAACTCCTGAGCTTACCAGGCCGTCCTCAAACTATGGCCCACAGGCCACATGCGGCCCGCCTAGGGCACTTATCCAGCCTGAGAGGTGTTTTTGCCGCCACTGCCTGTCCTGCTTAGCAGCCGACTGGTCCTGGGGCCCGCAGTCCGGCCCTCCAATGGTCTGAGGGACAGTGAACTGGCCCCCTGTTTAAAAAGTTTGAGGACCCCTGGAGGCGATTCTCTTACCTCAGCCTCACAAATTGCTAGGACTACAGGTGCCCACCACGACGCCCAGCTTTTTTTTGTTGTTGTTGCAGTTTGGCCAGGGCCAGGTTTGAACCCACCATCCTCGGTATATGGGGTCGGCACCCTACCCAATGAGCCATAGGCACTGCCCCTGAATTCAAGTCTTAATTGCCACTTTCTAGCTATGTGTCTTTAGACAAGTTACCTAACCTCCCGAGCCTGTTTGCTCAAGCTGTTTGTGAGGTTTAAATTGGATTAATGCATGTCAAATACTTAGTGAGATGCCTGGGCCCAACTGAGGACAAGGCAGAGGTAGACCCTGACCTCACAGAATTGCTTTTTCCTCCCTCCCTCTCAGTTTCATTCTGCTCAGAGGTGGGGGGGGGGCACTGCCTAACAACACTGAGAAGCCTGGAAGCCAGTCTCAGAGGCAAGATGGGAAGCCTGAGGCACACAGCTGAGGGGAGAGGCCCTGGAATCTCACCTGATGTTAAAGCTGCTGAAATATCTTATTCAGAACTAAGATGCCATATCCAGGCTCCTGAGTAGGCCATTTGGTGGAGGGAAGGCCTGGCCTCTCTCCAGAAGTTCTTCTTCCTATTCTCTAAAAAGAATCTTAGACCTAACTGTAGCTATGCATGCATTCTACAAGGCTCTAGAGAGGGCCAAGGGCCTAGACTTCAGGGCAAGCATACCACTAACACATACATCAGAAATAAAACCCTGTAGTAAACATCACAGTTGCCTTGTCCATCTGGTTCTTTCATGGTTGGGTGTGGGTGGTGGCTTTGCCTTTGCTAATGGTGTCTTTCTTAAATAAGGCCCAGTGGATCCTTGCTTCAGACTCCCAATATGAGAGTAATGATGAGAAAATCTATAATATGGCATTTTCTATCTACCTGAATTTTCTGAGTTTGGACATTCCAAACAAAGCCAGTCTCCACTAGGTGGAGGATGCTTGCTCTTCTTGAGCTATTCCCTCACGGAAAGAAACTATTCCTTTTCAGAGCTTGGGCTCCAGCTGTGCCAGCAAGGTGCATTCCCAGTAGCCACAGCATCATAGAGAGCAAGCTATAGACAGCAGTAGCTTGGGCTGCAGTCCAATCCTGCTTCCCTTGCAGAGTGCTCTGAGTGTAGCCACCCACATTAGCAGGGGTTAAGGGTGGATACTGGCACTGCCAACACAAGCCTTTCAGGTCTGTCTGGCTTCGGCTGGTTTGAAACCTGGAAAACAGTCACTGGGGCCCTCACTTACTGAACCAGCAGGGGAGGCTACAGGCTCAGCCCCTGGGGATAAAAGTCCTAGAGCCTGTCTCAGTCTGCAAATATCCACACACAATCTGTTTCTACACTGCCAGTTATTTCTGGGCCAGAAGCACTGAATCGTGGGCTTTAGTGACTCTGAGCCACATTCTTACTTGCCTTCTAGTCAGCCAGGTCCAGGAAGTTTATGTTCAAACTCCTTCACCAAATTTGCTCTTAGTTTTATTTATTTTACGTGTCAGGTGAGAGTGCCCTTTCTGAGACATCTATAGTGTTCAAAACCTTTAGTCAACATTCAATTCAGCAAATCTTTACTATGTGCCTACTGTGTGTATGAGGCATATTTCTAGACCCCAGGGATTCAGCAGAGAACAAAGCAAAGTCCCTGGCTCCAGTAGTGAGTAGACTGCATTCATATTTAGGTACATCAAAAGACTCTCAGTATCAAGTGCAAACACACCCCTGTCCCTAATACCTAGTCAGAAAGGAAGAATTCTCATTCCTCTTTCCAGAAGAGGAAGAGACAGTCCAAGGGAGAAAAAGAGCTCCTGTAGAGACCTAGCATACTGCTCCTTATCCCTTCAGGCTGATGGGAAGTTAGGAAGGAGAATTCCCTTGGGCTCAGTCTTGCTATAAGATGAACTGTTACTCTCTTGATGCTTCTTGTGCTCTATAAAAGCCTTCTCCCCCCCGCAACCCTTCCCACCTAGAGCACCACTGGTACTTCTGGCTATGTGTTTCCTAATCCTTGACTCTAGACTCCCAGCAACCCTGTCTTCTATCCCCCCTGCTCCCTGGTACCTCTGAACAATCTATCTGCTCCCCTGGTACCTCAGAACTTTACACATTATTCCCTAGACCTACAGTGACTTTATCTTTAGGTACTCAATTCACACCCTCATCTTCCTCTGAGCTGGAGTAAAATGTCTTTCTTTTTAAGAAGGCAGTTAGCCTTTGACCATCCTTGGGCCCTTGCTGGGTATACAATAGAGGACAAGGCAGAGGTAGACACTGACCTCACAGAACTTTCAGTCCAGGGAGGGACCCCACAGTAACCTTATGCTAATTCTTCCAAGTGCACAGTTATTCCTTCAGCACCTATTGGCTGCACCCACACTTCCTTCATCTTCTCTGATCCTACCCCATTAGGAGCCCTCACTATTTATATTACATGCCATGAAGCCAGTTATCTTGCCCTGTGGTTAATGACCATTCAGAGCCACAAAAGAACCTCCTCTAAAAATCCGCCAGTGATCCAACCCTTTTTTTTTTTAGACAGAGTCTCAAGCTGTTGCCCTGGGTAGAGGGCCATGGTGTCATGGCTCACAGCAACTTTCAACTCTTGGCCTCAAGCAATCCTCTTGCCTCAGTTTTTCTATTTTTAGTAGAGACAGGCTCTCACTTTTTGCTCAGACTGGTCTCGAACTTGTGAGCTCAAGCAATCCAGCTGCCTTGGCCTCCCAGAGTGCTAGGACTACAGGCATGAGCCACCATTCCTGGCTGATCCAACACTTTTTTGAATAATTTAGGTGGAGAGGATTAAAGACCCTGGGAAAGCTCTTAAAACCAATCATTACCTTTTCAGGAGAGCTTCCTGCCTCAGCCTACCAAGTAGTTGGGATTATAGGCATCAGCTACCATGTATGGCTAATTTTTCCTTATTTTTCTTTTTTTGTAGTGAACAGGGTTTTGGTATATTGTCCAGACTGATTACTTAACATTTAAGAAACATAATTTTTTCAATTTTTTGAGACAGGGTCTCCCTGTTACCCAGGTTGGAGTATAGTTGCATGATCAGAGCTCACTGCAGCCTCAAACTCTTGTACTCCAGCAATCTTCCTGCTTCAGTCTCTTGAGCACCTGGGACTATAAGCACACAGCCCTACACCCTGCTAATAAAAATATTTTTTTTTAAAGAGATGGGGTCTCACTATGTTGCCCAGCTTGATCTTGAACTCCTGGCCTCAAGTGATCCTCTTGTCTAACCTCCCAGAGTGCTGAGATTATAGGAATGAGCCACTGTACCTGGCCAGTAATTTTTATTATCACTTACACCAACAGGCACTGTTTTGTTTTTTGAGAGAGTTTCCCTATGTCACCCTCGGTAGAGTGCTGTGTTGTCACAGCTCACAGCAACCTCAACCTCTTGGGCTTAAGCAATTCTCTTGTTTCAGCCTCCCAAGAAGCTGGGACTACAGGTGCCTATCACACTGCCCACCTATTTTTTTGTTGTAGTTGTCATTGTTGTTTGGCAGGCCCAGGCTGGGTTCGAACCTGGCAGCTCCAGTGTATGTGCTGGTGCCCTAGCCACTGAGTTACAGGCGCTGAACCCATTGTTTTGTTTTTTTGAGACAGTCTCACTCTGCCACCCTAGGTGCTATGGCACTATTATAGCTCACAGCAACTTCAAACTCGAGGGCTCATGTGGTCCTCTTGCCTCAGCCTAAGCAGCTGGGACAACAGGTGTGCACTACCACATCTAGCTACTTTTTCTATTTTTAGTAGCAATGGGGTCTCACTCTTGCTCAGGCTGGTCTCAAACACCTGAATTCAAGCAATCCATCTGCCTTGGCTTCCCAAAGTACTAAGATTACAGGTGTGAGCCACCTCGCCTAGCCCAACAGAATTTTTTTTAATCTGCTAACCTCCAGTCCTGACCACACTATGTAAGAGGTTTGTTATTATGTTAGTAAGAGGTATATTTCCCATTAGGAGACCATTCCATTTTTGAATTCTTCTAATTGGTAAATATGTCTATTCCTTTTAAGTTCAAACCTGCCTTCAAATGTTTCAAATTCTATCCTCTGCAGCCACATAAAGAAATCTTTAAGTCTGCTTCTACCTGACTGGCCTCAAATTACTTGAGGTCTGTTTTGCCACACCTTTTCTAGCCTAAACAGCCCTGACCTCTTTAAACTATTCCTCATTCCAACTGTCTCCTCAACAGCCTGCTTATTCTGTCACTAAGACTTTTCCTGAGACTAATTTGTCTCCTAAAGTGAGTGCCCATGAGTGATCTAACAGCAAAGAACAGATCAAATGGCTCCCTCATTCTGTTTCAGACACCTCAATTCTGTGAAGATGCTAAATGGCATTACTTTTATTGTTCATCACTTTGCACTACTGACAAATTATGAGCTTCGTTTTTGGCCAGGGCTAGGTTTGAACCCACCATCTCCACAGGTGCTGCCTTTCTTTTTTTTTTTTTTTTTTTTTTGAGACAGAGTCTCAAGCTGTTGCCCTGGGTAAAGTGCCACGGCATCATAGCTCGCAGCAACCTCCACCTCCTAGGCTCGAGCGATCCTCTTGCCTTAGTTTTTCTATTTTAATAGAGACGGGGGTCTCGCTTTTTACTCAGGCTGGTCTTGAACTCTTGAGCTCAAGCAATCCACCTGCCTCGGCTTCCCAGCATGCTAGGATTACAGTGTGATCCACTGCATCTGGCCAAATTGTGACCTTCTAATCAAAAAATCCCCCAAATGTTTTCACATTATGTAGCTAAATCATATCTCCCCCCCTTGAAGTATAAATCCTCCACCAACTATTCCTTTCATATTTTTGCCTTCCACTGAGGTCTCCCCCATGCTGTAAGAAAACCTATTATTTACTACTATGCTTCATGTTACCTACTATGTGTGGCTGACTTTTTGAACAAGGGTAGAATATTTATTATACATTTATTTATTTTTATTTTTTTAAAGAGACAGAGTCTTACTTTGTTGCCCTTGGCAGAGTGCTGTGGCGTCACACCGCTCACAAGCAACCTCCAACTCCTGGGCTTAGGCTATTCTCTTGCCTCAGCCTCCCGAGTAGTTGGAACTACAGGTGCCTGGCAAAACGCCCAGCTATTTGGCCAGGGCTGGGTGAACCCCCCACTCTTGGTATATGAGGCTGGTGCTCCCCACCGAGCCACAGGCACTGCCCTATACATTTATTCTTATTTGATTTCACCTTGTCATTTACTTCTTTCATTGCAGCCTACCATGACTGGTGGATTATAGTGGATTATAGTGGTGGCTCACACTATAATCCTAGCATTTTGGGAGGCTGATGGGAGACTGAAAGGGGAGGATCGCATGACGCTAGGTGATCCAGACCACCTAGGTAATGTAGTGAGACTCTATTTCTACAAAAAATAGAAAATTACTTGTGTATGATGGCATATACCTGTAGTCTTTCCCAGCTACTTGGGAGGCTGAGGTGGGAGAATAGCTTGAGCCCACACTTAAGCCAAGGAATTTGAGGTTGCAGTGAGCTGCACCACTGCACTTCAGTCCTGGTAACAGTGAGACCCTATCTCAATAAAAAAAAAAAAAAAAGAAAAGGGCGGCGCTTATGGCTTAGTGAGTAGGGC
>NW_003852540.1:3857495-3858950 GCF_000181295.1 Otolemur garnettii | reverse complement strand
AACCTCCAACTCCTGGGCTTAGGTGATTCTTCTGCCTCAGCCTCCCAAGTAGCTGGGACTACAGGTGCCCGCCACAACGCCCAGCTATTTTTTGTTGCAGTTTGGCTGGGGCTGGGCTTGAACCCGCCACCCTCGGTATATGGGGCCGGCGCCCTACTCACTGAGCCACAGTCGCCTCCCTTTTTTTTCTTTTTTTTGAGACAGAGTCTCACTATGTTGCCCTCAGTAGAGTACTGTAGCATAACAGCTCACAGCAACCTCCAACTCTTGAGTTTAAGCAATTCTCTTGCCTCAGCCTCCCCAGTAGCTGGGACTACAAGGCACTAAAATGCCCGGCTATTTTTTTGTTGCAGTTGTTTAGCTGACCCAGGCTGGGTTCAAACCCACCACTTTCGGTGTATGTGGCTGGTGCCATAACCACTGTGCTATGGGTGTTGAGCCAATTTTTTTTTTTTTTAAATGAGATGCGTTCTTGGGCAGTGCCTGTGGTTCAGTGAGTAGGGCAACAACAGCCCCATACATAGGGTGGCAGGTTCAAACCCGGCCCTGGCCAAACTGCAACAAAAAAATAGTCAGGCGTTGTGGCGAGTGCCTGTAGTCCCAGCTACTTGGGAGGCTGAGGCAAGAGAATCACCTAAGCCCAAGAGTTGGAAGTTGCTATGAGGTGTGACGCCACAACACCCTACCAAGGGCAATAAAGTGAGACTCTGTCTCAAAAAAAAGGAAAGAAAAGAGATGAGTTCCTGGGGCTAGGCACAGTGGCTCATGCCTATAATCCTGGCAGTCTGGGAGGCTAAGGTTGATGGATTGCTTGAGCTCACAGGTTTGAGACCAGCCTGAGCAAGAGTGAGACCCTGTGTCTAAAAATAGCCAGGCATTGTGGCAGGCAGCTGTGAGTCCTGCCTACTTGGGAGGCTGAGACAAGAGAATCGCTTGAGCCCAAGAGTTTGAGGTTGTTGTGAGTAATAATGCCATAGCACTCAACACTAGGGCAACTGAGTGAGACTCTGTCTCAAAAAAAGAAAAAAAACAGATGGGTTCTTGCTATGTTGCTAAGGCTGACCTCAAACAATTCTCCTGCATTGGCTCAGCGCCTGTAAAGCACAGTGGTTATGGTGCCAGCCCCATATACCAAGGGTGGTGGGTTCGAACCTGGCCTGGGCCAGCTAAAAACTGCAACAAAAAAATAGCCAGGGGGCGGCGCCTGTGGCTCTGTGAGTAGCGCGCTAGCCCCATATACCGAAAGTGACGGGTTCAAACCCAGCCCCAACCAAACTGCAACAAAAGAATAGCCGGGTGTTGTGGCAGGCACCTGTGGTCCCAGCTACTCAGGAGGCTGAAGCAAGAGAGATCCCTAAGCCTAGGAGTTGGAGGTTGCTGTGAGCTGTGTGATGCCATGGCACTCTACCAAGGGTGATAAAGTGAGACTCTGTCTCTACCAAAAAAAAAAAAAAA
>NW_003852540.1:3856034-3857456 GCF_000181295.1 Otolemur garnettii | reverse complement strand
AAAAAAATAGCCAGGTGTTGTGGTAGGCACCTGTAGTCTCAGCTACTTGGGAGGCTGAGGCAAAAGAATCACTTAAGCCTAAGAGTTGTAGGTTGCTGTGAGATGTGACAGCACAGCACGCTATGAGGGTGACATAGTGAGACTCCGTCTCAAAAAAAAAAAAAATTCTCCTGCATTGGCCTCCCAAAGTGCTGAGATTATAGGCATGAGCCACTATGACCAGCCATAAGGCATTTTATTATTATTATTTTTAATTTTTCTTTTTTTGAGACAGAGTCTTACTTGGTCACCCCTGGTAGAGTGCCATGGTATCATAGCTCACAGCAACCTCAAACTCTTGGGCTCAAGTGATCCTCTTGCTTCATCCTCCCAAGCAGCTGGGACTATAAGTGCCTGCTGCAATACCCAGCTATTTTTAGAGGTAGGGTCTTGCTCTTGCTCAGTCTGGTCTTGAATTTTTGAGCTCAGGCAATACACCTGCCTTGGTGTCCCAGAGTGCTAGGATTACAGGTGTAAGCCACCATGTCCAGCCTACTATTTCTTTTTTTTTTTTTTGAGACAGAGTCTTAGTTTGTCACACTCAGTAGAATGCCATGGCGTCATAGCTCACAGCAACCTCAAACTCTTGGCCTCAAGTGATTCTCTTGTTTCAGCCTCCCAAGTAGTTGGGATTACGGGAGCCTGCCATGATTCCCGGCTATTTTTAGAAATGAGATCTCACTTTAGTTCAGACTGGTTTTGAACTCGTGAGCTCATGCGATCCACTTGCCTCAGCCTCCCAGAGTGCTGGGATTACAGGCGTCAGCCACTGCGCCCGACTGCTCACAAAGCCATTCTAGGTTGAATTTTCAGGTCCTATGTTTCCAGAGTCCTGAATCTCAAATATGGCCCATGCCTCAATTGTAAAGAAAGTAAACTTTGCTAACTAAAGCTAATTAACTAAAGTTTATCCATGTTTGGGATAAGATATAAAAAAGGCAAATGCCTGGCATACAAACTAAGCTCAATAAATATTAGTTCCCTGTTCTTTACTTTTGAACACTAAAAAACATTTTTCAAAACCACCTGCATCAGAGTCACATACTAAGCTTGTTAAAAATGCACATTCTTGCCTAAGCCCAGGAGTTGGAGGTTGCTGTGAGCTGTGTGATGCCTTGGCACTCTACCGAGGGTGATAAAATGAGACTGTCTCTACTAAAAAAAATTTTTTTAAAAATGCAGATTCCTGGACTCTACTTTAGACTAAATGATTTAGTATTTCTGAAGATAGGACCTTTCAATGTGTACTTTAAACAAGTGTTCCAAGTACTTAAAAATATTGAAGTTTGAGAATTACTATTTTATTTTTATTTTATTTATTTATTTATTTATTTTTGAGACCGAGCCTCAAGCTATCCCCATGGGTAGAGTGCTGTGGCATCA
>NW_003852540.1:3841461-3855320 GCF_000181295.1 Otolemur garnettii | reverse complement strand
ACAGGCACCTGCCACAACACCCAGCTATTTTTTGGTTGCAGCCATCATTGCTGTTTGGCGGGTCCAGGCTCAATTTGAACCCACCAGCTCAGGTGTATGTGGCTGGCGCCTTAGCCACTTGAGCTACAGGCTTGGAGACTATCTTACATTTTTCATATCACTTTTAAGATCTAGAAAATCTTTAGTATATTATGAAGGAGTTACTGTTACAGCCAAATAATAGAGATGAGGAAAATGAAATTCAAATAAATTAAACAACATTCTTAGCAGAACTAACATCTGAAGCCAGATGCAATGATTTCCTAGTTAAGGTTGTCTTTTTGTTTTTTTTGGCTGGGGATGGGTTTGAACCTGCCACCTCCGGTATATGGGGCTAGCACCTGACTCCTTTGAGCCACAGGCGCTGTCCCTAGTTAAGGTTCTTGTCCCCAACACCAGAGTCACGTTCCTGGGACAGTGCCATTGGGCTTCCTAGGGCATAGCCACAAAACTTGCTGTGTGCTGCTTGGTGAGTGGTTGCTACCGTGTTTCCCCGAAAATAAGACTTACCCAAAAAATAAGCCCTAGCAGGATTTCTATGCATTTGTTAAATATAAGCCCTACCCCAATAATAAGACCTAGTGATGGGTGTGGCTATGTAGCTATCTGCATTTTGGCGCAAAGCAGTAAGGAAGACTGGAATACCTTTTATCTGCCACAGCTCCTTTCTCTGAGCCATTCACACTTGCAATGGTGTGGTAACTGTGGTCGCAGGCATCCTATTGAGCACATGCAAACAGCTAGGGGAAAGGTTCACGCATCACTAGCACCAGCCCCACCAACAAGGTTGGCTCCCCCGTCAGGTTCCAGAAGAAGATGACTTAACTGTATTTGAATAAATGTAGATTGTTGTATTATACTTAATAAAAATAAGACTTCCCCTGAAAATAAGCCCTAGTGTGTCTTCTTGAGAAAAAATAAATATAAGACAATGTCTTATTTTCGGGGAAACACAGTACCTGCCAGACACTATGCCAAGTGCTTACTTAACATGAATCAATTCATTTAATCCTCACAACCACCTCAGGAAGTAGGTCCTGTCATCACGCAGGATGCGGAAATCAAGGCATGGAGAAGTAAAGTAACTTGTTCAAGGTAAGGCAGCTAGTAAGTGAAGAAATGGAGTATACCCCTCCCCTCTTACTCACTGTTCCAACTGCCCATAGCTCTCCATGACCTAGAACATTTACAAGTGCTTTTGGATAGAAACCCTCATAATCTCCACATGGGAGATATCTGATCTGGCATGGAAATTCTCATATGAGAAAAAAGAATAATCTCTCATTGCTGATTTCTTTCTTTTTTTTTTTTTAGAGACAGTTTTATTTTGTTGCCCTCGGTAGAGTGCCATGGCTTCACACAGCTCACAGCAACCTCCAGCTCTTGGATTTAGGAGATTCTCTTGCTTCAGACTCTCGAGAAGCTGGGACTACAGGCACCCACCTGGCTATTTTTTTTGTTGCAGCTTGGCTGGGGCTGGGTTCGAACCCACTACCCTTGGTATATGGGACTGGTGCCCTACCCAATGAGCCATAGGCGCCGCCCATTGCTGATTTCTTGAAGATTACCTCCTTCTGGGCTTGGTGCTCTTTTCATGCACAGCTGACATGCCACAGATCTAGGAAAAGCATGGTGTACCCAACAATTGTGTCACTCTCTACTAATTTGTGCTATCTTGGGCAGATTACTAAACCCTGTCTGCAAGATGTTGATTCTGAAGGTCTCTTTCCATTCTTTAAAAAGTATTTTTAATTGCAAATTGACAATTTATAATTGGATATATTTATGGAGTACAAAGTGATGTTATAATTCATAAATATAATGTGGAATAACTAAATCAAGCTAATTAACACATCCATCACCTCAAATATTTATTTTTTGTGGTGAGAACATCTGAAAGTTTATCCTCCTAGCAATTTTAATATGTACAATACACTAATATTAACTATATACACCATGCTGTGCAACAGATCTAAAATAAAACCAAACCCACATTCCTCCTATGGGACTGAGCTCTGTACCCTTTTACCATCATCTCTTCATTACTCCTACCCATTCTACTCTCCATTTCAATTGTTTTATGTTATTTTATTTATTTTTTTGAGACAGAGTGTCTCAGTATGTTGCCCTTGGTAGAGTGCCAAGCTCATAGCAACCTCAAACTCCTGGGCTTAAGCGATTCTCTTGCCTCAGTCTCCCAAGTAGTTGGGACTACAGGTACCTGCCATAATGCCCAGCTATTTTTTAGAGATGGGGGTCTTGCTCTTGCTCAGGCTGGTCTTAAACTCGTGAGCTCAAGCAATCCACCCGCCTTGGCCTCCCACAGTGCTAGGATTACATGCATGAGCCACTACATCTGGCCTATCCATTCATCTTTTGAGGAATACTTAGGTTGATACCATAACTTAGTTATTGTGAGTAGTGCTGCAATAAATATTAGAGTGCAAGACATTTCTTCAACAAACTGACTTCACATCTTTTGTGTAAATACCCAGTGTGATTACTGGATCTCTCTTTCCATTCTTAAAGGTTTAAGGAAAGATAGTTCTGCCACTAAGCTTGATGTTGGAACTCCGGTGTCAGATAGGATAGTGCCAAGAGCTGGGCTTGGTCTTTCAGGAAGGGTTAAAGACTCAGATTTGAACTAACAGCGAGAGGCTAGGGCCAGGTGTAGTGGCTCATGCCCGTAATCCTAGCACTCTGGGAGGCTGAGGTGGATGGACTGCCTGAGCTCAAACAACGACGACAAAAAAGAATGAAAGGCTGGAAATAATTCTGATGGGAAGGGATGGTAGAGAATCCTTTCGTATGATAAGCCACTCAGGAAGACTCAGAGAGTTTTATGGAATCATTAATTAGCATAAAGCTCACCTCTGGCAATAGAGCAGGGGAACAAAGAGTGGACCAGTTTACAAAGCTCCAGAGAGGAAATTTCTGTTGGTGTCCAAACTAAGGTTTTGGCTTTCTTAGAGACTTGGAAAGACTTCTACTGATGTTTTAATCACCTGTTTAGTGTTCTGAGGACTCTTGTCAGCAGCCTCAATGAGCTTGCTCCAGCAGGCAGTGAGGGGCTGCTGGCTCACTGACCATGCTCTTTTTGTTAGGTGCTTCTTTCCCATGGCTATCTCCAATACCCTGTAGCTCCCTTTGGGCCACTTGGAGGGTTTAAGCCCCACACTGGAGATGAACGATGCTCTTTTTGACTAATTTCTCAGGAGATTTGAATTCAGTAAAGACCCCTTTAGAAGAGCCAAGGATGGCTGGGCACAGTGGCTCACAGCTCTAATCCTTACACTCTGGGAGGGCGAGGCAGGAGAATCCCTTAAGCTTAGGAGTTTGAGACTAGACTGAGAAAGAGCAAGACCACATCACTACTAAAATTAGAAAAAATTAGCCAGGTATTATGGTGGGGACTGATAGTCCTAGCTACTTGGCAAGCTGAGGCAGGATTGCTTAAACCCAGGAGTCTGAGGTTGGTGTGAACTAGGCTGACTGTCATAGCACTCCAGCCTGGGCAACAGAGTGAGACTCTGTCTCAAAAAAAAGGAGACAAGGTATAAAGAGACAAGGAGTGTTGGTCTCTGGAGATCAGTCTGCCAACAACACCTCTGTGGTGATACTACATAGGAAACAGGCTTGCCTTCTAGAGAATCACCATGTGTATGTTCTAAAGCATTTGAGTATTTATCATGAAAGAAGTCCTTACAAGTAAAAATGAATACTGAATAAATTCAGGGCAGGGCAAGTTCTAGAAAGACAAACTCATGATCATACAAGAAGCCCATTAAATAGGCTGAGCATAGTGGCAAATACAGAAAGTTGGCATTTTACTTCACCTGCAGTTTTCCTTGGTGACTATCCCATTTTACTGGGAAAGCTGTGGTGTAGATGATGTAGTGACTGATGTCTGCTAGGCATTGTGTTATTTCATTGGATTATTATAGTAATTCTGCGAGATACAAAGAGGAAAGGAAAACTAAAGCTCAGAGAAAACAAAACCTAGGAAGCGAGGAACCTGAGACTTGAACCCAGATTTGTCTTACTCCAAAGTCTGTGCTCAGTTCATTATACTATGCGACCTCTTATGAAGGTAATGGTACTTTTGCAAAGAGCATGAGGGACTTTTGGAGAAAGGGACCTACTTCAAGTTCTTGACATTTAAAAGATACTGTATTTGATGGCTTGGCACGAGTAGCACAGTGGTTATGGTGCCAGCCACATACACTGAGGGAGCCAGGTTTGAACCCAACCCAGGCCAACTGGATAACAATGACAACTGCAACAACAACAAAAAATAGCTGGGTGTTGTGGCGGGTACCTGTACTCCAGTTACTTGGGAGGCTGAGGCAAGAGAATTGCTTAAGGCCAAGAGTTGGAGGTTGCTGTGAGCTGTGATGCCACAGCACTCTAATGAGGGTGACATAGTGAGACTCTTTCTCAAAAAAAAAAAAAAAAAGATACTGTACTTGGCCTGGCTTATCCAAAAGGGCCCCAGGACAAAATAAACAGTTCTCATAAATTTATTTATTTGTTTATTTATTTACTTAGAGACAGAGTCTCAAATTGCTGCCCTGGTTAGAGTGCTGTGCCATTGTAGCTCACAGCAATCTCCAACTCTTGGGCTCAAGTGATCCTCTTGCCTCAATTTTTTTATTTTGAGTAGAGATGAGGTGTTGCTTTTTGCTCAGGCTTATCTTGAACCCATGAGCTCAATCTATCCACTGCCTCAGCCTCCCTGAGTGCTAGGATTACAAGCATGAGCCACCACAGCTGGCCAGTTCTCATAAATTTGTATCTAGATGAACACAAACTGAATGGGTACTTGGCTAATAAACTATAGGCAAATAGAAAAATTATGAATTTAAAAATTTCTCAGGGTATATGTCCTCCAAGGAATTCTATCATTCAGATTCTTCATGTCCCTGGACACAATATGGGCAGGACCTCAGCCAATCAGTTGATGAACTGAATGAATAAAAGAAACTGCTAGATGTTAAGACCTATACACGAGTATCCTCTGAAAGTTGTCTACACTACACAGTCTTGAATTCCCACAGTGGATATACTGTAAAGATCAAAGTCTATCAGAAAGCATAGGGTCAGGAAAATGGAAATCAAAACTCCATCCTTCTACCTGGCACCTTATTATGGAAGCAACAGGGTGTGTTGTTCATCTGGCAACCCTTGATCTTGGAGAATGTTACGGAGGAGAAGAGCAAGAATAATAGTTTCCTTCGCAGTGGAAATACCAGGCTTGGGGCGAGGACACTGATCTCTTATTGAGTTCTCAGGGAGTACTTTTCTGCCACAGATTTTCCCCTTTGCAGCCCATTTCTTTTCTTTTGTCTTTTCTGTCTAATGGAAGGGTCTTCAACTGTCCTCTCTGTTAACAGTTAATCTGCACATCCACAGATAAGTCCTCAACATGCCTTTTAATGTAGGAAGGGAAGGGGTCTCTCAGGGTCTCTGGGTCTTAAGGGAACTGTTTCCTGCAAGAAAAAAAGATTACAGCAGCAAAGGCACACAGTGCCCTTCCTGGGAGACCTCAGAGCACTCTGCTTACAAAGGCTGTAGTTGGAGAGGGAAGAGCAAGAAGGAAGGGAAAGAGAGAGGAGAGACCATGACCAGAAAGGTCTTAAGTCCCAGAGGAATAACTCTGTGAGGACAAGAAAAAGGCTGTCTGTCACAAGGGCAAAATTAACCAGATCCATCTGATTCTGAGAAGGGTAAAGAGGGTGCTGGGAAAGGGAACGGGACACAGCTTACAGACCACCGCGTACATGAGAGGATGCAGGAGGAAAGTGTTCCAAAACGGATGACAAGGCAGACAGGAAACCTACATGTCCTTGCTGACAGGAAAGAGTGAAATTCTGGGTCTTTTCTCCCTGAAGAACTTCTAATAGGCATCTGAAGTTTCCCATATTCCCAAGGGTGTGCTGATGGCTGGGAATACTGCCCTTCAGGGCAAGCAGGGCAGGGATCTAGATCTCTCAGGAGTTTGTGAGGCAGTTCAATAAGGACTCAAGCCATGATCCCCAAAACAAATAGGACTGCCATTTCTTTTTGGTTTCCATGCTGTAAAAAAGTAGGGGAGAAATGCCAACTACAAAGTACTCTGTCTTCTGTGGAAAATAGAGTATGCAATGTTTCTGGCTCCAGGTCTGACTTGTAAATCTAAGTGAGAACTAGTTGCTAGCTGCTAGAGGATTATAGTGTTAAAGACACATTCCACCACCCAACCTGCCAGCCTTTCTGCTCGCTGTCTGTGGACTTCTAGGGAGCTGATGACAAAGTTGTCTTGAGCCTCTGTAGGAAGGGCAGCCTCAGGTTTTGGCAGCTCCTTCTGGGCATCAGTTCACTGTCCTGTGTTCTTAAACAGCTCTTATGGAACAAGTCATCTGTGAGGGTTATTTAACTTGGACCTGGAAGAGGGTGAGGATGTGGAAAAAATAAACTGAGCAGCCAAAAGATGGGGCCAGAGAGAGAGAGAAGGCAGGTGGCATGTTCATGGGACTACATGCCAGGGCCAAGTGGGGTGGGACTGTAGAAGGGAATGGTGCCGAAAGGAGGCCAGCATGGGAAGGGCTGGAACGCCCAGGACAGCATGATTTTATTTCCAAAATGATGTTTCATTGTTCTTCTTCAAGGGCTCACAAAACCTTCACTCTAGGGTTCCACTTATGGGAGAATTCTAGAATAGTATAACTATAAGTATATCTGCTTTGCCTTCTGAAAAGCTATCTGAACTCTGCCCAATTTCTTGCTGGGCTAAAATCTTAGCCTACAAAGTAAATCTGACAATTTTTTTTTAAAACATCCAAAGCCTCAAGATAATGGCAATAGCTGAGAGGGTAGAAAATGAAAATGGTGAAGGATCTGAGGAAATTTGCATGAATGACAGAAACTGCAGGAAAATTCCGGAAGATATATGGGAATCTGGTGTGATTAGATTGTAACTGCTGCTTTTTGGAGTCCTAACTACTCCCCTTCTCTCACAAAGAAAGTATGTATTAAGAGAGATTTTTATTTTTAAAGTCTAGGCATTTTCACTTATTTTATCTCATTAATTCCTTACTGAAATCTTATGAAGTGACTAGTGTCATCCCTATTTGACAGAGAAAACTGAAACCCAGATAGAATAAGTCAATTATCCGTAGTTTTCTTATGACTAGCACAGACCATAAAGGAGACTGTGACTTCTATCTAGAATAAGTAGACATATTTTTCTGTAGGTCATTCTGGCAAAATGGCATCAGAGTTGATGGTATCTCATATGATCCAATCCTCGTCACCAAAACTACACTGTTTATTCTTGGACTATGTAGGATT
The DNA here is from genome assembly GCF_000181295.1 of Otolemur garnettii. Classification (NCBI taxonomy): domain Eukaryota; kingdom Metazoa; phylum Chordata; class Mammalia; order Primates; family Galagidae; genus Otolemur; species Otolemur garnettii. Next base: position 3,847,952 of record NW_003852540.1, on the reverse strand, counting down.
CACAGGATTCAAAAAGAGATCAAAAAGCTGCTGTTAGAATATATTTCTGATTCTTTATCAATTCTAAGTAGATTAAGAACAGACTTAGAGATAGCAATCCAGGCTCAGCGCCTATAGCTCAACTGGCTAAGGCGCCAGCCACGTACACCTAAGGTGGAGGGTTCAAATCCCCAGCCCGGACCCGCCAAACAACAATGACGGCTGCAACCAAAAAATGGCTGGGCATTGTGGCGGGCGCCTGTGGTCCCAGCTACTTGGGAGGCGGAGGCAGGAGACTCGCTTGAGCCCAGGAGTTGGAGGTTGCTATGAGCTGTAATGCCATGGCACTCTACCCAGGGAAACAGCTTGAGGTTCTGTCTCAAAAAAAAAAAAAGAGATAGCAATCTAGTAACTATGAATACCACTTATCCTACTTTTGAAGCACACACATAGAAAGACATGCAAACATTTATTAACTATACTTTAAAGTACAGTTTCTGTGGGTGCCATAGCTCTGTGGGTAGGGCACCAACCACATATACTGAAGCTGGAGGGTTCAACCCCAGCCTGGGCCAGCTAAAAAACAACAATGACAACAACAACAACAACAAATAGCTGAGGGTTGTGGCAGGCGTCTATAGTCCCAGCTACTTGGGAGGCAGAGGCAAAAGAATCGCTTAAGCCCAAGAGTTTGAGGTTGCTGTGAGCTGTGACGCCATAGCACTCAACCCAGGGCTACAGCTTGAGACTCTGTCTCAAAATAAATAAATAAATAAATAAAAAATAAAATAAAGTACTGTTTCACTGCTCTACATTGATAGGACAGACAAAATTTCTAGTCTATATTAGAGAAACCTAGCCTAAACTTTTTCTTTTTTTGGAGACAGAGTCTCACTCTATTGCCCAGGCTAAAGTGCCTTAGCCTCAGCTAGCTAAGAGCAGCCTCAGATTCCTGGGCTCAAGCGATCCTTGAGCCTCAGTCTTCCGAGTAGCTGGTATAAGCGCCCACCACCACACCTGGCTAATTTTTCTGTTTTTAGTAGAGACAGAGTCTCATTTTGCTCAGGCTGGTTTTTGATCTCTTTACCTCAAGTGATTGTCCAGCCTTGGCCTCCCAGAGTGCGAGGATTACAGGTGTGAGCTACCAGGGTGCCCAGCCCAAGAGCCTAGACTTTAAAAAAATTGACAATACAGAAGTAAAAGCTATCAATGGATTCTGTTACTTAGACTAAAACCATTCTTGCTGTTGACAAAGTAGTATGGAAGTTCAATGAAACTATCTCTTCCGGGAGGCACTGAAGATATGATGGCACCTCACCTTCAAGTATCAAGCTAAACTGAAGCTGCTTAGTAATGTGTATCTTAAAAACATGGCACATAGTAAAAACAAACAATACAAAGGGGTGAATTTTATTATGAATTATTGTTCTCATTTGAGACAGGGTATTGCTCTGTCACCCAGGTTAGAGTGCAGTGGCATCACCATAGCTCACAGCAACTTCAAACTTCTGGGTTTAAGTGATCCTCCTGATCCAGCCTCCTGAGTAACTGGGACTACAAGTGCATGCAACAACATCTGGCTAATTTTTAAAATTCTTTTATAGAGATTGGGTTGCTATTGCCTAGACTGGTCTCAAACTCCTGGCCTCAAGGGATCATTTCACCTCAGTGTCCCGAAGTGTTAGGACTATAGGTGTGAGCCACTGTGCCCAGCCAAAAGGCTGAATTTTAGGTTTTTTTTTTTTTTTTTTAGCGATAGAGTCTCACTTTATTGCCCTTGGTAGAGTACTGTGGAGTCACAGCTTGCAGCAACCTCCAACTCCTGAGCTTAGGCGATTCTCTTGCTTCAGCCTCCCAAGTAGCTGAGACTACAGGTGCCTACCACAATGCCCAGCTAAGGCTGAATTTTAAAAACAAAATCTTCCTACCTCTGGTTTTTAGACCCTGTTGCCAGTTTCTGATGTGTTCTTCAGAGATAGTTATGCATAAAGCACCAAACTGGATTAACGAGCTTTCTCTATACCTTTTTTCCCTATATCTTTTACAAACATATTTTTATAAACGGTGACACACTATGTCTTATTTATTTATTTATTTATTTATTTAACAAGATATCTTAAAGATCATCAACATCATTTGGGAAGCACATTTCATACCAAATGCCAAGGATTATCAATAATAAGGCTGTGGAATAAACCCAGAAAATCTGTGTTTATTGCAACAGTATTTCATCTGTGTTGGGAGGACTGACAAAAGACCTGCCAAAGGCAGAAAAGAAAAACAGAGAAAAACCCTGATGATGTGTGGAAGTCCATCACTCACTGAAAACAGCAGGGCTGGGAGTGGTCAGCAACAATCTCCTCAGCCAGGGAGGGTCTCAAATGACAAGAGGCTAGGCAAGAGGGGCTGCACTTACATATCACAAAAGAATGCAAAAAGTGTATAGATGTTGCCCTGAAAGAGCTCCCATGCCACAACAATCAACATCAGGAGAATCTTCACCAAACTGAAAGGTCAGAAACAAACTGCATCATTTTTTTTTACTGTGAAAATTAAACTGTTCTAATTTTATCTCTATATGTAAGCCAGGTGCTATGGCAAAAAGCGCCTTGTACATCTGAAGGCTTCTGTACCACCTTCAATGCCAGAATCCTTACTAGGGGATCATGGATAGCTAACACAGAAGAGAAAGTAAGATATCTGAGGTGTTCTCCAGCTGATAGCACCATAGCTTACGCAGCCTCAAGTCTGAGGTTCTACTGTTTTAAGTGGGGCAAGGTGTAACTCTTTCCTCCTTAGACTATACTTCTCCCAAACATTTTAAGGTATTCCACTGAATTCATTCAATAAATACTCATTACGCACATGCTAAGGCGTGGCAGGCCCTATTTAAGACACTAGGTGGCCAGCTGGGTGGCTCACACCTGTAATCCTAGCACTCTGGGAGGTCGAGGTAGGTGCATTACTTGAGGTCAGGAGTTTAAGACAAGCTTGAGCAATAGTGAGACTCTGTCTCTACTAAAAAGAGAAAAACTAGGCAGGCGTGGTGGTGTATGCCTGTAATCTCAGCTACTTGAGAAGTTGAGGCAGGAGGATGACTTGAGCCCAGGAGTCTGATGTTGCTGTGAGCTAGGCTGATGCCATGGCACTCTAGCCTGGGCAACAGAGTAAGACTCTGTCTCAGGTTAAAAAGAAAAAAAAAAAAAAAAAGAAAGAAACAAAAAGAAAAGAAAGAAAATTAGGCTGGGCACAGTGGGTGGCTCATGCCTATAATCCTAGTACTCTGGGAGGTCGAGGCCAGTGAATTGCTTGAGATCAGGAGTTTGACAGCAGCCAGAGCAAGAGGGAGACCCCTTTCTTTATTAAAAATAGAAAAACTTAGCTGGATGTTGTAGCATATGCCTGAAGTCTCAGCTACTTGGGAGGCTGAGGCAAGAGGATTACTTGAGCCAGGAGTCTGAGGCTATTGTAAACTATGATGCCACAGCACTCTACTGTGACACTCAATAAAAGGACACTAGGAATAAAATAGTGAATAAAACAATGTTCCTTCTCTCAGGGAGCTTAACATTCTTATGAGCCAGAGAATCAAAGAAGCCGATAGTGATGGGCAGAATTGTGAAAAAATTACAGTAGGGTAAGAGGGACAGAGAATAACAGTATGGGGATAAGTACTTCTATTTTAATTAATTAAGAGATGGTGGTCTTACTCTGTCACCCAGGCTGGAGTGCAGTAGCATGATCACAGCTCACTGCGGCCTCAAACTCCTAGGCTCAAATGATACTCCCACCTCAGGAGGGTAGCTGGGACTACAGGTGCATGCCACCAAGCCTCCCTGAATATTGCTAATTTTGTAAGATGGACAAGGAAAGAATCCAAGACTATATTTGATCAGACTTGAAACAGCAAGCCCAAAGCAATGAGGTCTTTAGGGTGGGCTTTTTTGGGTAGGTAACTGGAGTGCTAGGGAGTCCTTTCTCTCCTAGAAGGGCTTGTCAGCTACATCGTGTGAAGGAAGGAGGACAGGCTTTTCTAGGTCAGCCCAATGAAAGGACAAGCCTTTGAGGGTTTATGCAGCTTGCACAACCTCTATGCAGTTGCTGGAAAGCTTCCATCACAGATGAAAGTTTTATGTTGAATTTTAAGTTTGACCACAAATATTTAAACTTCCCAGGACCACAAATACAGTATCTTTTCTGTGGTTTAGCTGGCACCAAGTATATATTTATGAATCTCTATATGTCTGCCTGTTATTTAAATTTCTCATGAAGTGCCAACATCTTTAGTTGTGATTTATTCCCTCCCCCTCCACATAGGTGGGTTTAACCTTGATTATGCCTATTTCTTAGGGGAAAAGAGATAAGTTTAAAATTGAAGCTTAGGATCTCCCTAGTTAAATTTCCCATTACTGCTTTCATATTAAAAAAATGCTAATGGAGGATATCTTCCAAGTTCTTGTATTTGAATAGAAATATAAAAATTAGCACTCTGAGAGGCTGAGGTGGGTGAATTGCCTAAACTCAGGAGTTCGAGACCAGCCTGAGCAAGAGTGAGACCCCGTCTCTAAAAATAGCTAGGCATTGTAGAGGGTGCCTATAGTTCTAGCTACTTGGGAGGCTGAGGCAAGAGGATCTCTTGAGACCAAGAGTTTGGGGTTGTTATGAGCTGTAATACCATCGCACGCCACAAAGCACAACAAAATAAAACTGTTTCACCCCCCAAACCCCCCAAAAAAGAAGAGGAAGAAATATAAAAATTGAAACTTTTTTTTTTTTTTAGAGACAGAGTCTCACTTTATCACACTCCGTAGAGTGCCATAGCGTCACAGCTCACAGCAACCTCCAACTCCTGGGCTTAGGTGATTCTCTTGCCTCAGCCTTCTGAGTAGCTGGGACTACAGATGCCTGCCACAATGTCTGGCTATTTTTTTGTTGAAGTTTGGCCGGGGCTGAGTTCAAACCCACCACCCTGGGTATATGAGCCAGCACCCTACCCACTGAGCCACAGGCGCCGCCCATTTTTTTTTTCTTTTTTTGAGACAGAGTCTCACTTTGTTGCCATCAGTAGAGTACTGTAATGTCATAGCTCACAGCAACCTCAAACTCTTGGGCTCAAGTGATCCTCTTGCCTCAGCCTCCCAAGTAACTGGGACTACAGGCACCTACAACAACGCCTGGCTATTTTTAGAGACGAGGTCTTGCTCTGGCTCAGGCTGGTCTTAAATCATTGAGCTGAGGCAATCCACCTGCCTTGGCCTCCTAAGTGCTGGGATTGAAGGCATGAGCCACCTCACCTGGCCAAAATTGAAAAATTTCTACAGATGGATCACTTGAGGGCAGGAGTCAGACACCAGCCTGGGAAACAGACCAAGACTTCATCTCTATAAAAAAAAAAAAATTAGCCAGGAGTGGTGGCACATGCCAGTGGGAGGCTGAGGCTGGAGGAATAATTGAGCCTGGGAGTTTGAGTTTCAGGGAGGATGATAATGTCACTGCAGTCTACCCCAGGTAATAGAATGAGACCCTGCTACACACACACACACACAGAGAGAGAGAGAGAGAGAGAGAGAGAGAGAAAGAAACATTTCTGTGCTTTCTTCCAGTAGGGAAAGTGTACTCTTATTTTCTTGTTACCCTGAACTAGAGTTACAAAGAAATAGGAAGCAGTCCTTGTTCTCCAGCTGGGTCTTCAACAAGGTGGCTTGGGAAAAGGCTCTAGCTCTAAAAGAGCACAAAATTCTCTGATGGTTCCCTGGGTTATCTCTAATCCCATGGTCAGCTTCTCTTACACAGCTGCCTAGAGAGCCATGTGGCATTCTTATCAAATGGAAGGGTACAGGCCGGCCATCTAAAATTCGAAACACTCTTGCTTCATTCTGGGTATTTGTCACTGTCTTCATCTTTCTCTTATGAGGACTTTGGACTATGGTCTGTCCTCATTCATATCCAGGCCGCAGAGTTGAGACTGAACACAGAAAGACTTAAGGGGCATCTTCATGAATCATGGAATTGTCCTGAGTTTTACAGTAAAGCAGTGGAGCTACTTATTATGAAGTAATAAACCCACGTATATAAATAATGTGTGAGTACATTCTAAGTAAAATGCCCACTTTAATCAAATGAATAGTAACCTATTATTCAACTTAGAATGGTAGAAACTCTTTTTTTTTTTATTGTTGGGGATTCATTAAGGGTACAAAGAACCAGGTTACATTGATTGCATTTGTTAAAGTCCCTCTTATAATTGTGTCCCACCCCAAAAAGGTATAGCACACATTGTGACCCCCCCCTTCCTACCCCGAAACTCTTGAAAATTAGCACTGAGGCTGGGCATGATGGTTAACGCCTATAATTCTAGCACTCTGGAAGGCTGAGGCGGGTGGATTGCTTGAGCTCAGAAGTTCAAGACTAGCCTGTGCCAGAGTTGCCGGGTGCCTATAGCCCCAGCTATTTGGGAGGCTGAGGCAAGAGAATCACTTAAGCCCAAGAGTTTGAGGTTGCTCTGAGGTATG
>NW_003852540.1:3839253-3840711 GCF_000181295.1 Otolemur garnettii | reverse complement strand
AGGCAAAAGAATCACTTAAGCCCAAGGGTTTGAGGTTGCTGTTAGCTGTGACACCTCAGCACCCTACTGAGGGCGACATAGTGAGACTGTCTCAGAAAAAAGAATACTGATGAGACCTCAGCAGCCTCATTAATACCCTTATCTTGGACAACCAGAACAAGAGCCAAGGTGAACTGTGATGCAGTGATAAGGGTACAACTGGGTTCTATCAGGGTTGATGGGAAGCACAGTGGGTATCAGAACATACTTTGTGGCATATGGTTTATAATTGTGGGTGGCAGACAAATCTGAGACTTGCTTCTGTAATAATAGAGGTTAAAAAATAAAAGCAGGGAGGCACCTGTGGCTCAGTGAGTAGGGTGCCAGCCCCATATACTGAGGGTAGCGGGTTCAAACCCAGCCCCAGCCAAACTGCAATAAAAAATAGCTGGGCATTGTGGCAGGCGCCTATAGTCCTAGCTACTTGGGAGAATGAGGCAAGAGAATCACCTAAGCCCAAGAGCAGGAGGTTGCTGTGAGGTGTGACACCATGTCACTCTACTGAGGGCAACAAAGTGAGACTCTGTCTCTAAAACAAAAAAAAAAGCAGTGGAATAAGAACCCTAAATTGTGAAACTGATCTACTCCAGCAGAATGTTTTGCTTCTTGCCACAGTAATACTCACCTCCAGTTTCTTCTCTATCAAATGATCCTCTTTTCCCCTTTACCTGTACCTAAAAATCTTTTTTTTTAAGAGACAAGATCTTGCTCTGTTGTTCAGACTGGAGCACAGTGGCATGACTGTAGCTCACTATAACCTTGAATTCCTAGGCTCAAACAATCCTCCTGCCTCAGCCTCCCAAGTAGCTGGGACCACAGGTGCTCGCCACAACGCCCGGCTCTTTTTTGATTGCAGTCATTATTGTTGTTTGGCAGGCCTGGGCTGGATTCGAACCCGCCACCTTAGGTGTATGTGGCTGGCGCCTTAGCTGCTTGAGCCACAGGCGCCCAGCCCTTCTAACTATTTTGTCAAGTATTTTGTTTGGGTTTTCACTGAAATGATGAAAAATATAAAAATAAAGAAAACATATATCGGTAGTAAGCAAACATACACCTGAAACTTTGAGGAATTTTCTGCAAGACAAACTGCAGATGGGACTGGTATGAGAAAAAGGACAACTGATGTTCAACCCTTTGTGGGCTTGATAAGAATATTGATGAGACAACTTAGTGCCCCTAGCTCAGTGGGTAGGGTGCTGGCCACATGTGCTGGGGCTGGCGGGTTCAAACCTGGCCCAGGCCTGCTAAACAACAATAACAACTACAACAGAAAAACACCCAGGTGTTGTGGCAGGTGCCTCTAGTCCCAGCTTCTTGGGAGGCTAAGGCAAAAGAATCACTTAAGCCCAAGGGTTTGAAGTTGCTATGAGCTGTGACGCCACAGCACTCTACTGAGGGTGACATAGTGAGACTGTCTCA
>NW_003852540.1:3836171-3838159 GCF_000181295.1 Otolemur garnettii | reverse complement strand
CCTGGAGTCCCAGCTACTTGGGAGGCTGAGGCAGGAGACTCACTTGAGCCCAGGAGTTGGAGGTTGCTATGAGCTGTGATGCCACGGCATCCTACCCAGGGTGACAGCTTGAGGCTCTGTCTCAAAAAAAAGAAAAGAAGTGTCATTGTGAAGACAGGTGAAGACTTTGGAAACTTTTAAATGAACACTCAGTAAGATGTGATAGTATAAGAACAGAAAAACAGACCACTGGGACAGAACAGTGAGTCTGGAAATTGACCCAAATATATATATAACCACCTGACTTATGACATGACATCACTGTAGTTCAGTGGGGAAAAATGATCTTTCCACAATAGTGCTGGGTCAATTGGATATCCATATGGAAAAAAAAAATTAACCTTGCCCCTACTTCATGCCATATTCAAAACTGATGTCAAATGGACCACAGACGTAAATGTAAAAGGTTTAATAATATGGTTTCTAGAAGAAAATATAAAAGAATATCTAACTGATCTTGGAGTAGGCAAACTTTTCTTTTTTATTTTTACATCTTTTAAATAAGACACAAAAAGGATTAATCTTTTAAAAAATTATAAATATGACTTCATTAAAATTAAGATTTGTATTCATTGGCTCGGCGCCTATAGCTCAAGTGGCTAAGGCACCAGCCACATACACCAGAGCTGGTGGGTTCGAATCAAGCCTGGGCCCACCAAACAACAGTGACAACTACAACCAAAAAAAAAAAAAAATAGCAGGGCATTGTGGCAAGTGCCTGAGGCAAGAGAATCGCTTAAGTCCAGGAGTTGGAGGTTGCTGTGAGCTATGATACCACAGCACTCTACCCAGGGTGACAGCTTGAGGGTCTGTATCAAAACAAAAAAAGGGAAAAGATTTGTATTCATCAAAAGATACCATAAAGAGTAAAAGATACACTATGGACCATGGGCTGAGAAAAGTTGTTTTCCATACACATAATCAATATAGGATTTATATTTAGAATATAAATAGATTGGGTATTGTGGTTTACCCCTGTAATCCTGGCACCTTGGGAGACAGGCAGGAGGATGGCTTGAACTCAGGAGTTCAAGACCAATCAGCCTGAAAAAAAGCAAGACCCTGCCTCCACTAAAAACAGAAAAACTAGGTGGATGTTGTAGCAGATGCCTATAGTCCCAGCTACTTGGGAGGCTAAGGCAAGAGGACTGCTTGAGGCCAGAAATTTGAGGTTCCTGTGAGCTAGGCTGACTCTAAGGCACTCTACCCAGGGCAACAAAATGAGAATATGCCTCAATAAATAAATAAATAAATAAGTAAATAAAATATTAAAACTCCACAAATCAGCCAGGCACAGTGGCTCACACCTGTAATCCTAGCACTGTGGGAGGCAGAGGCGGGTGAATTGCTTGAGCTCATAAAGTCTGCGACCAGCAAAAGTGAGACTCCTCTCTACTAAAAACAGAAAAACTGGCACAGTGCAGTAGCACTGTGGTTACGGTGCCAGCCACATGTACCGAGGCTCGCAGGTTAGAGCCCGGCCTGGGCCAGCTAACCAACAATGACAATTGCAAAAAATAGATAAATAAATAAATAAAAATAAAAAATAATAGAAAAACTGACTTGGCACCTGTGGCTCAAGCAGCTAAGGTGCCAGTCACATACACTTGAGCTGGCAGGTTCGAATCCAGCCTGGGCCCGCCAAACAATAATACGACCGCAACCAAAAAATAGCTGGGCATTGTGGCAGGCACTAGTAGTCCCAGCTACTTGGGAGGCAGAGGCAGGAGAATCGCTTGAGCCCAAGAGTTGGAGGTTGCTGTGAGCTGGGATGCCACAGCACTCTACCCAGGGCAACGGCTTGAGGCTCTGTCTCAAAAAAAAAAAAAAAAATTATGTTGAGAAGAGATTTTTTTTCAGTTCCAGTATTTTATTTGTCCTTAGGACATAATTCTTCATATATGGCAACATGTTTTTGCATATAATGCCTTTACAAATTATAGTCTTTG
>NW_003852540.1:3813197-3835442 GCF_000181295.1 Otolemur garnettii | reverse complement strand
GCCTTGGTTGTAGTTGTTACTGTTGTTTGGCAGGCCTGGGCTGAATTGAAACCCACCAGCTCTGGTGTATATGGCTGGTGCCCTAGCTACTGAGCAACAGGAGCTGAGTTGTTTGTTGGTTTTTTCTGAGACAGTCTTACTATGTTGCTCTCAGTAGGGTGCTGCAGCATCACAGCTCACAATAACCTCAAGCTCTTGGGTTTAAGCAATTCACTTGCCTCAGCCTCTCTAGTAGCTGGGACTATAGGCACCCACCACAACACCTAGCTATTTTTTTGTTGTAGTTGTCATTGTTGTTTAGCAAACGCGGGTTTGAACCTGCCAGCACCAGTGTACGTGGCTGATGCCCTAACCACTGAGCTACAGGTGCTGAGCTGAGATTCTCTCTTAAACAAACAAAAACCCCCAAACTAGAAAAATTAGCCAGGTATGGTGGCACATGCCTGTAGTCCCAGCAACCCAGAAGGCTGAGGCAGGAGGACTGTGTGAACTGAGGAGTCTGAAGTTGTAATGAAGTATGATGATGTCACTAGACTCTAGCTGGGGGGTGACAGAGACTCTGTCTCAAAAACAAATAAACAGAAAACCCAAGAGTCTGGGCATGGAGGCCAGACTGTCTGTAATCTCAGCCAAGGTGGGAAGATGATGAGGCTAGGTGACTCTGTCTCTACCAAAAAATAAACTGAAATTATATTTAATAATAGTGTACAATTTATGAAGGTGAAACCTTAATTAAAAAGTCATAGTACATTATTGCATTTCAATCAAGATTAGGCAGTCACATAGAGAAAAATGATCAGGGCTGGATGTGTTGGCTCATGCCTGTAATCCTAGCACTCTGGGAGGCTGAGGCAGGTGGATTGCTTGAGCTCACGAGTTCAAGACCAGCCTGAGCAAGAGTGAAACCCCACCTCTAAAAATATAGCCAGGTGATGTAGCAGGTGCCTACAGTCCCAGCTATTTGGGAGGTGAGGCAAGAGAATCTCTTAAGCCTAGGAGTTTGAGGTTGCTGTAAGCTATGACACCACGACACTTTACCCAGGGCTACAAAGTGAAACTCTGTCTTAAAAAAAAAAAAAAGATCAGGAGGGCGGCACCTGTGGCTCAAGGAGTAGGGCACCGGCCCCATATATAAGGGGTGGTAGGTTCAAGCCCAGCCCTGGCCAAAACTGCAAAAAAAAAAAATCAGGAAAAACTATAGGGAAGGTAGTAAGCAGCAGTTAAACTGGAAAACTTAATAAAATAGATGACTTGCTTGAATCTCTTCTATAAGAATGAATAAATAGGCTCGGCACCTGTGGCTCAAGTGGCTAAGGCGCCAGCCACATACACCTAAGGTGGTGGGTTTGAATTCAGCCTGGGCCCACCAAACAACAATCATGGCTGCAACCAAAAAATAGCCAGGTGTTGTGGTGGGCGCTTGGGGTCCCAGCTACTTGGGAGGCTGAGGCAGGAGACTTGCTTGAGCCCAGGAGTTGGAGGTTGCTGTGAGCTGTGATGCCATGGCACTCTACCCAGGGGGACAGCTTGAGGCTCTGTCTCAAAAAAAAAAAGAGATAGGCAAAAATTTATTAGGTAAAGACAAAAGCCAAACCAAACCAAAAAACCTAAGAAAGATTCAAGGCAAGAATAAATTGAAATGGAAAATATAGAAAGCAAAGACCTTTGAAATACAAGTAAAAACTAATAAAAAAAAATTAAAGTGGTGGACTAGTTTCACTTTTTAACATATCAAGTAGGTAAAAATAACAGAAACAATTAGAATACTATAAATAACAAAAATATAATAGGTAAATAATATGTGCTATAGCATAAAAATTCAATATATTGCTATTACATCATTATTAATCTTAAAATCTATGAAACTTTTTTTTTTTTTTTAAACAGAGTCTCACTCTGTCGCCCTCAGTAGAGTGCTGTGGTGTTGCTCACAGCAACTTCCAGCTCTTGGGCTTAAGTGATTCTCCTGCCTCAGTCTACTGAGTAGCTGGGACTACAGATGCCCGCCACAACACCTGGCTATTTTTTGGTTGCAGTTTGGCTGGGGTTGGGTTCAAATCCACCACTCTCAGTATATGGGGCTGGCGCCCTACTCCCTGAGCCACAGGTATCTCCCTGAAACTTTTTTTGAGACAATGTCTCACTCTATTGCCCAGGGTAGAGTGCCATGGTGTCAGCCTAGGTCACAGCACCTCAGCTTCTGGGTTCAAGTAATCCTCCTGTCTCAGCCTCCTAATTAGCTGGGACTACAGGTACCCTCTATGATGCTCAGCTAACTTTTCTATTTTTAGTAGAGAAAGGGTCTTGCTCTTGGTGAGGCTGGTCTTGAATTCCTGAGCTCAAGGCTTCCCAGAGTGCTAGGATTATAGGCATAAGCCACCACACCTGGCCAATATAGAAGATTTCAACACAAGTAAAAATAGGTAGAAGAACAATAAAAGGGGCCAGACACCATGGCTCAAGCCTGCACTTTGGGAGGCTGAGGTAGGAGGATCACTTAAGGCTAGGAGTTTAACACTAGTCTGGGTAATACAGTGAGACCCTGACTCTACAGAGAATAAAAAAATTAGCTGGGCATGGTGGTGTACCAAGTCCTAGGTACTTGGGAGGCCAAGAGGGCAAGGTTTCTAAAACTGTGGAGATAAATAAAGCTGCAGTGAGGCACGATTTCACCACTGTACTCTAGTCTGGGTGACAGAGTAAGAGCCTGTCTATTGACAAAAAGGGAAGAAAGCAAAGATGAAAATTAATAAACTGGCTTGGCACCCGTAGCACAGTGGTTATGGTGCCAGCCACATACTCGGAGGTGGCAGGTTCATACCTGGCCCAGGTCAGCTAAACAACTGTAACAAAAAAGTAGCCGGGTGTTGTGGCGAGTGCCTGTAGTCCCAGCTACTTGGGAGGCTGAGGCAAAAGAATCGCTTAAGCCCAGGAATTTGAGGTTGCTGTGAGCTGTGACGCCACAGCACTCTACTGAGGGCGACATAGTGAGACTGTCTCAACAACAACAAAAAAGAAAATTAATAAACGATAAAACAATAAATAAGTATGTGAGCTAGAGAACATACTAATAAAATTAGAAATGAAAATAGGTCATAAGGATGCATTTATATTCCTTTTTTCTTTTTTTTTAGACAGAGTCTCACTTTGGTAGAGACCCTTGGTAGAGTGCCGTGGCATCATACCTCATAGCAACCCCAAACTCTTGGGCTCAAGCGATCCCCTTGTCTCAGTTTTTCATTTTTAGTAGTGATGGGATCTTACTCTTGCTCAGGCTGGTCTTGAACTTCTGAGCTCAAGCAATCTACCCACCTGGCCTCCTAGAGATTACAGGCTTGAGCCACTGTGCCTGGCCTGTATTTTATATCTTAACTTCAGTTAGTGAAGACATTTAAAAATGTGAATATTTTAGAGAAATGTATGATTTTCTGGATAATGTAAGTTATTAAAATTCATACAAGAAGTAATGGAAATGTTCTTAATGATGATTGTGGTGGCATTTATACTCCTGTATATCTTTGTTAAAACTCATCCAATTGTTGAATTATTACATGTGATATTATATCTTATTATGGCTAAAAGTTTGACACGAGAACTAAAAAACCTGAAAAGCCAGTAATTAAAAAAGAACTACAAAAAGGAGGTATCAACACTTTTCTTCTTTCTTTCTTTTTTTTTTTTCTGGGACAGAGTCTCACTTTGTTGCCCTCAGTAGTGCCGTGGCGTCACAGCTCACAGTAACCTCCAACTCTTGGGCTTAAGCGATTCTTTTACCTCAGCCTTCCGAGTAGCTGGGATTATAGGTGCCTGCCACAATCCTCAGCTTTTTGTTGTTGTTGTTGTTGTTGCAGTTGTCATCGTTGTTTTAGCTGGCCAGGGGTGGGTTTGAACCCACCTCCCTTAGTATATGGGGCCAGCGTCCTACCCACTGAGCCACAGGCACTGCCCAACACTTTTCTTTCCAAAACAACTACAGACTCAGATGCCTTTATAGATGAGTTCCTTCAATTAAATTCATGTATTCATTCAATAATTAATTATGAGTGGTAGAGGAGGGGGTCATGCCCTAGAAACGGTTTTAAAAACTAGGGATTAAGGCCATGCGAAGTGGCTCACACCTAGCACTCTGAAAGGCTGAGGCAGGTGGATAGCTTGAGCTCACAGGTTCGAGACCAGCCTTAGCAAAAAGTGAGCCCCTGTCTCTACTAAAAATAGAAAAACTGAGCCAAGAAGATAGCTTGAGCTCGAGTCGGGAGGTTGCTGTGAGCTATGATGCCATAGTGCTCTACCCAGGGAGATAGCCTGAGACTGTCTCAAAAACAAAACAAAATAAAAAAACTAGGGAATAGAAAAAGAAAGGCTGGGTGGCTCGGCGCCTGTGGCTCAAGTGGCTAGGGGGCCAGCCACATACACCTAAGGTGGCGGGTTCGAATCCCCAGCCCGGGCCCGCCAAACAACAATGATGGCTGCAACCAAAAAATGGCCGGGCATTGTGGCAGGCACCTGTAGTCCCAGCTACTTGGGAGGCTGAGGCAGGAGACTCGCTTGAGTCCAGGAGTTGGAGGTTGCTGTGAGCTGTGATGCCATGGCACTCTACCCAGGAGGATAGCTTGAGGCTCCGTCTAAAAAAAAAAATAAAGCTGGGTGTTAATCCTAGTACTCTCAGAGGCCGAGGCAGGTGGATTGCCTGAGCTCAGGAGTTCAAGACCAGCCTGAGCAAGAGCAAGACCCTGTCTCTACTAAAAATGAAAAACTAAGGCAAGAGGGTTGCTTGAGCCCAAGAGTTTGAGGTTGCTACGAGGTATGATTCCAATGGCACTCTACTAAGGGTGACAAAGTGAGACTCTGTCTAAAAAAAACAATAAAAGTTGGGCAGCTCTGTGGTTCAAAGGAGTAAGGAGCCGGCCCCATATGCCAGAGGTGGGGGGTTCAAACCCAGCACCGGCCAAAAACTGCAAAAAATAAATAAATAAAATAAAAGCTAAAATAATATAACTTTTTTTATCTACATAGGGAAAGGTCTCACTATGTTACCCACCCAGGCTAGTCTCAAACTCATTCTCAAGTGATTCTTCTGCTTTGGCCTCCCAAAGTGCTGGGATAGAGGTGTGAGCCATGATGCCTGGCCACATTATAGCTTTTAGAGGAAAACCAAGTAGAATATTAAATTCACTTTTGTGAAAATTAAAAACTTTGACCCTCCAAAAGACACTATTAATGAATAAGTAAGCCAGAAACTGAGAGAAAATATCCACCAAACAGGCTCAGCACTTATAGCTCAGTGGCTAGGGTGCCAGCCACATACATTGGGGTTGGCAGGTTTGAACCCAGCCCGGGCCTACCAAACAACAATGACAACCGTAACAACAATAAAAACAGCTGGGAGTTGTAGAGGGTGTCTGTAGTCCCAGCTACCAGGGAGGCTGAGGCAAGAGAATTGCTTAAGTCCAAGAGTTTGAGGTTGCTGTGAGCTGTAACGGCACAGCACTCTACAGAGGTTATCTCAAAAAAAATCTACAGAACATATATCTGAAAAGTACTTGTATCCATAATACATGAATAAATGAATAATAAGAAAACAACCCAATGGGCAGGCAGGTTTGAACCTGGCCTGGGCCTGCTAAAATCAACAATGACAACTTCAACAAAAAAATAGCTGGGTATGGGTGGCTCCTGTGGTTCAACGGAGTAGAGCATATGCCAGAAGTGACAGGTTCAAACACAGCCCCAGCCAAAACTGCAAAAAAATTAGCTGGGTATTGTGGGGCACCTGTAGTCCCAGCTACTTGGGAAACTGAGGCAAGAGAATCGCTTAAGCCCAAGACCAAGAGCAACATAGTGAGATTCTGTCTCAAAAGAAAAAAAAAAAAGGAAATGGGCAGATCTGAACAGGACTTTCACAAACACATGAAAAAGTATACAATTTCATCACTCATCAAGGCAACACAAATCAAAACCAAAATGTGTATCACTACATGCCCACCAGAATGAGGATGCAGAGTAACTGAAATTGTCATAGTTGTTGGAAGTGTGATAAAACACAATCACCTTTGGAAAAAGGTCTTGTGGTCTCTAATAAAAAACGTACATGTGGGCCGCACCTGGGTTCAAACCCAGCCCTGGTCAAACTGCAAAAAAAAAATAGCTGGGCTTTGTGGCAGGCACCTGTAGTTGCACTATGCGGGAGGCTGAGGCAAGAGAATCACCTAAGCCCAGGAGTTGGAGGTTGCTGTGAGCTGTGACACCATGGCACACTACTGAGGGCATGAAAGTGAGACTGTCTCAAAAAAAAAAACAAAAAAGTACACATAACCTTATGACTCGGAATTTTAATTCTAGGCATTTACTCAAGAGAAAATACATGTCCACAAAAAGATCTTTATATAACTATACATAGCAATTTTATTCATAATAGCCAAAAATTGGAAATAGCC
This sequence comes from Otolemur garnettii, assembly GCF_000181295.1. NCBI lineage: Eukaryota > Metazoa > Chordata > Mammalia > Primates > Galagidae > Otolemur > Otolemur garnettii. Next base: position 3,829,008 of record NW_003852540.1, on the reverse strand, counting down.
TAGATGTCTGTCAATCAGATAAACTGTGACATATTCATAAAATGGAATACTACGCAGCAATGAAAAGAAAGATTATACTAAATGATTATACTAAAGATTATACTAAAGAAGATTATTAAAGATTATACTAAATGAAAGAAGCCTTACTCAAGAGTATATACTGCATGATTCCATCCATTTACATGAAGTTCTAAAATAAACAAATCTAATTCATGCTAGGAAAAGATCCGAACAGAGGTTGCTTCTGGGGTGAAGATGGAGGTAAAGAAGGATAATAAAATTCTACTTTTTTTTAATTCAAGAGATTTTAAAGCAAAATAATAACAATAATAATGATTCTTTTGATTTGCAGAATACTTTTCCTCTGAGGAGATAAAAAGATAAACTATTTTGGAAACGTGAATGAAGAGAAGGAAACTGCCTGTAATGGGAGAGTGGGAAGAAGGGCCAAAAGTGCTGGTTTTAGGGTCTTGATATAGATGGGGTTGAGGAGGGTAAGATGAGTATAGGCATTATTTTTCATCTACAGTTCTTATTGGTGTAAGATGTTGAGATGGCTTTTAGATGGAAAACCCATGAAGTTTTTTAATCAGAGTCAGTCAAGAAACAGAAACTCATCCTGTGCCTGAGAAGAAGGATATTCTGACCCTTCCTAGAGAAGTTCAGTAAGATGACAAGCATGCTGGAATGCACACTTCAACTCTCACTAATGCAGTAATCTTGACTTTAATGGTAGTTCTTACAGCAGAGTGATTGGAGCCTTAGTTTTCCCAGGAGGCCAGTGTATAACCCAGCATTTTGCAGTACCTCATGTGGAGGTACTGCCCCAGGGGCTATCTCTTCCCCTGTGGTTCATATCCTGTCACAACCTTCCAAGCATGGGAGGGAGAGGAGCAAAGCCACGCTAGAATAGCTTCATCTTGTTCCCTTCTCTCCATCTCCACCTGAACACTAAGTCTACAAGGTGCTTGAGAGTAGCTTCTCACAGAGGAGCTACAGTGACTCATGGTAGCTTACTTCTAATGGTTATCATGTTGTAGGACCTTAGGATGACAGTTCAGTTCCGGAGGTCAGAAGTCTAGAATGGGTCTCATGAGCTAGAGTCCAGGCATCACAGGTCTGGCTCTTTCTGGAGGCCATAGGGAAATATTCATTTCCTTACCATTTCTGCTTCTTGTGGCAGAACATCTACATTTCTTGGGGCCTAGCACCTTTTTTTTTTTTTTTTTGAGACAGAGCCTTAAGCTGTCACCCTTGGTAGAGTCCTGTGGCATCACAGTTCACAGCAACCTCCAGCTCCTGGCTTAAGCGATTCTCTTGCCTTGGCCTCCCAAGTAGCTGGGACTACAGGCACCTGCCACAATGCCTGTCTATTTTTTGGTTGTAGATGTCATTATTGTTTGGCAGCCCGGGCTGGATTCGAACCTGCCAACTTTGGTGTATGCGGCTGGCACCTTAGCCACTTGAGCTATAGGTGCTAAGCCTGGCCTGGCTCCTTTCCTTCTATCACTCCAACTTCTTGCTTCCATCTTCAGGTCACCTACAATGGACTCTTTTTTTTTTTTTTTTTTTTTTTTGGAGATAGAGTCTCAAGCTGTCGCCCTGGGTAGAATACCATGGCATCACAGCTCACAGTAACCTCCAACTCTTGGGCTTAAGCGATTCTCTTGCCTCAGCCTCCCAAGTAGCTGGGACTATAGGTGCCTGCCACAATGCCCAGCTTTTTAATTTTATTTATTTTTTTGGTTGCAGTTGTCACTGTTGCTTAGCAGACCTGGGCTGGGTTTGAACCTACCACCCCAGGTATATGTGGCCGGAGCCCTTGCCAACTGAGCCATGGGTGCTGCCTCTATTTTTTTTGTGTGTGTGTGCAGTTTTTGGCCAGGGCCGGGTTTGAACTTGCCACCTCTGGCATATGGGGCCAGCGCCCTACTCCTTTGAGCCATAGGCACAACCCTATTCTGTTGTCTAATTATAGTGTTGTAGCATCAGCCTAGCTCTCAGCAACTTCAAACTCCCGGGTTGAAGTGATTCTCCTTCCTCAACTTCCAGAGTAGCTGGGACTATACCACATGCCTGGCTAATTTTTTTCTATTTTTAGTAGAGACGAGGTCTCCTTCTTGCTCAGGCTGGTCTTGAACTTCTCAGCTTAAGGGATCTTCCTACCTTGGCTTCTCAGACTGCTAAGATTATAGAGGCGTGAGCCACTGTGTTCAGCCAGATTCTATATTTTGATAGGTTTTTGGGAAACACAGGTACATGCATTTGTCAAAACCTAGCAAAGGTATACTTAATATTTATAAATTTTACTGTATGTGAATTTTACCTCAAAAGAAAAATACTATAAACAAATATTGAATCTAGTTATATGTGTGCATGTTGAAGGATGAAAGGAACATGTACTGATGACACACATCTAAAAAAGAAAAAAAGATGGATGGATGGAGCAAGAAAGATGGACAGATAAGACAAGATGGATGGTAAGGCGAGTATAGAAAAATGAGAACACAAAAAGTCTAGGTATTGTATAAGTGAGCTCACTGTAAAATTTTTTCAACTTTGCTGCATAATAAAATATTGTAAGTTGGGTGGTGCCCGTGGCTCAGTGGGTAGGGCACCAGCCCCATATACCAAGAGTGACGAGTTTGAACCCAGCCCAGGCCAAACTGCAACAACAAAAAAATAGCCAGGTGTTGTGGCGGGCACCTGTAGTCTCAGCTGCTGGGGAGGCTGAGGCAAGAGAATTGCCTAAGCCCAAGAGTTGGAGGTTGCTGTGAGTTGAGACACCACAGCACTCTACCAAGGGTGATAAAGTGAGACTCTGTCTCTCAAAGAAAAAATAAAATAAAATAAAATATTGCAGATCAACATCACTAAAAAAATAATTACATCTGGAAGCACTGGATATGGTTGGTTAAAAAAAGAAAATCTGCCTACATCCTTGTCACCTTCACTAAACAGCTATCTCATTAGCTATTAAGAAAAACATAGTCAAGGAAAACAGCATTAAAATACTAGTTTTGCCGCACACGGGAAGTCTTCAGCTGCTTGTGTCCTAATGTTGGCTCTTATATAAACCCCAAATTTTACAGGCTAGAAATGGTGAAAATGTATGGTCACTTTCAATATCTAAGAGGCAGGAGTAAGAGCAAGGGATATCAATTTGGCTCTGGCAGTTGGGTGGGGAGGGGGCAATGGTGAAGCTAAGTTAGAAGCAGCTGGTCACTTAGAGCCTCTCAAGCGCCAATAGTTTCTGTGTCTGGCCCCACATACTGGCTTAAAGCCTCAAGAAACTAGAAGATCTCACCAGTGGGCTCGGCCAGAGCAGCTGAAACATGTCCCTGTAAACAATAAATGTTTATCTGGGCAGATAACCTGGCAGATAGCCTCATTCTGATCTTAGGCAATTTGAAACCCCACAACAGGGTTGAGCACAGAGGGCCCCTTCATCTTTCCCACATGGGTAGGAAGCAGAGATGGAAGGTGGTCCTGGCTCCTACCACAAGAGAAGCAGCAGAAAGCCACTCTCTGCAAATGCCAGCTTATTCCCTACTGGGTGATGGCCAGATTTCCTTAAACACAGAGGGTGGGGACAAAGGAGTCAAGTCAACCAACACTAAACAATGCTACCGCACAAAGCTGGCTGTTACACCACAGCCCTGAAGGTATGAAGAGCTCTGGCCACGTTTGGCTACAGCCACAGGAACCGCACTGGCTGAGGGCTTCCCCAGGCCTGGGTGGGAGGCTTATCACTGACTCTGGCCACACACACAGGCTCAGTCCCCACCTTAGTCAGTGGCAAACAGCTGCTGAGAGGGGAGGAGTAGATCTAGGGGTTCTCTGGGCTGTGTCTTCCACTTTAAGAGACTCCAAACAATATTCATAAGAGCCATATGGCTTAAACTGCCTGGAGGTATTGGGCAAAAGACTGTATAAGGAAAAAAGCAGCTTGAAGGAAAGAATGGAGATGTATTGACGGCAAAGAGATTTCTTTCATTAACAGCCAATACTGCAAACAATTTTGCTACCAGTTCTAAAACCCCACTCCCTAATTAATGGGTTAAATTTTGGCACTGGTTACTCTCCTATCTGTGTGCCTCTGCCCACAATCTTTTGGAAGGCAAGAGGATAGGGAAGTGGAACCCACAGTTTGCCTAAAGGGAAAATTTAGTTCTCTTTCAGCAGCTATGGCTGAGTTCTCTTGCAAGGAAGGGAAGAGAGATAGGTTAACAAATGTTCTTTGCTCTGAAATAGTACCAAAGTTAAGCCCAGCAGAACAGGGTGTGGATCTCGGATGGAGTCCAGAGGAGTATGTTTGTGTATACATTTGTTCCTCTGGTTTTTTTCTGGGAGAGTGGGAGTCTGAAGGGAGAAGGTGCTAAACAATTCTTTTGACTTCATTTGAATTTGGAGCTGCTTTATAATCACTTCGTGAAAACACAGTAGGAAGAGAGTAGTATGTATTTGTTCACTCCACCCTCCATTTAACACTGCCCCAGCAATTCGACTATGTGTTTTAAACTGAAAAGAGGCCAACTTTTAGCCTTTGGCAGCACTGGAGGCCAGACATTACCAGCACTCCTGTGAACAGCTCAAGGCTCCACCCAAACCAGGCTGCACACACTGAAATCCAAGAGGACTCTCATTCCAGCACAGCAACCCATGAGAGGAGAGCTGGGAGCCTGGGTGGGACAACTGGGACACTTCTAAGTTCTGACTCCAGAACACCCAAGTGGTTAGCACAGGCATTTTGATAGTGTGGTGATAGATCAACTGTAGTGTGGGAAAATGTAAGTGCTATGATAAAGACGTTATCTCTGCTCAAAGAAAGAGGTGAGAATAGGGTAGGGAAGAGGCCACAGGTCAGGTGAAAAAATCAATTTTAGGTACCTGGCTAGCTGTTGACCTAGTTAGTCTACTTCTGAATACATGAGGGACCTTCTAGCCTCTTTTCAGGAGAGGCTAGAGCAGAATAGTCCCAGCCAGGCTAGGACACACAAATTCCATTTCTGGTCTAAAGAGGACTGGAAGGATCCTCTGCAGGAGAGTTATAAAATAACATTTCTGTAAAATACCACAAAACCACACTGTTCCTGGCTGTCCAAGGCCAAAGGGATCTTCTTCCTGGAGAGTTGTCTCATACCCTCTAGGCCCTAAGACTCCCTATTTTACTTTGTAAGGCTTCCTGTTTACTCTGAGAAGATCTGCAGATCTCCCTTGGGAGTCTTTAGAGAAAAGCTAGAAGGGGGCAGCAGGGAGACTGTTGTGAACAGTAGGAAACAGAAAAGACATAAAAGTTTTCTGGTTTAATTAATTAATCATTTATACTGTTTATCCTTTAATTTTTGTTTCTGGTGTGCAGGGGTCTCTTAGACTTTTGACTCTCAGTGGGAAAATTATACTGGGAGTGTGACCATTATTGGCACCTAAAGGTATTTTTTGTTGTTGTTCCCATGAAAACAGCATCCAAATAATGAACAAGGTATAGTGATTTAAAATAATTACTATCTTCATCTGGAGAATTTTTAAAAAATACTCATCCCTTTCTGGCACCATGGTCCCTGCTTCTATGAAAATAGAAAGAGGCAGGGCCAGGTGCAGTGGCTCAACCCTGTAATCCTAGCACTCTGGGAGGACAAGGCCAATGGACTGTCTAAGTTCACAGGTATGAGACCAGCCTGAGTCACAGCAAGACCTGGTCTCTAAAAATAGCCAGGCATTGTGGTGGGCACCTGTAATCCCAGCTACTTGGGAGGTTGAGGCAAGACAATCACTTGAGCCCAAGAATTTGAGGTTGCCGTGAGCTATGACACCACGGCACTGTACCAAGGGTGACAAAGTGAGACTGTGTCTCCAAAAAGAAAAAGAAAATAGAAACAGGCAGAAAGAATTCCATTTCTTTCTTTCTTTTTTTTTTTTTTTTTTTTGAGACAGGAGCCTCAAGCTGTCCCCCTGGGTAGAGTGCCGTGGCATCTCAGCTCACAGCAACCTTCAACTCCTGGGCTCAAGCGAGTCTCCTGCCTCCGCCTCCCAAGTAGCTGGGACCACAGGCGCCCGCCACAACGCCCGGCTATTTTTTGGTTGCAGCCATCATTATTGTTTGGCAGGCCCGAGCTGGATTCGAACCCGCCACCTTGGGTGTACATGGCCGGCGCCTTAGCCGCTTGAGCCACAGGCGCTGAGCCAAGAATTCCATTTCTGCCAGAGGAAACTGCTTTTTGCTAATTTGGGAGGGGGAAACAATATGTTCTCTGTGGTCTGGAGAAAAACAGACATTTCCAAAGGGAAAATAATGAAGGAGACAGGGTTTGATCAAGAGAGAGAGATATATGACCTGGAGGGACCTAAATGCCCCATTTATAGGCCCCTCTAACCATGCATTCCATATAATCATTCATCCGGAGACCAACAATGATTCAGATTCTATAAGGCCTCTGTAGGGGTCACTACAGTCCAAATGATTTAGAAAGAAAAGCAAATCTGAGGATAATTCTCTGGGGCTGTGCTGTCCAATAGATAGCTATTAGCCACATGTGGCCATTTAAACTTAAATTTAGACTGGGTGTGGTGGCTCACTCCTATAATCCTAATACTCTGAGAAGCTGAAGTAGGAGGATCTCTTGATCTCAGGAGTTTGAGACAAGCCTGAGCAGGAGCTAGACCCCATCTCTACTAAAAAAGAAAAAAAAAATAGAAAAATTAGCTAGGCATTGGGTGGGGGGAGAAATACCTGTAGTCCCAGCTACTTGGGAGGCTGAGGAAGGTGAACTGCTTGAACCCAGGAGTTTAAGGCTTCTGTGAGCTAGGCTGACACTATGGCACATAAGCCTGGGCAACAGAGTAAGACTCTCTCTCAGAACAAACAAATAGAGAAAAAATGACATTTAAATTACCTAAAATTAAATGTAACTAAAAATTCAGTTATAGTCTGGCCGGGGGTGGGTGGGTAGTGGCTCATGCCTGTAAACCTAGCATGTTGGGAGGCCAAGGCGGGTAGATTGCTTGAGCTCACCAGTTTGAGACCAGTTTGAGCAAAAGTGAGACCTCGTCTCTACTAGAAATAGAAAAACTGAGGGAAGGATAGCTTGAGCCCGAGTTAGAGGTTGCTGTAAGCTATGACACCATGGCACTCTACCCAGGGCGACAACTTGAGACTCTGTCTCAAAACAAAAAGAGAGGCTGGGTGCCCGTAGCTCAGTGGTTAGGGCGCCGGCCACAAGCTCTGGGGCTGGTGGGTTTAAATCCCACCTGGGCCTGCTAAATAAACCAAAAACATGGCTGGGTGTTGTGGTGGGTGCCTGTAGTCCCAGCTACTTGGGAGGCTGAGGCAAGAGGATCACTTGAGCCCAAAAGTTTGAGGTTGCTGTGAGCTTTGAAGCCACAGCACTCTACCAAGGGCCACACAATGAGACTCTGTCCCAAAGGGAAAAAAAAAAGAAAGAAAAAAAATAAACTAGACTTACCAAAAATTAAAAATTTTTGTGTATCAAAGGATACTATCAAAAAGTGAAAAGATAACCCACTGAAACCCAGGGGGAAAATATCTGAAAATCATATACCTGATAAGGGATTAATATCTGAAATATATACAGAATTCCTACAACTCAACAACAACAAAAACCCAAACAGCCAAATTAAAAAATGAGAAAAGGACTTCAAAAAACGTTTATTCAGAGAAAACAGGAAAATGGCCAACAAGTACATAAGAAGATACTCATCATCATTAGTCATCAGGGAAATGCAAATCAAAATCACAAGAAATACCACTTTACACTCATTACGATGGCTACTACAAACCCCCCACCCCAAACAGATGAGCGCTGGTAAAGATGTGGACAAATCAGAACTCTGGTACAGTGCTGGTGGGAATATACAATGGCACAGTTGCTATGGAAAGCAGTTTGGCAGTTCCTCGAAAAGTTAAAAATAGAATTATCAGATGATTAAGCAACTCTACTCTTTTAGGTATATACCAAAAAGAACTGAAAACAAGGACTCATATATCTGTACACCAATCTTCAAAGCAGCATTATTCACAAAACCCAAAAGGTGGAAACAACCCAAGTGTCTGTCAACAGGTGAATAAACGAAATGTGGTATATTGGAATATTATTCAGCCGTAAAACGGAAAGAAATTCTGATACATGCTATAAAATGATGAACCTTAAAAACATGCTAAGTGAAATAAGCCAGAAACAAAAGGACAAATATCTGTGATTCTGCTTAAAGTACCCAAAACAGGCAGATTCACAGAGACAGAACAAGGGGGATGGAGAGTTACTATTTAATGGACACAGAGTTTATATTTCAAATGATGAAAATGTTTTAGAAGTGGATAGTGGTGGTGGTTACACAATATTGTGAATGCTTCTAATGCCATTGCTTGTACACTTAAAAAACGGTTAAAATGATCAATTTTATGTTAAACATATTTTACCACATTAAAAGCATTTCCTCAGGTGCACCAGGCATTTTTCAAGTTCTCAATGGCTACATGCAGCCAGTAGCTACCATACCAGACATTACAGAGTAGAAGATTTTCTTTTCTTTTTTTTTGGGGGGGGGGGAGACAGAGTCTCACTATGTCACCCTCGGTTGAGTGCTATGGTGTCACAGCTCACGGCAACCTCCAACAATTGGGCTTAAGTGATTCTCTTGCCTCAGCCTCCTAAGTAGGTGCCTGCCACAATGCCCAGCTAAGGGAAGAAGATTTTTATCATTGCAGAAAGTCATATTGGGCAGCACTACTCCACAGTGATTTTAAAAACCATCTGATTCTGATTTCAACAGTGCTATCCTACATACCACATATAAATGCCTTACCTTTTATTCCAGGCACCACTATCCTACTTCTTTGTTATTCTAATAGCCTCTCCAACCACTGTAAACTCCTCTGATACTGTAAACTTTCAAGTTTATAAATGCTATTTATTTGATATTCAAAACTACCAAGTGGAGTGGTGGTGTTACTCCTTTTTCTTAGGTGTAAAAATTAAAGCCCACAGTCTTTTAAGTGGGGCTGGGAACCAAACTCTTAGTTTTTAATTCTGTGCTTTTCATCCCTACATCACACTATCTCTTAGACAGTTATGATTTTCACTATCAGTGACATCACTAAAAAGTATTTGCTGAGCTCCATATGATAACACCCTGGATGCTTTACAGAGGTAGTCACCAACTCCTTAGGAGTCCTTAACCTTAAACATGTATCACCAAAGCCTTCCTTTCCTATCTTTCCCATTACACATTCCTTGTTAGTTAGCCTCAAAAATTCTGTGAAGATATTCAATTATTTATTATTATTATTATTTTTGAGACAGAGTCTTACTTGGGCACCCTTGGTAGAGTGCCATGGATCAGTCTTAGCTCACAACCTCAAACTCTCGGGTTCAAATGATCCTCTTGCCTCAGCCTCCCAAGTAGCTGGGACTACAGGTGCCTGCCACAATGCCCGGCTATTTTTAGAGATGGGATCTCACTCTGGCTCAGGCTGGTCTTGAACCTATGACCTCAAGCAGTTCACCTGCCTCGGCTTCCCGAGTACTCGAATTATAGGCGTGAGCCACTGTGTCCAGTCAAGATATTCAATTCTGGCTCGGTGCCTGTGGCTCAAGTGGCTAAGGCACCAGCCACATACACCTAAGGTGGCAGGTCTGAATCCAGCCCGGACCTGCCAAAACAACAATGACAGCTGCAACCAAAAAATAGCCAGGCGTTGTGGCCGGCACCTGTGGTCCCAGCTACTTGGGAGGCTGAGGCAGGAGAATCGCTTGAGCCCAGGAGTTGGAGGTTGCTGTGAGCTGTGATGCTACAGCACTCTACCCAGGGGGACAGCTTGAGGCTCTGCCTCAAAAAAAAAAAAAAAAAAAAAAGAGAATGAAAAGCAAAAATGATACAGAGTATGCCATGTGTATAAACATGAAAAATACTCTTGAGTGGAGCTCATAGTTCACGGTTAGGGCGCTGGTCACATACACAGAGGCTGGTGGGTTCAAACCCAGCCCAGCTAAAACAACAATGACAACTACAACAAAAAAATAGCCTGTCTGGGTGGCACTTGTGGCTCAGTGAGTAGGGCGCCAGCCCCATATTCTGAGGGTGGCAGGTTCAAACCTGACCCCGGCCAAACTGCAACAAAAAAATATCTGGGTGTTGTAGAGGGCTCCTGCAGTCCCAGCTACTGGGGAGGCTGAGACAGGAGACTTGCTTAAGCCAGAGTTTGAGGTTGCTGTGAGCTGTGATGCCATGGCCCTCTACCCAGGGCGACAGCTTGAGACGCTACTTAAAAAAAAAAAAAGAAAAGAAAAGAAAAATACTCTTTAGTTTATGGATATGAACATGTTAAAAAGATGCAGAAATATAACAAATTAAAAAAGAAATGGAACCCTGCAGGGTATACAAGCAGTTTCAACTGGATCTATAATGTACTCAAATGAACTCAAGTGTTTGTTACCTTTCCCTTTCTCTATGCTTTTCTTTTTTCTTTTTTTTTTTTTTTGGCCGGGGCTGGGTTTGAACCTGCCCCCTCCAGCATATGGGGCTGGCACTCTACCCTTTTGAGCCACAGGCGCCACCCTATGTTTTTCTTTAATACAAGAAAAATTTCAGCGGTGTCTGTAGCTCTGTGGGTAGGGTGCCAGCCACATACACGGAGGCTGATGGTTTCGAACCCAGCCTGGGCTAGCTGGGGCAACAATGACAACTGCAACAACAACAACAACAACAAAAATAGCCGGGCATTGTGGTGGGCACCTGCAGTCCCAGCTACTTGGGAAGCTGAGGCAAGAGAATTGCTTGAGCCCAAGAGTTTGAGGTTGCTGTGAGCTGTGACACCACGGCATTCTACCCAGAATGACAGCTTGAGATTCTGTCTCAAAAATAAATTTTTTTTTCTTTGAAAAACCCCAAACAACTGAGTAAAAATTAGGATCCATTACTAAAAGAGTGATAATCTACACAAGGGTTGAGTACAGTCTCCATTTATAACTGTCACACTCTTAGTCCTTCTAAGGACCAAAATTGAAGCTCAAAGTATTAATTAATAGTAGATACTAGAACAAGCTAATCAATTTCACAGTAAGTCTCTTCACAAACTGACTCCTTTTATTATATGTGTATTTCCTTCACAGTCTTCAACACAAGCTGAATTTATTTTGCTTATTTCTTTCTTTACTTGTTTGCTGTCTCCCCTTAACATAGAAGATCCACAAATTAAGAGACTGTGCCTGTCACATACATCACAGAATCCCTAGCATTACGAACAATGCCCAGCAAATAGTAAGTGCTCAATAAATATCTAAGGTTAAATGAATACCAGAAGTCAAGCCTGTCAGAGTAACTTAAGGGAGGACGTCTAACCCTTGCACAGAAGCTGAGGCTACATATGGACTCTTAATTTCAATTACCAGTCTCATATAAGGTGTCTGCAGGGATGAGGTATGGGATGATCAATGGGTAGTGCTACCAGCCACTGCTAGAACAAGAACACTGTAGCAGGGGAAGTAAAAGTGAAGAGAAAATTAAAAATTGCATTTGGAAACCAAATTTCTACTAATAAGATACAGAAATTTTGAGCCTCTGGATTCTCTACAGACAGCTAATTCATTACCTAGTACAATCTTTTCAAGCAAGTTCCAACATGAATTCTAGGAATTGAACTTTCTAAAAACCCAAAGTATATCACTTAATCTCTTTTCCCAGCTTCAGGTCTAGAGAATGACAGAAGAAAGGGGACAGTGAAGAGAAAAACAAGATACATTAAATGTATTGCCTTTTTTTTTTTTTTTGCAGTTTTTGGCTGGGTCCAGGTTTGAACCTGCCACCTCCAGTATATAGGGCAGGCACCCTACTCCTTGGGCCACAGGCGCTGCCCTAAATGTACTGCTTTTAATGCAGCTTTGAAATTTGTCTGAGGAGGCTGGGTGCAGTGGCTCACATCTAATCCTGGCACTCTAGGTGGCCAAGGTGGGCAGATTACCTGAGCTCACAAGTTCGAGTTCGAGACCAGCCTGAGCTAGAGCGAGACCCCTGCTTCTTAAAACAGCCAGGTGTTGTGGTGGGTCCTTGTAATCCCAGCTACTCAGGAGGCTGAGGCAAGAGAATCACTTGAGTTATGATGCCAGGGCACTCAACCAGGGGCGACAAAGTGAGACTGTGTCTCAAGAAAGAAAAAAAGAAGCTAAGAAAATCCTTCTGGCCAGGGGAGGTGGATTACGCCTATATTCCTTGCACGCTAGAAGGCCAAAGCGGGTGGATTGCTTGTGCTCATGAGTTGGAAACCAGCTTGAGCAAAAGCAAGATCCTGTCTCTACTAAAAATAGAAAAACTTAGGCAAGAGTATTGTTTGAGCCCAAGAGTTGGAGGTTACTGTGAGATATGATGCCACGACATTCTACCCAGGGCAACAGCTTGAAACTGTCTAAAAAAAGATGAAATTCTTCTGTGGAGAAGGCCATGTCTGTAGGAAGATGGCTTGAATGGCTTTGTCCCTAGGAAGTAATGAAGGCCACCCTGACCTTTGGGCAACTGCAGCACTCCCTTAGAGGTCGTAGAGAAGCAGTGGTTAAAGATGGGCTCTGGAGTGGGACCTCCTGGGGTTGAATTTTGACGCTGCCATTTCCCAACTGTGTAACTTCAGGCAAGTTGCACAACAGTTCTGTACCTCAGTTCCCTTAAATATGAAATGGAGGCTAACAATGTTACCTACTGCATAGGGTGTTGTGAGCACCAAATGCTTCAAAACTGAAAATTATTAGACTAACACTCAGGACACAGAAAGTCCAGAATAAACTGGCACTTACTGTGTAGGGTAGTTGTGAAGTTGTGAGGATTAAATCTTTCCTAACATGTAAAGTTGTTTTTTTTTTTTTTTTTTTTTGGTTGTAATTTGGCCGGGGCCGGGTTCAAACCCGCCACCCTTGGTATATGGGGCACCCTACTCACTGAGCCACAGGCACCACCCTTTTTTTGTTTTTGTTTTTTTAATTTCATTTTTTAAGTCATATACACATGAATATCATGAACACATTCATGCATATGTGGGATAGAATGTGTTGATTTTTTTATACAATCTGACGTGCTTACATCAAACCAATCAACATAGCTTTCGCCTCATTTACTTGATTATTGTGTTAAAACATTTATGTTCTACACTTGACAGATTTGACTTGTACCCTTGCAATATGCTCCATAGGTGTGGTCCTATTTACCTTCCCTCTAACAAACCTCCTCCTCCCTCCCTTCCCACTCCATTTGTCTCCTTCATCCTGGGCTATAGTTGTGTTCTATCTTTCATAAGAAAGTATGAGTAAATGTAAGTTGGTTTCATCACTTGAGTTATGATGCCAGTACTGAGTATGTTAGATGGATACTTTTTCCTTCATTCTTGAGATACTTAGGAGAATACGTTGTAGGTCCCTCCCTGTAAACATAAAAAAGGTAAAGTCTTCATCTTTTTTAAGGCTGCATAATATTCCATGATAACCATATACCATAATTTATTAATCCATTCATGGTCGTTGGGCACTTGGGCTTATTCTATGACTTGGCTATTATGAATTGAGCTGCAATGAATAATCTGGTACGAATATCTTTTTTGCAAAGTGATTTTGGTCTTTTGGATATACTTCTGGTAGAGGAATTGCAGGATCCAATGGCAGGTCAATTTTTAGATCCCTGAGTGTTCTCCAAACTTCTTTCCAAAAGGAACGTATTAGTTTGCATTCCCACCAGCAGTGCAGAAGTGTTCCCTTTTCTCCACATCCATGCCAATGTTTTGAAATAAGACAAGGTCTTGCTCTGTCACCCAGGCTGGAGTTCAGTGGTGTGATTATAACTCTGTAACCTCTCTGGCCTCAAGCTACCCTCCAGCCTTTGTCTCCTGAGTAACCAGGACTACAGGTGCACCCCACCATGCTTAGCTAATTTATACTTAATTCTTTAGAAAAGTGGTAGCCCTGGAAGCTTAGATGACCAAATCATTAGCTAATGAATCAGAGACAGTAAGAAATAGTGGGAAAGCAATACCTATTGCTAAAGCAGAGATTTCTTTTTTTTTTTTGAGACAGAGTCTTCCTATATCTCTCTGGGTAGAGTGCTGTAGCACCACAGCTCACAGCAACTTCACTCTTGGTCCTAAGCCATTCTCCTGCCTCAGTCCCCCTAGTAGCGGGGACTACAGGTACCTGCCACAATGACTGGCTATTTTTTTTTTAATGACTGGTTATTTTTTGCTGTAGTCGTCATTGTTGTTTGGCAGGTACTGGCAGATTTTAAACCCACCAGCCCCAGTGTATGTGGCTGGCACCCCAACTGCTGAGCAACAGTTGCCAAGCCTGGGGCAGAGATTTCTAATTACCCTTTTATTTTTTTGTTTGAGACAGAGTCTCACTTTGTCGCCCTCAGTAGAGGGCCGTGGCATCATAGCTCACAGCAACCTCAAACTCTTGAGCTCAAGTGATTCTCTTGCCTCAGCCTCTTGAGTAGCTGGGACTACAGGTACCTGCCACAATGCCTGGCTACTTTTAGAGACAGTGTCTTGCTCTGGCTCAGGCTGGTCTCAAACCTATGAGCTCAGGCAATCCACCTGCCTCGGCCTCCCAAAGTGCTAGGATTACAGGCATGAGCCACTTCGCCCGGCCTAATCACTCTTTTTTCCCCCCAGTTACCTCCTAATACCCAGTCTCCCCTTTTCCTTTAGCAAAAGAACTTTAATTTTTACCTGAGTACATTTCTGCCCAACCAGGTAACTATATTTATAGCCTTCTCTTCAGTTAGCCATGTGATGGTGTTATATAAATAGAAGTTTTATGTAAAACTTAGAAGTTTCTTTACAAGTATGGGGGGGTACCCACTCTTCCACCGTTATGCTGCCTGCTGATGCTCTAATAGCCATCTTGGGATGGAACCACATCCTAAGATGTCTAGTGAGCTAGAAGAGGTTTGCATGTCTGGCAATTTGGTAGTGTTTAGAGCCTAAACACTAGCCCTGGACTGCCTGTTTCTGGACTCTTGATTTGAGAGAATAAAACCTTCCTGTAGATCTTTGTGGTTGATGTTCATACCCACCCAAACATACTACTAAATGATATATCTGGACTCTTACCTATTACTACTATATGATCTCAGATTAGGCTCTCAAATTTTAGTTTTCTCAGCTGTAAAATTTGTTAATGCCTCATAGAATTATAGTGGGAATCAAGCAAAGTAACACATCACAGCACTATGAAAAAATGCTAATTTAATTTTTATCAGTGAAAATAAGAGAGATTCTCCGAATGGAAAAGCATGACGGGGCGGTGCCTGTGGCTCAGTTGGTAGGGCGCTGGTCCCATATACTGAGGGTGGCGGGTTTGAACCCAGCCCTGGCCAGCTAAAACAGCAATGACAATTGCAATAAAAAAATAGCTGGGCGTTGTGGTGGCTGCCTGTAGTTCCAGCTACTTGGGAGGCTGAGGCAAGAGAATCGCTTAAGCCCAAAAAGTTGGAGGTAGCTGTGATGCCACAGCACTCTACTGAGGGGGACAAAGTAAGACTATGTCTCAAAAAAAAGAAAAAAAAGGAAAAAGCATGACAGCAGGCACAAAGATAAAGACTAAAAACAATTAGAAAAAATGTCTAAGAAAAGGGATTGTGCTTACTAGTATAGAAAAATTTCTTATGGCCAGGTGTGGTGGCTCACACCTGTAATCTTAGCACTCTGGGTGGCCAACCTGCCTGAGCTCACAGGTTGGAGACCAGCCTGAGCCAGAGCAAGATCTCATCTCTAAAAATAGCCAGGTGGCTCGGCGCCTGTGGCTCAAGCGGCTAAGGC
>NW_003852540.1:3799446-3811825 GCF_000181295.1 Otolemur garnettii | reverse complement strand
GCCACATACACCAGAGCTGGCAGGTTTGAATATAGCCCAGGCCCACCAAACAACAATGACAATTACAACCAAAAAATAGCCAGGCATTGTGGCGGACGCCTGTAGTCCCAGCTACTTGGGAGGCTAAGACAAGAGAATCCCTTGAGCCAGGAGTTGGAGATTGCTGTGAGATGTGATGTCACAGCACTATACCCAGGGTAACAGCTTGAGGCTCTGTCTCAAAAAATAAAAAATAAAAAATCCATTCTTTAAGCTATTTTGAAATGCACAATACAGTATTTCTAAATTTTAAAAAATTAGTTGATTTATTTAGAGACAGGGTTTCTCTCACTCGATCACCCAAGGAGGAACACAGTGTCGTGATCCTAGCTTATTATGCCTCAAACTTCGGGGGTCAAGCGATCCTCCTGTCTCAGATCTCCTGAGTAGCTAGTACTACAGGCATGTGCCACCAAGCCTGGATAATTAAAAAAATATATATTTTATAGAGATGGATCTTACCATATTACCTAGGCTGCTCTCAAATTCTTGGGCTCAAGCAAAGTTCCTTCCTTAGCCTCCCAAAATGCTGCTGGAAGTATCACAGCATGATGACTGTAGTTAATGTAGCCAGGTATGATGGCTCAGCCTCCTTCCTCACCCTCCCAAAGTACTGGGATTACAGGGGTGAGCTATTGCACCCAACCCTTAAAATTTCTTTTCTTTTCTCTAGATAGGGCTTTGCTCTGTTACCCAGGCTGGAGTACAATGGTGTGATTATAGCTCATTATAACCCTGAACTCCTGGCCTAAAGAGATTCTCTGGCCTAAACTTCCTAAATAGTTAGGACTACAGAAGCGTACCACTATACCCAGCCAATTTTTCAAATTTTATTTTATTTTTTGTAGCGAAATGGGGTCTCACCATGTTGCCCATGTTGGTCTTGAACTCCTGGCTTTAAGCAATTTTCCTACCTTGGCCTCTCAAAGTGCTGAGATTACAGGTGTGAGCCACCATGCCTGGCTACATTAAGTATAGTCACCATGCTGTGCGATACATTACAAGAAATGATTCTTCTGGCTTGGCACCTGTGGCTCAAGCGGCTAAGGCGCCAGCCACACACACCTAAGGTGGCCGGTTCGAATCCAGCCCAGGCCAGCAAAACAACAATGATGGCTGCAACCAAAAAAAAAAAAAAAATAGCCAGGTGTTGTGGCAGGCACCTATCATCCCAGCTACTTGGGAGGCGGAGGCAGGAGACTCGCTTGAGCCCAGGAGTTGGAGGTTGCTGTGAGCTGAGATGCCACAGCACTCTACCCAGGGGGACAGCTTGAGGCCCTGTCTCACCAAAAAAAAAAAAAAAGAAGAAAGAAAGAAATGATTATTCTTATCTAACAAAAACTTTGTACTTTTTGACTAATATCTCCCCTTTCCTTGTCCACCTCTACCAACCCCAACCTTAACAATCAAGTCATACTTACTGATATTATCATAAAGTAGAGTTAAGGCAATTTCTGGCAATGATGTAAATATATTATATATATGTATGCTTGACAATATGATATCCCCTTAGTCTCATGTGCCTACTACTTGAAAACTGGCCAGTGTGGTAGAAAAATTTAAATTTAAGGGGTGGCGCCTGTGGCTCAAAGGAGTAGGGACCCGGCCCCAGCCAAAAAAAAAAACAAAAACTTTAAATTTATTTATTTATTTATTTAGAGACAGAGCTTCACTCTATTACCTAGGTGTCAGCCTAGCTCACAGCAACCTCAAACTCCTGGGTTCAGATGATCCTGCTGCCTCAGCACCCAAGTAGCTGAGACCACAGGTGCCTACGACAATGCCTGGCTAATTTCTTCTATTTTTTTTTTTTTTTTTTTTTTGAAACAGAGTCTTACTATGTCACCCTTGGTAGAGTACCATGGTGCCAGAGCTCACAGAAACCTCAAACTCTTGGGATTAGCAGATTCTCCTGCCTCATCCTCCCAAGTAGCTGGGACTACAGGCGCCTGCCACAACACCCGGCTATTTTTTGTTGCAGCTGTCATTGTTCTTTATCTGGCCTGGGCCAGGCTTGAATCCGCCAGCCTCAATGTGTGTGGCTGGTGCCTTAACCACTGTGCTACAGGTGCTAAGCCAAATTTCTTCTATTTTTGGTAGAGATAGGATCTTGCTGTTGCTCAGGCTGATCTCAAACTCCTCAGCTCAAGGGATCTGCTCACCTAGGCCTCCCAGAGTAGCAGGATTACAGGTGTGAGCCATTATACCCAGCCAATGTTATTTAATCTTAATTAATTTAATTTTAAATGGACAAATGTGGCTCATGACTATTATTGGTTATTGGACAGTCAACCAAAGGAGTGAGCTCTAAGAAGAAAAAGAAACAAATCATACATCATATCTTCATTCCTATTGAATCTATCTCATTTCTTCTCTATATCTATGTCAACATATTTTCTTTTAGCCTGCTCCTAAAATGAAACTAACTTCTTGGAAAGTGTCCATTTCTCTATTTGGAATTTGCGTTTAATGATCTTCTTTTCGGAGGAAGAGACATATGTTCACACACCCCATCCCACCCATACACACACACACACACACACACACACACAAAAAGTCCTGAGTCAAACTCAGGGTAAACTTTACTGAACACACCAGATTAACTGGATTCATGGAATCTATAAACACAAAAATTCCCCAAAGATGAATCAATCCTTGAAAAGGCCACACCCTTTTTCCTTTTCTTTTTTGAGACAGAGTCTAACTTTGTTGCCCTCAGTAGAGAGCCGTGGCATCACAGGTCACAGAAACCTCCAGCTCTTGGGCTTAGGCCATTCTCTTGCCTCAGCCTCCTGAGTAGCTGGGACTACAGGTGCCCGCCACAATGCCCAGCTATTTTTTTGTTGCAGTTTGGCCAGGGCTGGGTTCAAACCCACCACCCTCAGTATATGTGGCCAGCGCCCTACTCACTGAGCCACTAGGCGCTGCCCCCTTTTTTGGCTTTTGTTCTAAAGACATCAGAAGTTCAATTTTCCTTTCTGATAAGTCCTTGTGTATTCAATGTAAGTTTAGCATGTTATTTTTATTAAATAAAACAGGACGAAAGGCAGGGATGTTCTGTTCCTGAGAGATAAAACTACAAAAAAAAAGTCTGAATCAAGGTTATTGACCATGGTCAAAATAAGCAATTTGTGGCCAGGGCAGTGGTTCACACCTGTAAACCTAGCACTCTGGGAGTCCAAGGCAGGATCCCTTGAGCTCAGAAGTTTGAGACCAGCTTGAGCAAGAGTAATACCCTATCTCTACTAAAAATAGAAAAATTAGCCAGGGTTTGTAGCAGGTGCTCTCAGTCCCAGCTACTCAGGAGAGTGAGGCAGGAGGATCACTTGAACCCAGGAGTTTGAGGTTGCTGTGAGTTAGACTAATACCACAGTACTCTAGCCTGGAACAACAAAGTGAGACTCAGTCTCAAAAAAGAAAAAAAAGGCAGCGCCTGTGGCTCAGTGGGTAGGACGCTAGCCCCATATACCAAGGGTGGTAGGTTCGAACCCGGCCCTGGCCAAATTGCAACAAAAGATAGCTGGGCGTTGTGGTGGGCACCTATAGTCCCAGCTACTTGAAAGGCTGAGGCAAGAGAATGGCCTAAGCCCAGGAATTGGAGGTTGCTGTGAGCTGTGACACCATGGCAGTATACCAAGTGCAATAAAACGAGACTCTGTCTCTTAAAAAAAAATTAATAAAAAAATTTAATAAAAAAAAGCAATTTATCAACCTGAAGAACTAGTGTCTTCATGATAAGGAAAAAGGAGATGGGTTAAAATAATACTGCAGGTGGCTGGGTGCAGTGGCTCACACCTGTAATCCTAGCACTCTCGGAAGCTGAGGTGGGTGGATTACCTGAGCTCATGGGTTTGAGACCAGCCTGAGAAAGAACAAGATCCTGTGTCTTAAAAAATAGGCAGGCATTGTGGCAGGGGCCTGTAGTCCCAGGTGCTCAGAAGGAAGACAATCACTTGAAACTAAAAGTTTGAGGTTGCTGTGAACTATGATGCCAGGGCACTCTACCTAAGGCAACAAAGTGAGACTCTGTATCAAAACAAACAAACAAACTGCAGGTGATTTACCTTTTAAGAACAAGCTGATACCTCTCAACAGTGCTAACCAAACCCTAAGAAGGATAGGTGATCAACAAATTACTAACCTGTTTCATCTGTCTAGACAACTCTAGACGTTTCTTCCTTTTTTTTGAGACAGAGCCTCAAGCTGTCGCCCTGGGTAGAGTGCTGTGGCAACACAGCTCACAGCAACTTCCAACTCCTGGGCTCAAGTGATTCCCCTGCCTCCGCCTCTCAAGTAGCTGGGACTACAGGTGCCCACCACAATGCCTGGCTAGTTTTTGGTTGCAGCCGTCATTGTTTGGCAGCCCAGGCTGGATTTGAACCTACTAGCTCAAGGTGTATGTGGCTGGCGCCTTAGCCACTTGAGCCATAGGCACTGAGCCAACTCTAGACATTTCCAATTGAGATCTGTATATTTCTTTTTTCTTAAATTTCAGATTATGGGGGTATATACAATTTGGTTTGTTTTTGTAAGGTTAAAGTCTGAATTATAGTTGTGTCCTTCACCTAGCTGATCTATATATTTCAACTCTGGACTGAGCTATTTCTTTTAGGTTTATACTGTTAGGCTGATCATATAGAAAAATGTTTTTCTAGCTCAAAAGATACACGCTAGAACAAACACCCTGACCCTGATGATGACCCCTCCAGCCTACTACTCAGGTGTTCATGTTTTAGATGTGCACAAAAGTGTAATTCCATCAAAAACACCTTGATGTGATTCCAAGAAATGATGTGACAGTACTTGCAGATTTCCCTTAGAGGCATACAGGTATGACCTTTTTCAAATGCAAATTGGCTTACTCGTTTATAGCTGTCAGGTTTCTCGGGGAAGAGTTTAAAAGAAAGGGCAATAGCTTCTCTCTGATTTGAGGAGTGTGGCTGACCTTGATTAAGTGAAAATGAAGGGACAAAGGACACCTGGTAAATGATCCCTATGAACAGAAGGCACTACTGACTTGGTCTGGAAAGAACTTGAAGGAAAATGAAAGTCTTTGGCTCTGCAAGATACTCTGCTTGAGTCAGACCACCTTGATTGATTTTGGCACGCCCCGGCCCCCATGTTGGCTTAGGTGTTCACTGATGTTAGTACAGAATCCAAAACTTTCCTATACCTCCATCAGATCTCACTTGTCCTTAGGACAGGATTGAACCATGCCATTCAGCTATGCCTCACTGGCTCTTACCCACAGAGCCTTTGTGAAATGTGCAGCACTGCACCAGACACTTAGGGATGACAATTAGAGAGTAGTTTCACAGAGCTCACAATTTAATGTTTGTCGTTTAGTCTTAAATGAAGATTCAGACAAAAAGAAGTGACAGATGACCCAGGAGTACTGTATCCACACTTGAAAAACACCTGCTATCTTTCTAGGGGTTATTATATTACAACATGGAAATACAATAGAAATGGAAGGGAAACCTTGGACTTTCAAAAATAAAGAGAAAAAGATGTGAGATAAAGACAGGTAGTGGCTAGAATTAGTAAAAATGACAGAGTAGGTTTAGACTCTTTCAAATACAAAGGCTAGGGAAGTGAGAACTGGAAATTCAAATATGCCTAGATTAAGGAGTCTGTCCCCATCTACAGGAAGTTTATCTCTAACATCTAAATAGTCATGTTTTAAAATCAACAAATTTGCTGGTTTTCAGCTGCCACTGACGGGAACTCTCAGTGGCTCTGGTCCACAATGTAGACAGACTATGCCCAGCCGGACTAGAAGATACGTAGCCGGAAGTCAGCCAGCCAGCTTGACCCTTGCAGCTTTGTGAGGATTCTGGGCAAACCACTACCTAGCTACATAAATAGTAGACAAGATGCTTTAACCCTAGCAGCACAGGGTTACACCAAGGACTATGTGCCTCAATCACAGATTCAGAGAGTAAGTGGAAAACAAAAGCTCAGCAAATTCAGCAGGACCTTTGGTTGCCTTCCCACCCTGGCACCTCTCTCCCCTCCCCACCCACTGCAGTTGCACATTCACGTCCACAGTCACATATTTTTAAAATTTGATATAATTATCTCCTAGAAACTACTCTATATAGCTTCTTGGGATCTAAAGCAATTAAGTGAAGATAAATTTCTTTCATGGAGCAAGCTGTCAAACGATGAAGCAATTTCATTCTCCATTTGAAGTGGAAGCTTGGGTCATGCATGGTTTATTTGAAACAATGCCATCACCTAAAGCTGCTGATCTTATCTCCAACTCTGTTCTCCATTTCAAACTGCTGGAGATATGTAGCGTGGCACTGCTTAAAGTTATGACATCTGGCTCAAGGCCAGCAAAAGAACAAGCCAGCTACTCTTCTAGGTTTCAAGCATAAGATGACAAAAATCATATTGAAAGACGATAATAATACAGGTGAAATCTGTTAAACCCTAAAGAAGGGGAGATGCTGGGTGGTGCCTTGGCTCAGTGGGTAGGGCTCTGGTCCCATATACCGAGGGTGGCGGATTCAAACCTGGCCCTGGCCAAAATGCAACGAAAAAATAGCTGGGCGCCTGTAGTCCCAGCTACTCGGGAGGCTGAGGGAAAAGAATTGCCTAAGCCCAGGAGTTGGAGGTTGCTCTGAGCAGTTTGATGCCACGGCACTCTACCAAGGGCGACAAAGGGAGACTCTGTCTCTACAAAATAAAAGGGAGGGATGTTCTCAGAGCATTGGGTATTACTACAAAGGCACCCTAGCAATGGGGATGTGGCATAAGAACATGGCAGTAGGGTGAAATACATGCCAAGAAACCAGATTCTTTTTTTTTTTTTTTTGAGACACTGTCTTACTATGTGGCCCTCGGTAGAGTGCCATGGCACCTCACCTCACAGCAACATCAAACTCTTGGGCTTAAGCAATTCTCTTGTTTCAGTCTCCCAAGTTGCTGAGACTGCAGGCGCCCACCACAATGCCCAGCTATTTTTTGGTTGTAACTGTCATTGTTGTGACTGGGGCTGGATTCGAACCTGCCAACTCTGGTGTAGTGGCTGGCGCCCTAGCTGCTGAACTATAGGCACCAAGCCAAGAAATCAGATTATTCTCTTCTGGGAGACACCAAACTAAACAAACAGTGGGGCCTATTTCATGAAACAGCCTGATAGATGGAAAACACACCAGACTGAGAATCAAGGGTCTATAATATTAATTCTAACACTAGAAGACTGTGAGATATAGGGGAATGCTTTTTTTGTTTTTGTTTTCAGAGAACGTTTCACTATGTTGCCCTCGGTAGAGTGCCATGGCATTACTGCTCACAGCAACCTCAAACTCTTAGGCTTACATGATTCTCCTCTACCTCAGCCTCCCTAGTAACTGAGACTACAGGCACCCACCACAACACCCAGCTAGTTTTTTGTTGCAGTTGTTATTGTTGTTTAGCAGGCCCAGGTCAGATTCGAAACCACCAACCCTGGTGCATGTGGTTGGCACTGTAACCACTGTGTTATGGGCACCAAGCTAAGGGGAATGTTCTTATTAACTATTCTCCCCACCCCCCAGTTGAACCTGGCACTTTATTTATTTATTTTGAGACAGAGTTTCACTATGTTGTCCTCAGTAGAGTGCCCGGGCATCATTGCTCACAGCAACCTCAAACTCTTGGGTTTAAGACATTCTCTTGCTTCAGCCTCTCAAGTAGCTGGGACTACAGACACGCACCACAACACCTGGCTATTTTTTGGTCATAGTTATCATTGTTGTTTTGGCAGGCCTGGGCTGGGTTCAAACCCACCAGCTCCAGTGTATGTGGCTGGCACCATAGCCACTAAGCTACAGGCGCCGAGCCTGAACCTGGCACTTTATTAAAAAAAAAAATCTTTAGGCTGGGCATGGTGGCTCACACCTGTAATCCCAGCACTCTGGGAGGCCAAGGTGGGTGGATTACCTGAGCTCACAGGTTCAAGACCAGCCTGAGCAAGAGCCAGACCTCTGCTCTAAAAATAGCTGGGCATTATGGCAGTGCCTATAGTCCCAGCTACGTGGGAGACAGAGGCAAGAGAATCTTTTGAGTCCAAGAGTTAGAGGTTGCCATGACCTATGATGCCATGACACTCTACTGAGGATAACAAAGTGAGACTTCAGGCAATCCACCTGCCTCAGCCTCCCAAGTGCTAGCATTACAGGTGTAAGCCACCTCTCCCGGCCACCATGCCTGTTTTTAACAGAACCCTTGAAGAACTAGAACTGGTTTTCGAGTGTTAGGGCATTGGAATCACCTGGAGAGCTTGTTAGATTGGTAGGCTCCACCCACAATCATTTATGATTCACAGGTCTGGGGTACGGCTTTAAACACTACAAGTTCCCAGAGGATGTTGGCACTGATACCACTCTGTGAGGACCAGTGGCGCAGAGGAATCTAAACAGAAGAATGATCTAGAATTGCAGTGGTTAATACAGTAGCCATTAGCTACATATGGATATTTAAATTAAAGTAAAATTAAACCTTTCTGTTTCTTATTTGCACTAGTCAGATTTCAAGTACTGCATAGTCATATATGGCTAGTGGCTAGCATGTAGGATGGTGCTGAAACAGAATATATTTCCATCATCATGGCAAGTACTATTTCCCAGCATTGACCGATCTATTTCATCGCACTGGTGAATATGAAAAGAAAATTAAGGAGAATTTCAAATTTATTAAGGTATATTAGATATTTTAAAAAAAAAAGAGACTTTGTGATTCTGAGAAAACTTCTTTAAAGCCAATTAAGTAGGAATCAGAAGAAGGTAGACTGTGTTCAGTTTGAGAATGACCTTTTCAATAGTGACTATTTCATGACAGAGTAAAAACTCTAGGGAAGTATCTGAATCAGAAGCTACTGAGGACACTGGAGGACTATTCCTTCACTAGGTAGGAGACTGACCCTGATGTCTTCTAAGGGGCCTTTCACATCTACAACTCTCTTGTAATCAATCTGACCTAATTTTATAGTTACTATGTTTACCATTCTTTTTTGCATCTAGAATAGTTTTGTAAAGTAAATACTTCAAGTAGAAGAAACTTCCTCCAGTAAGAATGTTTGGTGATAAACTCTCCAGTTTTGGGTGATTTTTATTTTTTGAGACAGGGTCTTGCTATGTTGCCCAGGCTGGAGAGTACACAATTATAGCTCACTGAAACCTCTAACTCTTGGCCGGGCATGGTGGCTCATGCTTATAATTCTAGCACACTGGGAGGCCGAGGCAGGTGAACTGCCTGGGCTCATAGGTTCGAGACCAGCCTGAGCCAGAGTGAGACCTTGTCTCTAAAAATAGCTGGGGCTTGGTGTCTGTGAATCAAGTGGCTAAGGCGCCAGCCACATACACCTGAGATGGTGGGTTCCAATCCAGCCTGAGCCCACCAAACAACGACGACAGCTGCAACCAAAAAATAGCCAGGCGTTGGTGGGCGCCTGTAGTCCCAGCTACTTGGGAGGTGGAGGCAGGAGAATCGCTTGAGCCCAGGAGTTGGAGGTTGCTGTGAGCTGTGATGCCAGGACACTCTACCCAGGGTGACAGCTTGCGGCTCTGTCTCAAAAAAAACATAAATAAATAATAAATAAAACAAACAAAAAAAAAATAGCTGGGCATTGTGGTGGACAGCTATAGTCCCAGCTCCTTGAGAGGCTGAGGCAAGAGAATTACTCGAGCTGAAGAGTTTGAGGTTGCTGTGAGCTATGACTCCATGGCAGTCTATCATGGGTACCAAAGTGAGATTCTGTCTCTAAGGAGAAACAAAAAAAGAAAGAAATCTCCAACTCAGGGCCCAGCCTACTGAGTACCTGGGATTATAAGTATACATGCCACCATGTCTAGCTTCTCCTAGTTTTTATTGTTTTAAAATGTTTTTAAAAGGGTGGTGCCTATGGCTCAAGGAATAGGGCTCCAGCCCCATAAACCGGAGGTGGTGGGTTCAAACCTGGCCCTGGCCAAAAACTGTAACAACAACAAAAAAATGTTTTTACAATACCACAGCACAAATAAAAAAAGAAAAATAGATTAGACTTTCTGAAAACTAAAAACTTCAAGAAAGTGAAAGAACAAATATATTCTCCGTAGAATGGGAGAAAATATTTGCAAATCATTTATCTGATAAGGGACTTATATCCAGAACATATAAAAACTCTTGTTGGGTGTGCTGGCTTACAGCTTTAGTCCAGCTACTCAGGAGGCTGAGGTGGGAGGATCACTTGAGCCCAGAAGTTTGAGGATGCAGTGAACCTTGATTGCATCACTGCATTCCAGGCTAAGACAGAGTGAGACCCTGTCTTAAAACAAAACAAAGAACTCCTACAACAACAGAAAACAACTCAATTTTCAAAGTGGGCAAATTATTTGAATAGACATTCTTCAAATAGCCACTAAGCACGTAAAAAGGTATTCAACATCATTAGCTACTGAGAAATGCAAATCAAAACCACAATGAGATACCACTTTAGATGGACTAGGATGGCTATAATCAAAAAGAGAGATAGTAAGTGTTGGTGAACATGTAGACATTATACATTTGTTGTCAGTGAGAATATAAAATGCTTTAGCTGCTTTAGAAAGTCTAGAAGTTTCTCAAAAAGTTAAATACAGAGTTAACATATGACCAAACAATTTTGTAGACAGGAAAAGCAAGACCCCATCTCTACCAAAACAAAACAGAGAGAGAGAGAAAAGAAAAAACTTACAGGGAGCAGTGCCTGTGGCTCAAGAAGTAGGGTGCCAGCCCCATATACCAAGGGTGGCGAGTTCAAACCTGGCCTGGCCAAACAAACAAACAAACAAAAAAAACTTCTATCCTGAAAAGAAAAAACTTATACACTAATGGTTATAGCAATAATATTCATTTCCTAACAGTCCCAAAATGGAAATCCCCAAATATCCATCCCACTGATGAATAAAAGGTGCAATTTCCATATAATAAAATATTATTCAGCCATAAAAAGGAATGAAGTACTGATAGAGGCCATAACATGAATGAACCTTGAAAACATTACGCAAACTGAAAGAAGTGAGACACAAAAGGCCACATAATTTTATGATTCCATTTGTCTAAACTAGGCAAGTCCAGACAGAATGAAAATAGACTAGGGGTTGCAGGGTTAATGGAAGGGGAGAATATGTGTGACATATGGGTATGGGGTAGCTTTTTGAGGTGATAAAAATGTTCTGAAATGAGATAGAAGTGATGGCTGTACTATTATATGAATAAACTAAAATCATTGAATTGTATACTTTTTTTTTCTTATTTGATACACTAAGAAGGATTGAATTGTACACTTTAAAAGGGTGAACTTAGCCTGGCACAGTGGCTCATACCTCTAATCCTAGCACTTTGGGAGGCCCAGGTGGGAGGATTGCTTCAGGTCAGGAGTTTGAGACTAGCCCCAAGTTTGAGCAAGAGTGAGATCCTGTCTCCACTAAAAGAATCCTAAAAACTTAGCCAGGTATTAGGGCGGGTGCCTGTAGTCTTAGCTATTCAGGAGGCTGAACCAGGAGGATCACTTGAGACCAGGACTTTGAGGTTGCTGAGAGCTAGCCTGATGCCATGACACTCTACTCTGGGTGACATAGTGAGACTCTGGTTGAAAATAAAAGTGAGGCATGTTTCCAAAAGTGAGGTCCAGCATAGTGGCTCACACCTATAATCCTAACACTCTGGGAGGCTGAGGTGGGTGGCTTGCTTAAGCTTAGGAGTTGAAGATCAGCCTGAACAAGAGACCCTATCTCTACTAAACATAAGAAATCTAGCCAGACATTGTGGTAGGCACCTGCAGTCACAGATACTCGGGAGGCTGAAGCAAGCGGATTGCTCAAGCCCAAGAGTTTGAGGTTGTTATGAACTATGATGCCTCAGTACTCTATCAAGAGCAACAGAGTGAAACTCTATCTCAAAAAAGAAAAAAAAGTGGGATATGTGAACTTTATGAAGTGTGAATTACATGTCTCAAAAATCAATTACACTGAAAAAATGAGATTATTCTTATTTTGTAGTTAGTGAATAAGATATAACTTTTTAAGCTAAAGGGGTTTAAAAACATTTTTAGTTTTCTTCTTCACAACTTTACTGAGGTGTCACTGAAGTACACTAAAACTGCATATATTTCAAATATACAATTTGATAAATTTTTATTTTATTTTATTTTATTATTATTATTTTTTTGAGACAGAGCCTCAAGCTGTTCCCCTGGGTAGAGTGCCATGGCATTACACCTCACAGAAACCTCCAACTCCTGGGCTCAAGCGAGTCTCCTGCCTCCGCCTCCCAAGTAGCTGGGACCACCGGCGCCCGCCACAACGCCCGGCTATTTTTTGGTTGCAGCCGT
>NW_003852540.1:3795515-3798635 GCF_000181295.1 Otolemur garnettii | reverse complement strand
AGTGCTATGGTGTTACAGCTCACAGCAACCTCAAACTTCTGGGCTTAAGCAATTCTCTTGCCTCAGCCTCCTAAGAAGCTGGGACTATAGGCACCTGCCACAATGCCTGGCGATTTTTTGAGATATCTTGTTCTGGCTCAGGCTGGTCTCGAACCTGTGAGCTCAAGCAATCCACTCACCTTGGCCTCCCAGAGTGTTAGAGTTATAGGTGTGAGCAACCACACCTGGCCCCAACAACTTTGGTCTTAAACTCTTATAAAACTGGAGAAAGTGAAGTAGGTTCTTTTACCTTGAAAACTATTTTATAAAATTTATTATAAAAGCAACACAGAGTAAAAAAAAATCAAACAGTGTATCGAGGGGCAGGGCCTAACTCAGAATAGACTGAGTTACAATTTTTCAACTTTCTTTCTCTCTCCCTCTCTCTCCCTCCCTCCCTTCCCCTCTCTCTTTCTTTCTTTTTTTTTTTTTTTTGAGACAAAGTCTTACTATGTCACCCTTGGTAGAGTGCCATGGTGTCACAGCTCATAGCAACCTCCAGCTCCTGGACTTAGGTGATTCTCTTGCCTCAGCCTCCCAAATAGCTAGGACTATAGGCACCTGCCACGATGTCCGGCTATTTTTTTGTTGCAGTTTAGCCAGGGCTAGGTTTGAACCTGCCACCCTCAGTATATGGAGCCGGCGCCTTCCTCACTGAGTCACAGGTACCACCCTCCTGTAGCTTTTTTAAAAAACTATACATATTTTAGACATTTTCCTGTATCGATATGTGTAGATCTAGCACAGGGGTCCTCAAACTTTTTAAACAGGGGGCCAGTTCACTGTCCCTCAGACCGTTGGAGGGCCGGACTGTGGGCCCCAGGACGAGTCGGCTGCTAAGCAGGATAGGCAGCAGCGGCAAAAACACCCGGCAGGCTGGATAAATGTCCTCAGCGGGACGCATGTGGCTCACAGGCTGTAGTTTGAGGACACCTGATCTAGCATCTTTCTTTAGGTGATACATTACATGCTCCTGTTGGTTAAGGTCGTGGATCTTGGAGTCAGATAGACTAGGTTCAAATCCCAGCTTTACTACTCAGTATGAAAGTGTGACTTTGTGCCATCACCTTTTGAGCTTTAGTTTCCTCATTCTATAAATGGGACTAGTAATGCCATATCTTTACAGAGCTGTTGTGAAGATAAAAGGAAATAATCTATTCATAGGTGTCTGTCACAAGGTGATGTTATAATTTCACAGTTGCAATTATTATAATCATCATCAAATATGCCTATGATCTCAGAAAATTAGAGGCTTCTCATTTGTGTTTCCAGAGATAGAACTTTAAGAAAATTCAGGGTACAGGGAAAAGAAGGATCAAGTAGAAAGATCATCACAGATCTCCAAAAATCACTATCCCGCTTTAACCAAAGCCCCTAAGCCACACACAGAACAAAAACCAAAGGAGATAATTATTTCTTCCTTTGGTAGTCACACTTGGGATTACTTAACAGCATCCCTTGGTTCTCTGAGTAAAAATGGACTATGTATACTAAGATAATTTGAACAACAAAGCTGCTATAAAGAGAACTTAAACCCTTATGTAAGAAATGAAGTCTCATTGAATTCTCCATTTTCCTCCAAATATTTCCAAAAGAAAAGGCATAGAACATACTTTTGGATTAGGAGCCACAGAAGGAAAATCTTTTCCTTCTCACCCATTCTGGACTCAATTAGGCAGCTGTGTGGTATCTAGAATGGTTCTGGAGGGCACACTCCATCTTGAAGTTTGGATGGATGCAGATTCTAACTTTCTGCAACTGTTCTTGAGTAGATGAATGATGCTTTAATTTAAATCTAGAACACATGTTTCATGTACTTTAATCATTTAGATGCTACCTTCTTCCCTAAATATTTTTTTGTTGAAGCAAAGAAAGAACAGGAGAAAAAGACCTTAAAGATGTGATTCAAATTCCAAATGGGTAATAGTAATGAAACAAAACAAAACAAAACAAAACATGATGGGGCAGCACCCATAGCTCAGTGAGTAGGACGCCAGCCACATACACTGAGGCTGGTGGGTTTGAACCCAGCCCAGGACAGCTAAACAATAATGACAACTGTAACCAAAACATAGCCGGTGTTGTGGCGGGGACCTGTAGTCCCAGCTACTTGGGAAGCTGAGGCAAGAGAAGTGCTTAAGCCCAAGAGTTTGAGGTTGCTGTGAGCTGTGACGCTACCACACTCTACTGAGAGCAACATAGTGAGACTCTGTCTCAAAAAAACCCAAAAAAACATGATTCAGTAAAACCTGCTGAGGTATATGAATGTTGGTGCTTGGCACATAGTAAATGGCAAAATATCTGTTAGACTACATAATATAATGATGGGGCAGCTCAAGTGGCTAAGGTGCCAGCCACATACACCTGACCTGGTGGGTTCAAATCCAGCCCAGGCCCACCAAACAACAATGATGGCTGCAACCAAAAACTAGCTAGGTGTTGTGGCAGGTGCCTATAATCCCAGCTACTTGGGAGGCAGAGGCACAAGAATCACTTGAGTTGGAGGTTGCTGTGAACTGTGATGCCACAGTACTCTAACCAGAGCGACAGCTTGAGGCTCTGTCTTAAAAAAAAAAAAAAATGATGGGGCCAATGCATCCATATCTCTAAACACAGTTTATCAGATTTTGTGGCCATTTTTGGGGAAAAACCATGTTAAAGACTTGACCCTGGCCTGAGTTCACAGAAGACAATCCCAAGCTGGGAGATAAAGAAGAAATATGAATAAGAGGCAGCGCCTGTGGCCCAGTCGGTAGGGTGTCAGCACCATATATGGAGGGTGGCAGGTTCAAACCCGGTCCCAGACAAACTGCAACAGCAAATAAAAAGCCGGGCTTTGTGGCAGGTGCCTGTATTCCCAACTACTCGGGAGGCTAAGGCAAGAGAATCACCCAAGCCCAGGAGTTGGAGGTTGCTGTGAGCTGTGAGACACCATGGCACTCCACCAAGGGCGATAAAGTGAGATTCTGTTTCTACAGAAAAAAAAGAAAGAAAGAAATATTAATAAGTAAATCACCTGGGCCCATTTCCCCTCACCTGCCAAAGAAATCTAGAATCTCTGGTCTAAGACAAAAGATTATG
>NW_003852540.1:3775789-3794028 GCF_000181295.1 Otolemur garnettii | reverse complement strand
GGGCGCTTGTAGTCCCAGACACTTGGGAGGCGAAGGCAAGAGAATCACTTCAGCCCAAGAGTCTGAGGTTGCTGTGAGCTGTCATGACACAGTACTCTACCAAGGGTGACATAGTGAGACTCTGTCTCAAAAAAAAAAAAAAAAAAGACAGAAAAGATCAAAGAGATTATGTGAATTGCCTAAGGCCACACAAGTATCCCATAGCAGAGTCAAGATGACCATGTCTGACATTTTTCTTTATTCCACCCTGCCTCAAAGGGAAAAAGTTAATGCTCAGGAATTTCAAGACCAATTAACTGAGAAAGTAGAAATTACATTTTGAAAATGGACACAACAAATAAACATATGAAAAGATATATAATATCACTAGTCATCAGGAAAATGCAAAATCAAAACTACAATGTGATACTACTTCACAACCATTAGGATGGCTACTATAAAAATAACCCCTAGAAAATAAAAGTGTTGGTGAGAATGTGGCAAAATCGGAACTCTTGTATACTCTTGGTGCAAATGCAATAACACTTTATATAGCTGTTTCTAGAATATAGCTGCCATGGAAATATATAACAATTCCTTGGGAAACGAAACAGATTTACCATCTGATCCAGCAATTACATTCTGGGTACAAAGTCAAAAGAATTGAAAGTGGGGCCTGAAAGAGATATCTGTACACTCATGTTCACAGGAGCACTATTCACAATAGAAGCAGTGTAAGTGTCCATCAACAGATGAATGGACAAACAAAATGTGGTATATATACATACAATGGAATATTATTCAGCCTTAAAAGGCATTAAAATTTTGACGTGCTACAACATGGATATATCTTAGGCTAAGTGGAGAAAGTCGCAAAAGGGCAAATATTGTATGATTCCACTTACATGGGGTTCATAGAGTACTTAAATACATTGAGACAGAAAATGGCATGGTGGTTGCCAGGAGCTAGGAGGGAGGAAGAAGAGTTATCATTAAATATTTAATGGGCAAAGAGTTTCAGCTGGTGAGGATGAAAACATTCTGGAGCTAGAATGTTGGTAGTGACAGTTATATAACAGTGTGATTGTACTTACTGCCATAGAACTAACTGTATACCTAAAAAAATTGAAGTGATAAAATTTATGTTATGTATATATTTTGCCACAATAAAAAAATACAATGAACAAGTAAGAATAAGATTAGTTATGGCTTGGCGCCTGTACATCAGTGGTTAGGGCACTGGCCACATACACCAGGGCTAGTGGATTTGAACCCAGCCTGGGCCTGATGAACAACAATGATACTACAACAACAACAACAAAAGCCGGGCGTTGTGGTCAGTGCCTGTAGTCCTAGCTATCTGGGAGGCTGAGGCAAGAGAATCACTTAAGCCCAAGAGTTTGAGGTTGCTGTGAGCTGTGATGTCACAGCACTCTACTGAGAGTGACACAGTGAGACTGTCTCAAAAAAAGAAAAAAAAAGATTAGAGAGGGAAAACCTCCCCTCCTTATCCTCTTAAACCATCCAGTATAGGCATTTTGCAGCTTCTAGTATTGACAACACAAAGAACAACAGATAAAAGCTGCCAGTGCTCCAAGGGCTGCCCTATGACCCTGCATGTTTGGAGCAAAAGCAGCCTAGGCAGGCCTGTAGGCACTCCTTGACATTGTGGTCTGATTGTCAAGGCCAAAGACTAGCCTCTAGCTCTGTCTATGGGAGACACAGAGTTAAAGGAAGGGAACCACAAAGTCTTCTTCAGTTATCTTTTGTGGGTGGGGCCTTCAGGAAGCAGAGCTGGCTCTCAAAAAGCTAAAACTTGTCTTGTATCAAAACGTTTGGGGCCAGGCACAGTGGCTCATGCCTGTAATCTTAGCACTCTGGGAGGCTGAGGCGGGTGGATTGCCTGAGTTCACAGGTTCAAGACCAGCCTGAGCCAAAGCGAGACCTCGTCTCTAAAAATAGCTGGGCATTGAGGTCCACCCACCTCAGCCTCCCAGAGTGCTAGGATTACAGGTGTGAGCTACCGTGCCCAGCCAGAACATCCTGTTCTTTAATGTTTAGGGCTGAATATAGTTTAGTGAACAAGGCTACAGATCATATTTTGGAAGAATGTCTTCTTCAGTCAACTGCATCCACAATCTTGAACATCAACATTAGTGTTTGCCAATATCCCCAAAGAACACAGTAATGTCTCCATCTAGTCAGGAGTAGCTAATTTCTCAGGTGCTTATGCTCCCTTGGCCCTTAGATGCTATAGAAACAACCAGATCCAACTCCAATGGTCATCTCAAGAGGTTCTTCATACAGCACTTTATATTGTTGTTCCCAGAGTAAGAAGCAAATCACAAAAGATCTCCAAGTATGTGAAATGTAACTCTAAAGTAAAATAGATGTACTTTAAAAAAATCACAATTGAGTGTCAGTCTAATTAGGATACTTGATAATGTAGGGTACAGTGGCCCATGCCTCTAATCCTAGCACTCTGGGAGGCCAAGACAGGTGGGATTGCTTGCACTCAGGAGTTCGAGACCAGCCTGAGCAAGAGTGAGAGCCCCCATCTCTAAAAATAGCCAGGTGTTGTGGTGGGCACCTGTAGTCCCAGCTACTTGGGAGGCAGAGATAAGAGGATCACTTGAGCCCAGGAGTTTGAGGTTGCTGTGAGCTATGATCACAGCACTCTACTAAGGGTGACAAAGTGAGATTCTCTCTCAACAACAACAATGAAAAAGGATACTTACAGTTACAACCTACACTGAAATACCTTTTCCCCCAACTCTCAAGCCTAGATCTTACTGGAATGTGGATGATTAAAATAAATTCATAACCCAGTTGTGACACTTCCTTCAACCTCTACCTGTACATCTGTTTCCTACAGAGTGCTGCTGCCTCAAGTGAGATGCGTGAGGCTGCTGTAGATGCTAGGGAACAAGATGGAACAAAAATGCTTCACACCTGGCTCCCAAATTACAGGAACGCTGGACTGGGGCCAACATAAGCTGGCACAGCACCAGCTGAAATGGACATCAATTAAGAAGCCTGTCATTTTTCAAGACTAAAGGGTCTTTTTTTCAATCCACAATCTACATTGCTCCTCAAACTAGCCATGGCATCACTCGTAGGGTTTTCCAGATGGGATCATTTCACTTAAGATTCCACATTTGCAGAACTTGTTTTTAACCCCTCCCTGCATTTTAAAAATCTGACTATTATTTCACATTACGGTTTTATCTTCAAATGAATTTATTTGCCCTTAGTAAAAAGAAAAAATATGTACCTTCATGAGCAGAAAAAGAAAGTTTCAAGCCTGCCTAAAAAGTTGCTTCTCTGTTTACAAAAAGGCATGCAAATAACTGAGATTAGTGAAGGGTCAGAAATTCTTCTCTGTACACATCACTCCAACTGGGGTCAGTAGCCAGAGAGCCTTGACCAGACTGCGTTATCCTAGAGAAAGGGACAGACCTCCAGCATTAAAACAGGCCTGTCTGACCATCACATGTAGTGTCAGTGATCCATGTCATGTGCAGAAAGAAAAACTAACTCTGCTAGTGTCTAATCAGTGGCAAATGCAGCTTAAGAAAAACACCTTAATAGGGATCTGCAATTAAAAAGTGACAAAATTCTATGTAGCATTTTCTCTTGACTTTTGTCCAATGAAGCAGGACATATTTTCTCCCCTGTACCTAAATGGGCTGCCCTGTCGAAAAGAATTCCAGGCAACATGAAAGAGTCCCATGATAAATAAACATCTCATCCACATTTAATGTATATTCTGAGAACTGAATTCCATTGCCTCAGGGGGCTGTCTGTTGCTGCCAATTTGCTTCTCATGGCAGAACCCTGTGTGGCAGAGCCCTGACTAGGCTCTGCTGATGCTTGTTTGGAAAAGAGTCCAGCTGGAGATGAAAGCAGTTCTTCAAAGAGGGTGACTCCTCAGAGGCTATCACTTTAGGGCTTGGGAATGATTACTTATCAAAAACTACTTCAGTCTAGAATATACTCTGGGCAAGAAGCTGGCGGCCTGCCTTCTCAGGTACTCTGCTTTGGGATTTGCCATTGCTACAGAGGCCTAATGGGTTTCAAGTGATGGCAGGAAGTAAAGAACCCAGTTGAAGGTAAGAGGCAAGATTCTACATCAGGCGTCCTCAAACTATGGCCCACAGGCCACAAGCAGCCCGCCGAGGACATTTATCCGGCCCAACGAGTGTTTTTGCTGCTGCTGCTGCCTGTCCTGCCTAGCAGCCAACTGGTCCCAGAGTCTGCAGTCCGGCCCTCCAACAGTCTGAGGGACAGTGAACTGGCCCCTTGTTTAAAAAGTTTGAGGACCCCTGTTCTACATCATAGGTGGGAAAGGAGAAAGGGAAGGAATTAAAAAACATTCAGACAATCGCCAACACAACTTAATCTTGGCCCACTCCCATTTCCCTCTCTTATTTTAAATAAACAGCTTCAAAACCAGTAGTCCTTACATTTTCCGGATAAGGTCTCAATTCCTAACTTTTCTCTACCATGAGAGCCTGAAACTTCAGCTCTCAGCATTTAATCAGTCAAATCTTAAGTCTTTGAAGTAAAAAGACAAGCCACAGAAAATATTTGTAACACATATTTGCCTGACAAAGAATTTGCATTCAAAATATAGACATCTCAAGATTCAGCAAAATAAATAAATAAATAAAATCCAATTTAAATACAGGCAAAAGAAGTGAATGGACACTTTACTGAAAAAGATATACAGGTGGCAAATGAACACATGAAATTATCTTCAATGTCATTAGCCATTGGAGAAATTGAGATCACAATGAGATACCTATTAGAATGACTTAAGAACAAAACAAAAACCTGATAGTACCAAGTGCTGACAAGGATGCAGAACAACTGGAATTCTCATTCATCATGGGAATGCAAATGGAAGAGACCAAAAAAAAAAAAAAACCCAAAAACAAATGGAAGAGATACTTTGGAAAATAGTTTGGCAGTTTCTAACAAAATTAAACATATTCTTACCATAAACCATCCATTCCATTCTCAGGTATTTATCCAAAAGAAATGAAAACTCAAGTTCACATAAAAACCTATGTACAAATGTTTACAGCAGTTCTAGGTATGACTACTAAAACTTCATTTTTTTTTTTTTTGAGACAGAGCCTCAAGCTGCTGCTCTTGTTAGAGTGCAGTGGCATCACAGTTCACAGCAACCTCAAACTCTTGAGCTTAAGTGATTCACTTGCCTCAGCCTCCCAAGTAGCTGGGACTATAGGCACCCACCACAATGCCTGGCTATTTTTGGTTGTAGTTGTCAACTGTTGTTTGGCAGGCCTGGGCTGGATTCGAACCCATCACCTCCAATGTATGTGGCTGGTGCCTCAGCTGCTGCGCTACAGGCGCCGAGCCACTACTAAAAACTTCTAACAGCCCAAATGTTCAACAACTAGTGAATGAAAAAACAAATTATGGGCAGCACCTGTGGCTCACTGGGTAGGGTGCCAACCCCATATACTGAGGGTGGCGAGTTCGAACCTGGCCCTGGCCAAACTGCAACAAAAAATAGCCAGGCACTGTGGCGAGTGCCTATAGACGCAGCTTCTCAGGAGGCTGAGGCAAGATGATCACCTAAGCCCAGGAGTTGAAGGTTGCTGTGAGCTGTGAAGCCATAGCACTCTATGGAGGGCAATAAAGTGAGACTCTGTCTCAAAAAAAAAAATCATAGTATATTTACTATATTTACTATGGAATTTACTATGGAATTTATTATAGTATATTTATACTATGGAATACTATTCTATAACAAAAAAGAACAAATTACAGACAGAGGTAACAACATGGATGAATGTCAAATATATTATGCTATGTTAAAGAAACAAGATTCAAAAAACTACTTTGCCTTTGGATACGGAAAAATTATAGAGGCAGAAAACAGAGACCAGAGTTGGTTGCATGGGGTGACGGAAATGTTCTAATCATTTTTTTTTTTTTTTGAGACAGAGTCTCACTGTGTCACTAGAGTGCCATGGTGTCATAGCTCACAGTAATCCCCAACTCTTGGGCTTAAACAATTCTCTTGCCTCAGCCTCCCAAGTAGCTGGGACCACAGGCGCCCACTGTAACACCTGGCTATTTTTTTGTTGCAGTTGTTTAGTTGGCCTGGGCTGGGTTCGAACTTGCCACCTTTGGTGTATGT
This sequence comes from Otolemur garnettii, assembly GCF_000181295.1. Lineage (NCBI taxonomy): Eukaryota > Metazoa > Chordata > Mammalia > Primates > Galagidae > Otolemur > Otolemur garnettii. Next base: position 3,787,874 of record NW_003852540.1, on the reverse strand, counting down.
GTCTGGCACCATAACCACTGTGCTACAGGCATCAAGCCTATATCACAACTGCATAACAAAGAGTGAATTTATTGTATGTAGACCAACCAATCTTGATCACTGATTTGAGTCTCTGGGAAATGGGGTGAATAGGAGGAACATGACTCTATTTTGTGATTGCGGATACCTAGGGATACATACAGCCAACATATGACAGGGTTGAGACAGAGACCATTTTCACCCCGAAATTAGAGGCAACATTAAATTAGACATATATTTCTGCTGGAATAAAAGGAACTTTACACCCTCTGTCTTTCAAACTTTTTATCACTACAGAGACAATGCAATCTTTATTTATTTATTTATTTTAAAGACAGAGTCTCACTTTGTTGCCCTTGGTAGAGTGCCATGTCATCATGGCTCACAGCAACATCCAGCTCTTGGGCTTAGGCGATTCTCTTGCCTCAGCTTCCTGAGTAGCTGGGACTACAGGCACTTGCCACAACGCCAGGCTATTTTTTGTTGCAGCTTGGCTGGGGCTGGTTTTGAACCCACCACCCTCAGTATATGGGGCCAGCACCCTACTCACTGAGCCATAGGTGCTGCCCGCAATCTTCATTCAGTACATAAAAAGATACTAAGTTTCAACCTAGTCTTCCTCCTCTTTCATTTCCATTTTCATCTGGAGAGAGGTCTCTGTTTCTCCAATGAATAAAGTGTACACAAGCTTAAATCATAGGAGGAAATCAGAGGCCTAGACTAAACTGGAGGTCTCCTGGCCTAAATGGATTAATGTGTGCTAGAACTAATAAAAATAAATAAATTCCTGGCTTGGCACCTGTAGCTTAAGTGACTAAGGCGCTAGCCACATACACCAGAGCTGGGTTCGAATCCAGCCCAGGCCTGCCAAACAATGACAACTAAAACCAAAAAACAGCTGGGTGTTATGGCAGGTGCCTGTAGTCCCAGCTACTTAGGAGGCTGAGGTAAGAGAATCGCTTAAGCCCAGGAGCTGGAGGTTGCTGTGAACTGTAACGCCACAGCACTCTACCCAGGGTGACAGTTTGAGGCTCTGTCTCAAAAAATAAATAAATTTCAAAACACGTTTTTTATTTTCTTTTTAGAGACAGAGTCTTCCTCTATTTCCTGGGATAGAGTGCAGTGGCATCATCATCCCTGACAGCAACCTCAAACTCCAGGGCTCAAGTGATACTCCTGCCTTAGGCCACTTGACCAGCTAGAACTATAGGTTCAACATCTGGCTAATTTTTCTATTTTTAGTCTTACTCTTGAACTCCTAAGCTCAAGCAATCCTCCTGCCTCGGCCTCCAGAGTGCCAGGAGTATAGGCATGAGCCAACCCAGCCCTGTAAAACATTTTTAATAATATACAAACAACTGCCAACTTCAAATTAAAAGTATACTCCAAGTGGTGCCTGTGGCTCAGCAATTTTGGCACCGGTGCCAAATACTGAGGGTGGTGGGTTCAGCCTGGCCCCAGCCAAACTGCAACAAAACAATAGCTGGGCGTTATGGTGGGTGCTTGTAGTCCCAGCTACTTGGAAGGCTGAGGCAAGAGAATCACTTAAGCCCAAGAATTTGAGGTTGCTGTGAGTTGTGATGCTACGGCACCCTACCAAGCATGATGAGGTAAGACTCTATCTCTAAAAAAAAAAAAAAAGAAGAAAAATATGCCTCTCATAATGAGGTCACATAGCTACAGCAAACAAGTAGGTTGCATAGATAAAGATGCATGTTATAGCAGTACCTGGAAAGCTATTGAAAGCAGCTTGAAAAAGAGAACATATTCATTCTCACTGTAGTACTTCTGCTTCACAACTCAGTCCTTCTAGTACTTCTTGGGTGCTTCAGGAGAGATGAAGGAAACAGTACTTGGAAACCATAACTAAGCTAGAAACCCCTAGCTCTTACCTTCAAAGAGCAGAAGCACGTAAGCATATGTACACATACAAATGCAGAGAAAGGACTTTTTCATTTAAATGGAGGAAGTTGCCATGTCTACCTCTATAAGCAAAAGTATTAATCATCCACCGTCTGGTTTTAATCCACATGCTCCTGATCTTGCATTTGAATGTACTGTTATCAGGGGAAGGAACATTTCTGTTCAATTTTATTCACCAGCCAAAAACCTGAAAATGTGAAAACCATATTGGTGAAGTACCTTCCTAGGGACCCAAAAAACTCTCAGCTGAGGTGCTGCTCTTTTATTGTTTTCTTTCTTTCTTTTTTTTTTTCAAATGATGAACACATGTGAATTTCAGAGAGACTGGAGGGAAAAAAAATAAACAGCTCAAGTTACAGGTCCCTCATATCTTAGAGTGACACTATCCTCAGGGAAATCAGCACTTTCTCTTCTGTATTTCCCAAAGGGGATCTAGCCACACAACTTGATTGACATCAGCCTGTCAGGTGCAAGATTGGGCACCCAGGTGCATCCCTTCAGAGCATTTACAAACAGAAATGGCAAGCCCAAACAGCAAGCCTTTCCCTCCCATCTCCAATCTTCTGATTCAGGCTTGGCAATAAAAGAAGGGACTAAGAAAGAATCTAAGCATGCTTCTTCCACTGTGTGTGCTTTCCCCTCCTCAGATTCACCCTCAAAAAGGTTTGAGTACCTTCTTCGAAGCCATTAGTCACCATTCTTGCAGTCTTACTCCATTCTGTGCATGGGGCCACCCGTGACCCAAAAACTCTGGCAAGATTAGGGGCTAGCAACAGCAGAAAAAACCACAATATGCTGAGACTCCCAGGAGAACAATGACTAGCTCTGGTAGGGAACAGACTGACAGACAAAGCAGACAGACTCTAACCAGGCCTTACTCTGTTTTCAATGCAACACAAATGTTTTTCATTAGAAGCTCCCTGCCTCACAAACACTCATACATGCAGCTATGAAATCCACATACTTAACTTCTGCTTTTCTGGCACTCTGACCCAACTACCTCTCCTGTTTCTCTGAAAGACAGCAAAGACGAGGGTAAACAGATCTCAGTACCCACAGCACAAAGGTAAGTGGAGGAGAATCAGATTCAGAAGTATGCTTACTGAGCACCATCCAACATGAATGTGCCTAAGCAGGCTAAAGGGAAGAAGGAACAAAACAAAAACTTTCCTTTTGCCAAAACAAACTCTGTCTAACTCTGGATCTTACTGGTTGGCCCGTATGCTTTCAGCTTAAAGTTTGGCCTTACTTTCTTTATCTTTTCTTTCTTTTTTTTTTTTTTTTTTGAGACAGAGTCTCACTTTGTTGCCCCATGTAGAGAGTGCTGTGGTGTCATAGCTCACAGCAACCCCAAACATCTCTGCTCAAGTGATTCTCTTGCCTCAGTCTCCCGAGTAGCTGGGACTACAGGTGCCTGATACATGCCTGGCTATTTTTAGAGATGGGGTCTCGCTCTAGCTCAGAGCTGGTCTTGAACTCTTGAGCTCAGGGGACCCCCCCCCCAGCCTCCCAGAGTGCTGGGATTACAGGTGTGAGCCACTGTGCCCAGCCATGAGTTGTTGCTTACCATCAAAAGCAAAACAGGCAGACGTGCCTAAGCGAGTATGAGACCTCAACTCAAAAAAACCAAAAACCCAGCTGGGCACCACAGCAAGTGCCTATAATCTCAGTAGCTTCCAGAGGCTGAGGCAGCGGGATGCCCACAGCCTCAGTCTGAGGTTGCAGTGAGCTATGATGTCACTGCTCTCTGCTTAGGGCTTAGGGTGGGACTCTATCTCAATAACAACAACAACAAAATAAATCAATAAAAGCAAAACAGGCAAAAAGCTCAGAATACTCATTACAAAGTCTGTAAAATTGTAGTACTAAGAAATCAGGGAATGCTAGTTGATTATATAGTGCATTTTAAACACTCAAAACTAGCTGGGTATTACACTTATGAGAAGACGCTAAACTAGAAACGCTTAACTATCAGTAACTTTTTCCACCATGAGTAGGACCTAGGCCAGGTGCCTTTCTTTCTTTCTTCTTTTGAGACAGGGTCTTATTCTGTTGACTAGAGTGCTATGGCATGATCATAACTCATTGCAACCTCAAAGTCCTGGGTTCAAGTGATTGTTCTGTCTCAGCCTCCTGAGTAGCTAGGACTACAGGCCCTAGCCAACATGTTTGGCTAATCTTTCAAGTTTTTCAAGAGAAAGAGTTTTGCTATGTTGACCAGACTGCCCAGTTGCACTTCTAAACAAAGTCACAGAGGTGGAGATACATGGATGTTAGATTAATTCCTTAAAATAAAGAAGGGAAAGAAACCAAAAATAAGAATTCAAGGAAAGAGCAAAAAGGAATCAACACTGAAGATGAGGGAAAAAGTTAATTTTTAAAATGGCACATAAGAAATAAAAAGGAAATCCCCTATTTAGGCAGCTCTGGAGTTCCCTAATTGCACAAGAGCAAAGGACACCCCCCCCCCACATGTATGACTTGTTAAGCAATTGCTCAGCCTACACTCATTGTGCAATTCCAACCTTCCAAAGCTTTTTGCTGCACATATGCGAACCATGTTTTCCCCTGCATTCTAGAATTAAGAAGAGTTTCATATTTTTTCCTTCTTCACATTACAGGGGGGTGAGTGGATGAGCAAAAAAAAAAAAAAAAAAAGTGATGCTAGATAAGCATTCACTACAAATGAGGTTTTACATTATTTCATCTGGTTATTTCTGAGTTTACTGGTAGTCAAGAAACATCTGAATTCACTCTTACGCCCAAAGATTCATTTTCCTTGTCACCGACAATAACGACACCACAAAAAATTGTGCACAAAATCATCAAATTTTCAAAAGCCTTTGTTCTGTATGATGGCAATTCTTGAATATCTGCAGCAGTAAAAGTGGTAGTCTTAAGAGCAGAGAGAGGGAAGGAAGGAGAGGGGTGGGGTCTTGGTGTGTGCCATACTTTTTGGGGGCAAGACATGATTATAAGAGGGACTTTACCTAACAAATGCAATCGGTGTAACCTGGTTTCTCATAGCTTCAATTGTTTCTTGTACCAACAATAAAAAAAAAAAAAGTGGTAGTCTCTAATTTAAAATTCCAATGCAAAAGTGGCTAAATCAAGGTGTACTTTGTTAATCACAAACCTTTCTTTTTAAAGCAATCACGTCAAACAATCAGCAAGAACAATAATTGGTGTGTACAAAGGAACACAATGAAACAAGACCAAGAAAACCCAGAAATCATACAGAAAAAAGAGGTCATATAGGAAAATAAAAATTTTAAGATGTACATCGTAAAAACATAAATGATATTATAAAAGCAAACTATAAACCAGGAGAATATGTTAATAACATATATAATAACACTAAGTGTATAAAGAACTCTTACATATCCATAATAATAAATAACAATACAAAAATGGGCAAGAGGAAGAAATATAAACAGACAATAAATATACAGAAAGATTCTTTACTAGTAAACAAATGCCAGTTACAGCAAAATACTTTTTTTTTTCCAGTTTTTGGTCAGGGCTGCGTTTGAACCCACCACCTCTGGCATATGGGGCTGGTGCCCTTCTCCTCTGAGCCACAGGCACTGCCCTTTTTTTTTGAGACAGAGTTTCAAGCTTTCACCCTGGGTAGAGTGCTATGGCATCATAGCTCACAGCAACCTCCAACTCTTGGGCTGAAGCGATCTTATTGACTCAGTTTTTCTATTTTTGTAGAGATGGGTTCTTGATTTTGCTCAGGCTAGTCTTGAACTCCTGAGCTCAGGCAATCCACCCGCCTTGTTCTCCCAGAGTGCTAGGATTACAGGTGTGAGCCACTGTGCCTGGCCAATCTGTTAAAATTTTTTAAAAAGAAAAAATAACCTCTCCTGAGGAAGATAAGAAGATCCATATTCTCTGTAACAAATTATTTATTATGTTAAGTGATTTTAAACAAAAATCACTAGACACATAATAAACAGGAAAATGCAATCCATATTCAATAGAAATCAAACGTGAGATGACCCAGATGTTAGAATTAGCCAGCAAAGAGTTTCAAAACAGCTATTATAAATATGACCAAAATATTAATGGGAAAGTTGTTCAAAGAATTAAAGAAATGTATAGCCTTAACAAGCAAACAAACGGAATGGCAGCAGTGAAACAAGACTCATAACAGAGCAAAATAGCAGTTTTTTGAATTAGAAAGCAAAATAATGAAATAAAAATTTCACTTGATGAGTTTAACATATTGAAAGGGGGAGAAGAGTCAGTGAACTTGAAGACAGATAAACAGAAATTAAGAAATCTGAAAGGCTCAGCGCCTATAGCTCAACCAGCTAAGGCACCAGCCACGTACACCTAAGGTGGCGGGTTCGAATCCCCAGCCCGGACCCGCCAAACAACAATGACAGCTGCAACCAAAAAATAGCCGGGCGTTGTGGCGGGTGCCTGTGGTCCCAGCTACTTGGGAGGCAGAGGCAGGAGACTCGCTTGAGCCCAGGAGTTGGAGGTTGCTGTGAGCTGTGATGCCATGGCACTCTACCCAGGGGGACAGCTTGAGGCTCTGTCTCAAAAAAAAAAAAAAAAAAGAAATTTGAAAATAGGAGAGAAAAAATGCTAAAAATAAAGTTGAAGCCTCACAAATCTGCAACACCATAGAGTGTTTAGCAGGCAGGGAACACTGACTCATGCCTGTAATCCCAGCAGTTTGGGAGGCTGAGGCAGGAGGACCACTTGCACCCAGAAGACCAACCTGCAGTAGTGTCATCATAGCTGCAACCTTAAACTCCTGGTCTCAAGCAATCCTTCTACCTTGGCTTTCCAAAGTGCTGGAATTATAGGCAACCCTGATTTAAGCAAAACAATGACATGGTACTGAGGTGTACAGTACATGAAAAGAAAGAAAGATAACAGCAGAAAATATGGGGGAATAGGTAAATGGAATTATATTGTTGCAAGGTTATCACAATAGTATAACCACTTTACTGATACACTGTTGCAAGAAGTATTATATAACACATCAGCACACACAGCTGATCTTCAGGCTTTTTTTTTTTTTTTTTTTGAGATAGAGTCTCATTTTGTCACCATCAATAGGAGTGCTGTGATATCACAGCTCACAGCAACCTCAAACTCTTGGGCTTAGGCGAATCTCTTGCCTCAGCTTCCCAAGTAACTGAGACTACAGGTGACTGCCACAATACCCAGCTATTTTTTGTTGCAGTTGCCATTGTTGTTTAGCTGGCCTGGGGCCGGGTTTGAACCGGCCAGCCTCAGTGTATGTGGCTGGCGCCATAACCACTGTGCTACAGGCACTGAGCCAGCTCCAGAACAACTAAAATAAAAATAAAACTAAGAGTATAGGTAAAAAGACAAAAGCAGAAATTAACTGTAACACTAAAAGCACAGGAGAAAGACAAAAAAAATTTTTTTGAGACAAGAGTATCACTACGTCACCCTTGGTAGAGTACTGTAGCGTCACAGCTCATAGCAACCTCAAACTCTTGGGCTTAAGCTATTCTCTTGCCTCAGCCTCCCAGTAGCTGGGACTAGAGGCACCCACTACAATGCCCAGCTATTTTTTTTATTGTACTTGTGGCCGGTGCCCTAACCACTGAGCAATGGGCACCGAGCCGACAAAAAAATTTTAAGACAGAAAAGGCATTACTCATAAAGGAAAATTTTGAAAAAACTGAACTTGATCAAAAAATAAATTTTTTCTTGGTTGTCTAATGGCTAGGGAGAAAAATTTTTCAAATAAATAAATAAATAATTTCACTCTTTAAGACTATGTTTTTATAAGAAGGGCAAACCAGCCTCAGACTGCAAACAATATTCACAAGACTTATATCTGACAAGTATTTGTGTATTTGACAAGCTTATAACTCAATATAAAAAGACCACAATGTTTAAAAATGGCCATGAGATTTGTATATTTCCCAAATGAGGACACATGAATTATCTATAAACCTATAAAAAGATGCTCATCATTAAAAAAATCAGAGAAATGCCAATTAAAACGGAAATACTACTTCACACTTATTAGAATAACTCAAATTATAAAGATTAGAAATAACTAGTGTGGACAAGGATGTGAAGCTTGAACTCTCATACATTGCTAGTGGGAATATAAAATTACTTTGAAAAATAGTTTGGTAGTTTCTTTAAAAGTTAGATATATACTTATTATATGACTAAGCAATTCTAAATGAAATGAAAATATGACCACAAAAAAGACTTGTATATTAATATTAGTTCATTGCATCTTTATTCACAACAAAAGAGCCCAAATATCCACTATCATGTGAATGGATAAACTGCAGTATGTCCATGCAATGGACTACTACTCATAATAAAAGGAAATGAATACTGCACACTGCACATGACACAGATAAATCTCATAGGCATGCTGAGTGAAACAACAAAAACATAAGAGCACACACTATACGTTTTCATTTATATGAAATTCTACAACAGGCAAATATAATCTATGATAAAAATAATTAGATCAGTGGTTGCCAGGGGCAGGGAGTAAGACTGGACAGAAGCACTCCAGATGAAATATTCCATATCTTGATTGAGAGGGTCCTTACACAGACATATAATGTGTATTGTATACATACATCCATACATTCAAAAAAAGATTTTTTTTTTTGAGATAGAGTCTTACTCCTTGGCCCTAGGTAGAATGCCATGGCATCATCATAGCTCACAGCATCTTCAAACTCTCAGGCTCAAGAGATCCTCTTGCCTCAGCCCCTAGTAGATGGGACTCAGATGTTCATCACAAACAACACCTGGCTAATTTTTCTATTTTCAGTACAGAGGGGGTCTCATTCCTGCTTACACTGGTCTCAAACTCTTGAGCTCAAGCAATCCACTCACCTTGACCTCCCAGAGTGCTAGGATTACAAGTGTGAGCCCCTACACCTGGCCCATTCAAATGTATTCATACAAAAATGAGTTGATTAGTAAAAAATAAAGATATTATCTATAGTTTTAAATAGCTAAAATTATGAAGTAAAATATTCATTTTACATATATGAAAGATTATATTTTTATTTATTATTATTATTGTTATTTTTAGAGACAGAGTCTCACTTTGTTGCCCTTGGTAGAGTGCCTTGGCGTCACACAGCTCACAGCAACCTTCATCTTCTGGGCTTAAACAATTCTCTTGCCTCAGCCTCCTGAGTAGCTGGGACTACAGGTGGCTGCCACAATGCCCAGCTATTTTTTGGTTGCAGTTCGGCCGGCAAACCTGCCACCCTCGGTATATGGGGCCAGTGCTCTACTCACTGAGCCACAGGCACCGCCATGAAAGATTATATTAACAAAGAAAAGTGAAAAAGGGAGAGATAGGAAGTACCAGGGCAGAAGTTTATGTCAACAGTTTTTTCTCTAATTATCACATATCCTCCTCTTACCAACTTCATTTTTAATTGTGTCCCATATTTATTAAGTCTTGAACCAAAGATTTTAGGTACATAGGTAGGCAGACAGGGAGACACACAGGCAGACATGCTCACATAGCTGATCTTTAGGTTTTTATGCATCCATCACTACCATCAGCCAACTGTGAGAGTCACTGATCCTTTATGAGCAATCTTTTCTGCAATGTTTGGCATCCAGGACATTGTTCCTGATCTCCTGGTCCTTAAAAGTTAAGGTACCACTACTCTTAGATTTTTTTTGCCCTTGAACACACTTCCTAAGCGATGTAGATCATCCTGTGCATATATTCAGCATCTCCAGAGCATGCTCAAGGGAATGAGCATGAAAAACCCAAGTTCTCTCTTTAAAGACTAATACTCAATTTAGGTATCTTTGAATTAAGGGCATTTCAAGATTTGAAGACCATCCAACCCAGAGAGAAAGATGCATATAAATTCAGCCTGAGCATTTGATTCCATTCATATAAACTTTTACTTCTTTGTTCTTCCTCAGGAAATATTCTAGGAGATTAGATGATCTCCCTTAAACCAGGTCAATGGTTCCCAAGCTCCTGGTGAGAAGTCAAGCTCCCAATGAAAATAAAATTGTCAAAGTCAAGAGGAGAACTGGAATTACTGAGTCAGTATGTTTGTTCAACCACTCTACTACTGTATTTACATATAACTAAGAGTATGTGTTCTTGACTTGGATTGCTTAGATTTGATTCTGTCATTCTTAGATGTGTCATTCTGGGCAAGTTCTTCTGAATAGCGCAAATTCCTATGAGGCTGCTGTGAAATTTAAATGAGATAATATAAAACATTAAAACAGTGCTGAGTACATGATAAGCACTCATTAAATGTCAGTTGTTTGGGAAAGGAGACTCAGACATGACACTTAACATATACATATTTTTTGTCAGGAAAAATACATTCATAACATCGGATTATAACTTCTTCCTAAAAGAGCTCAGAAAACTGGTAACATGTAGACAAAATGCAGAAACTCTCAGGTAATATACTCTACATTACAAAGTTAAAGACAGAATTAGAAGAATTCTAATTTTACCTACGAATTCTAAGAATTCTAAGATTACCTATGACTGGAATCTTTATTTTTACGTGGACCAAAATCTTTGCCTAATGGCTATAACATTAGGAGGCATTAAATTCCTAAAAAAAAAAAAAGGGCGGCGCCTGTGGCTCAGTGAGTAGGGTGCCAGCCCCATATACCCAGGGTGGCGAGTTCAAACCTGGCTCCGGCCAAATTGCAACCACAAATAGCTAGGCGTTGTGGGGGGCACCTATAGTCCCAGCTACTTGGGAGGCTGAGACAAGAGAATTGCTTAAGTCCAGGAGTTGGAGGTTGCTGTGAGCTGTGTGATGCCACGGCAACAAAGTGAGACTCTGTCTCTACAAAAAAAAAAAAATTCCTAAAAAAAGTGGTTCTCAATGTGTGGAACCCAAACATCAGCACCTACCTGGGAACTTGCTAGAAATATAAGTTTTAGTCTCTCCTCCTACCTACTAACCAGAGAATCTATGAGTGGGGCCCAGCAATTGGTATTAATATTTTAATAAGCCCTCAACATGATTTTGACGAATGCTAAGGTATAAGAATTACTATCCCAGAACAAAAAGTTATTGACATATATATTGCATGGCATAAAGATAACTGATATCACAGGGTCCATTTGGAGAATTACATTTATAAATTAGGCAGTATCTGATATAATCTGCAAGGACAGGAGTAAATAGAGGTAGTAATTATTATGACAATTCTATAAACTTATAAACAATTACTAAAGACATAAGAGAGCACAAAAAAGGTGAGAACAACAACAAGATGGGTAGAGAGAAATATACAATAGAAACAGTCAGTGCAAAAGGGCCACTAGAGAAATAAATTACTAAACAAAATATCCCATCAAGGTTTTTATTACACCTAGAGAAAAGGCAAAAAAAAAAAAAAAAAAAGACTGCATTTATAACATCTTCTAGATATAAACCAGAGGACTTTATACCTAGGAAGGGCTCATTGGATTAAATGGGCAAAATAGAGAAGGAAATAGACAGAGTTCATAGTTCACTTCTAAATATTTGGTTGAAAATAATTTTTCTTTAGATAACTATGGAATGATAGAAAAGTGTAAGGAGAAACTGTCTCAAAGGGTGAAAAAAAGAAAAGATCGTATATAGCATGGTGTAACAACAAATGAATATTTCTTTCTTTCTTTTTTTTACAGTTTTTGGCTGGGGCTGGGTTTGAACCCACCACCTCCGGCATATGGGGCCGGTGCCCTACTCCTTTAAGCCACAGGGGCTGCCCGCTTTCTTTTTCTTTCTTTCTTTCTTTCTTTTTTTTTTTGAGACAAGAGTTCCACTATGTCACCCTTGGTAGAGTACTGTGGCATTATAGTTCATGGCAAGCTCAAAGTCTTCAGCTTAGGTGATTCTCTTGCCTCAGCCTCCCAAGTAGCTGGGACTACAGGTGCACGCTATAACACCCGGCTATTTTTTTGTGGCAGTTGTCTTTGTTGTTTAACTGGCCCAGGCCAGTTTCAAACCTGGCAGCCTTGATGTATGTGGCTGGCGCCGTAACCACTATTTCTTTTTTCTCACTATGTTGTCCTCAGTAGACATAGTTGCTCACAGCAATCTCAAACTCTTGGGCTTAAGAGATTCTCTTGCCTCAGCCTCCCTAGTAGCTGGGACTACAGACACCTGCC
>NW_003852540.1:3773140-3775060 GCF_000181295.1 Otolemur garnettii | reverse complement strand
AGCTCACAGCAGCCTCCAACTCCTGGGCTCAAGCGAGTCTCCTGCCTTAGCCTCCCAAGTAGCTGAGACTACAGGCGCCCCGCCATAATGCCCCGCTATTTTTTGGTTGCAGCCATCATTGTTGTTTGGTGGGCCTGGGCTGGATTTGAACCCGCCAGCTCAAGTATATGTGGCTGGCGCCTTGAGCCACAGGCGCCGAGCAGCATAGTTCTTTTTTTTAAAAAAAACCTAACTCTTTCAGTAATCAAAGAAGGAAAATTAAAACAGTGAGATAACATTTTTGCCCATCTCTGGCAAAGTTACAAAAAAACTAAACCATTCAGGATTGGTGAGGATGTTAGAAAGCAGATATCTCATAATCTGCAGTTTAAAATGCTTTAACCTTTATGGAGGGCAATTTGGTCTTTATCTGTGGAGAGTTTTTTTTATTTTTTATTTTTTATTTGAGATAGTCTCACTCTGTTGCCCAGGCTAGCCATGGCATCAGCCTAGGCTCATAGCAATCTCAAATTCCTAAGTTCAAGTAATCCTACTGATTCAGCCTCCCTAGTAGTTGGGACTACAGGTACCCGCCACAGCACCTGGCTGACTTTCCTATTTTTAGTAGTACAAGGTGTCTCTCTCTTGCTGAGGCTGATCTCAAACTCCTGAGCTCAAGTGATCCTCCCACCTCTGCCTCTCAGAGTGCTATGATTACAGGTGTGAGCCACTGTCCCAGCTCATCTATCAAGTTTTTTTAAATGGGCATACCTATCCCTTTGACCTACTAATTCCACTTCAAAAATTTATCCTATGGGCCAGGAGAAGTGGCTCAAGGCATTCTAGCATTCTGGGAGGCCAAGGCAGGAGGACTGTTTGAGTTTAGGAGTTGGAGACAAGCCTGAGCAAGACTGAAACCTGTCTCTACTACAAAAAGAAAAATTAGCCAGGCTTTGTGGCACATGCCTGTAGTCCTAGCTACTGAGGCTGAGGGAGGAGGATTGCTTAAGCCCAGGAGTTTGAGGTTACAGGGAGCTATGATGACACCACTGTACTCTACCCAGGGTGACAGAGTAAGACTCTGTTACCAAAAAAATAAATAAATAAATAATTTTTTCAAAATGAACATCCATTTTATAATACAAGGACAGATTATTTTTATAAAAAAACCCTTTAAGGTGGGGGCAGTGCCTGTGGCTCAAAGGAGTAGGGCACCAGCCCCGTATACTGGAGGTGGTGGGTTCAAACCCAGGCCCAGCCAAAAGCTGCAAACCCCCCCCCAAAAAAACCCAAAAAAACAAAACTTTAAGGCGGTGCCCATAGCTTAGTGGGTACAGCATTGGCCATGTACACCAAGGCTGGCGGGTTTGAACCCAGCCAGGGCCAGCTAAACAACGATAAATGCCACAAAAAAACAGCCAGGCACTATGGCGGGCCTATGGAAGGCGCCTGTAGTCCCAGCTACTTGGGAGGCTGAGACAGGAGAATCGCTTGAGCCCTACAAAACTGCTTTTGTCTACTGCATTTACTGCTATGACTGCAGTACCTAGAATACTGCCTGACACATAGCAGACATTCAATAGCTGTTAAACAGGAAAGTGCCATCCATCTGCCATAAATCATAAAGAATTGTTGCCAGATAGTCAGCTAAAAGTAGGCCATTAAGCACTGCTTAATTTACAGCTTCCCTTCCTAAGAAAGCGACTTAAAAAAAAAAAACCTCCATTTTGTTTGATGTTCGTATATAGGTATGAAATTTTTTGTATACTGACCTTATATTCAGCAACTTTGCTAAATTCACCTATCAGTTCTAATAATTTATTCTATTTTCTTTTGAATTTTCTAAGTATGTCTCAAGTTATTACCTACAAATAAAGATAGTTCTCCTTTTTTTTTTTTTTTTGAGACAGAGCCTCGAGCCATCCCCCTGGGTAGAGTGCC
>NW_003852540.1:3740231-3772786 GCF_000181295.1 Otolemur garnettii | reverse complement strand
CCCGCCACAACACCTGGCTATTTTTTTGGTTGCAGCCATCATTGTTGGCGGTGGGCCCAGACTGGATTCGAACCCACCAGCTCAGGTGTATGTGGCTGGCGCCTTAGCCGCTTGAGCCACAAGCACTGAGCCTATGTTTTCCTTTCTAATAGTCTTTCTAATACTTTTTATTTCTTTCTGCCTTACTGCACTGGCTAGGACTTCTTCCAACACAGGCTGAATGGAAATAGTCTTGTTCTATTTCATTTCTTTTCTTTCCCTATTTTCTTTCTTTAAGAGATGGAGTCTTGCTATGTTGTCAGGCTAGACTTGAACTCTGGGCTCAAGCAATCCTCTTGCCTCTGCCTTCTTGACCTGCTTGGTGGCTACATAATTGCTTATTCTGTGAGAAGACTTTTTGTTATGTGTATTTCCATATGTATGTTTCATAATAAAAATGGCATTTTTTTTTTTTAAAGAAAAAGTAAGTAGCAGAAAAAGTAAACATTAAAGTATCTGGCAAAACCCTCGAGCCTGTAAGGGTATATTAGTTTCCCATTGCCTTTATAATAAATTACCACAAATTTAATGGCTTAAAATAATACAATTTAGTGGGGTGCAGTAGCTCACACCAGTAATCCCAGCACTCTGGGAGGCTGAGGTGGTGGACTGCTTGAGCTCACAAGTTCGAGACCAGCCTGAGCAAAAAGTGAGACCCCGTCTCTACCAAAAATAGGAAAAAAAAAAAAAAAAAAAAGAGGCAAAAAGATCACTTGAGCCCAAGAGTTGGAGGTTGCTGTGAGCTATAACGTCACAGCACTCAACGCAGGGCAACAGCTTGAGATGCTCTCTCAAAAATAAATAAATAAATACAATTTATTTCCTATAGTTCTAGAAGTTAGAAGTCCTAAAATCACCTAAAAAGGTGTCAGCAGGGCTGTGTTCTCTTCAGAGGCTTTATGGGAGAATCTGCTACCTTCCCCCTTTTTCAGTACCTAGTGCCTAGAATCTACCTGAATTCCTTGACTTGTGGCCTCTTTCTCTATTTTTTTTTTTTTTTTGAGACAAAGTCTTACTATGTTGCCCTCGGTAGAGTGCCATGGTGTCACAGCTCATAGCAACCTCAAACTCTTGGGCTTAAGTGATCCTCTTGCCTCAGCCTTCCAAGTAGCTGGGACGATAGGCGCCTGCCACAACACCCGGCTATTTTTTGTTGCAGTTGTCATTATTGTTTGGCAGGCCTGGGCTGGATTCAAACCCGCCAGCTTTGGTATATACATGGCTGGTGCCCTAGCTGCTGAGCTACAGGGGCTGAGCCTCCTTTCTCCATCTTTAAAGCCAGCAGAGGCCGGGTGTGGTGACTCACACCTGTAATCCTAGCACTCTGGGAGACTGAGGTGGATGGACTGCTTGAGCTCAGGAGTTTGAAAACCACCTGAATAGGAGTGAGACCCCACTACTAAAATCAGAAAAACTGGCTCAGCTCTTGCAGTGTAGTGTCTGCAAATTTCCCTCTTTGCCTCCCTCCCTTTCTTTCCTTTCTCCGATCCCTGGTTCTACCATCACAACTCCTTTTTCTGGCTCTGACACTCCTACCTTTTTATAACGATCCATGTGATTACATTGAGCCTACCAGATAATCCAAAATAACCTCTTCATTTCAAGATCCTTAACCTAATGACATGTGCAAAGGTCCTTTTGCCATGTTAGGTAACATACATAATAGATTTGGGGGACTGAGACATGGACATCTTGGCGGAGGGGGAGAGGGGACCGCTATTCTGCCTACCACAAAGGGTGAGGACAGATCACAAGGCAAATGCAGACCACCAACTGAAAGTTTTCCCACTGCTATACATCAGTACTGCTCACAATGGTTCAGCAGTTCACAGCACAGAAAAGCCTTAACTAAATTGCCATAGTAAATGAAAAGTGACCAGTGGGTAGAATTTCTTCTTCACATGGTGGGCTACAGCTCCAAGATCAGACATTGTAATATCATTTATGCAAAATAAAGAATGGATGAAATAAAAAACTAGTACTGGTATAGTAGCTCCAGTATATATAGAATAGAAAATGCAGGAAATAAATTCATTTGCTGACACTGCGTATCACCGGGTCTCCTCCCCACTCTCCTTAGGCTGATGACTTGACAAATAGGTTGAGTATCCCTTATTTGAAATGCTTGGGATCAGAATATTCGGATTTTGGAATATGTGCATTTGTATTTACCACTGATAATCCCTAATTGAAAACTATGAAATGTGAAATGCTATAATGAGCATTTCCTTTGAGGGTCATTTTGACACTCAAAAAGCTTTGGCTTTTGGAGCATTTCAGATTTTGAATTTTCACAGGTTAGGGATACTCAATATGTACAAACTTACATTACCTAGCTTTAGACTTGAGAAAGGGATTCCAACTATTTGCAGACAAAGAAAGTAACCAGTAATCTGTTTGAAGCAAGTATCTTCCTTTTTTCAGAGAAAAGTTGAATCAGAAGCAGTGAACACAGAAACAACACTAGAAAAATTTCAATCAACAGGCCAAGCACGGTAGCTCATGCCCATAATCCTAGCACTCCAGAGGCCACAGCAGGAGAATTGCTTGAGAGCATCTTAAGCAAGAGTGAGACCTCACCTCTTAAAAAAAAAAATTGGGGTGGCGCCTGTGGCTCAGTGGGTAGGGTGCTGGCCCCATGTATGGAGGGTGGCAGGTTCAAACCCAGCCCTGGCTGAACTGCAACAAAAAAATAGCCAGGCGTTGTGGTGGGCACCTATAGTCCCAGCTACTCAGGAGGCAAGAGAATCGCTTAAGCCCAGGAGTTGGAGGTTGCTGTGAGCAGTGTGATGCCATAGCACTCTACCAAGGGCTTGATAAAGTGAAACTCTGTTACTACCAAAAAAAAAAAAAAAAAAAAAATTGAATCACTGAATCAATTACACAGAAGGGAAACTCGAGGGGCCCTCCTAAAATGCAGAGGCAAGGCAAAAAGAGACTGAAATGATGACAGAAAAAGAGACATGGAGGACAAAGAATAGAGATCAAATATATTAGGAGAACAGAAATTACTAAAGAAAAGAATAGAATAGCAAAGACACACCAGATGACAATGTTTCTAGTTCAAAGATACAATGGTATGTTAATGTCCAATCAGTGCTCTTAAAGCATTGCAGACAGGCGCAAATTAACAAATTAACTTGGCAAATACATCTTTATATATGCCACAAACTGTCTCCCAAATTAGCAGAATATTTGCCTTACATGTCTGGATCTCCTAGGTTATGTGGGCAATACATGCTCAGTAAATATCTATAGAATAAGTAGCCGGGGCTGGACCAAACAGGGGATTAATCTTGACGAGTAAAGAAATTGCTCGTTGCTGCCACTGACAAGATATTTAAGTATTTTACATTTCTTAGCAATGAACACTAGAAGTTGGACAAAATGTCTATCTTTTTCAGATTTCTAAAGGGTCAACAGTTCCTCAAGAGTCCCTCTGACACAGCCCTACCAATCTTCTAGGCTGGCCACAGAGATGACCCACATGTTATCATCATTCTTCCCTCTTCTCTTGAGCCTCATTCTCCTCCTTTACAAAATGAAGGTACTGATACTTACACTACAGGGTATTGAGAGAACATAATGAAATACTGTACACAAGTACCTAGACCAGGGACTGATACATGACAGATACTCAATAGATGTTATTTTTCCCTGCTGTGGATAGAGAATAATAAAGTAGAATAAAAGGAAAAGGAATGGAGTACTATTATTTTATGTGAGGTAGCCAGGGAAAATCTCTCTATCAAGGTAACATTTAAAAGGTGTGAGAAAGCCACACAGCCATCTGTGTACAGAGCATTCCAGGTAAAGAAGAGAAGATCAACTGCAAAGACCCTCAGGCATGAGTGCTTGGTTTGCTTGAGGAACAGCTGGGCTGTCAACATGACTAGAACATACTGGGTGCAGAAGAGCAGTAGAAGCTGAGGTCAGAGACCTGAGGGTATGGGGGTTAGGGATGGGGCCAGATCTCTGTAGGCTATTGTTTAAAAATTCTGGCTTTGGGCAGCACCTGTGGCTCAGTGAGTAGGGCGCTGGCCCCATATACCTAGGGTGGTGGGTTCAAACCCAGCTCCAGCCAAACTGCAACAACAACAAAAACAAAAAAACAAAAAACTCTGGCTTTAAGGAGAAGGGAGGACTGAAGGAGGAGGGAGAGGACAGAAGGGAGGAAGAGGGGAGCAGGAAGGAGGGAGGAAGATTGGTGTGTTCTCACCTAACCCACACAATGCAAAGGTATACAGCACACCTCCTGGGAGAGGGAACAACTGTAACAGGGACCTTACCTAACAAGTGCAAATATTGTAACCTAATTGTTTGTACCCTCATATTAATCTGAAATTTAAAAAATAAAAATAAAAAAAGATTTGTGTTTCTTTCAAAAAAAAAAATAAAAACTCTGACTTTTACCCTAAGAGAAACAGCCATCAGGTTTTCAACAGAGAACTAACATGATTACACCTGTGTTTTAAAACGATCATACTAGTTGATGTGCTGAACACAGGCTGGGAGTAGAAAGCAGAAACCAGAGAAACCAGTTAGAAGGCATTTCAATGAACTGAACTAGGGTGTAGTGGTAAAACAGAGTTATATGTGTGTGTATTTGGATGGTAAGGAAGATATGAATTGGTGATGGATTAGGTATGGAAGTGTAAGAAAAAGAGCCAAGAATAACACCCAAAATTCTGACATAAGCAACCTGAAAATCAAAGCTGTCATTTACCAGATGGGGAAGAGTGCAGAAAGAACAGGTTGGAGGTAAGGGAGGGTGGAATTCAGGAGTTTGCATTTGGTGATGTTGTATTGGACATATGTATTTCACAGTTCTTGACATGCAGACCTACCTTAGTCTCAGCGAACTGCAACTGCCTCCTGAGTAGTCTGTGAATCACTACCACAGGCTGAGCATTGGACTGCTGGCTCTGTGTTCTTCTTGAGCCAGATCATATACTTGGTATCTGACACCAAAGCTGGGAGAACTGATGAAGATGGGGCTTGGGAAGTCTGAAGCTGGTTAGAACTACTCTCATCAGCACTTGTCCTGCACTAAAAGATAGCTTCAACAGCCAACACCCAAAAGTACCCTCTGAAATCATGACTACTTGTAATCGATCACAAAAGAAGTACTAGGATCCTCTGGTGCAACCTGTAGTCATACACTTTCTCTTTTAACTCAACATCTTCCACAAAGTGTAAACAATTTGTTAGTTGTCCTCTGCCTCCCATACTACAAATCCCCTCTGAGACTGGAAGTTTCATCCATGTTTTTGTTGGAAAGGCATAAAATACATATTCCTCTTGGGAAAAAGAAGTCTTTCATTCCCAAGATCCAGAAGTCATTACATGCATTCAAATAGTGTGAATTTTTGATAAGTCAATGTCTAGAACCTTTACCTACTTGCAGAAATTTAACCAAAGGAACTATATGCTCAAATTCTGCTATAAGGAACAGATTCACTGTTCATAACAGTGAAAAAATTGGGACTATTTTCTTGGCAAAGTAAAGCAAAGATTGGTTAAAGAAATCTTGGTATATTTAAAAAAAATAACTACTACGATTCCATACAAGAATACTTATAAAATATTAAGCAAAAAATGCATATTATAAATATTAAGCAAAAAAAAGCAGATTATAAATAGCATATATAATATGACCTCCAGTTTTACTGAAAATGAAAGTGCATGTACCAATACTAGAAACTGATTACATAATCAGGAAAATAACAGTGATGTTACCTCTGGGTAGAGGGATTGTGGATGAATTCTTTTTTTTTTTATTTGTCTGTATTTTCCAAATTATAATGAACAAATACTCTTTTATACAAGAACAAGTACTTAAGATTTTATATTCAATACAAAATAGCTCATATTTGTCACATTTGGAATTCCATTTTTGCTGGCTTTTTTAATAAACATCTACCTATGTCCCTAGTATATACTTCATCTAGGTAAAAATACTTCCTCCTGAAAAGACATTTGTGGACTCCTCCCCACAGGCCTCTCTAACAACTCTGCACAGAAGTCAGCCACAGCGTACCCCTGTCTCAGCACAGGAGACTCTGCTCCCCAGGTCTGTGGCTGCTACTTCCCCAGTTTAGTAACTGCTACATGGGAAATGTGAAGCAGACTGACTGCCCTACTCTCCACCTGGCTGGAGACCCAACTGTTAAGCAGAGACTAAGAGCTCCACAGTCCCCACCAGAGCAACAGGGAACGGGCTTTGTTTTCTATAAACAGACAGACAAGAAAAAAGTTCAGCTTAAAACATAGTCCTCAGAGGAAAGAAAATAGAAACCAGGCAGCGGGGAATGCTTCATATTCCTAAAAGCTTTTTTTGTAAGTTAACACACGGTGTCTGCTTCTCTCTAGTCACCTATTTATCACTCTCCTCCTCAGAGAAGGGAAAAAGCCCTGGCTGTTTTCCTAGTGCAGAGGTTTGTGGCTGGGGGGAAAGAGGAAGGGGGGAGGAAGGAGGGTGCTTTAAGCATGATGCAAACCATTTGGAGCTGAGTGAGAGCACTGCCAACACAAGCTGCACTATTTAAACAAGTGAGGAAATGATCGTATATACAACATGCCAGCAAGCGCACACACACACACACACACACCCCAAAGGAAGTCAAGAGGGCTTTTTTTTTTCAGGACACAGAGTTGGATGTCAGCGGCTAAAAGGTCGATATTTTCCCTTAACACCCTTCTCAATGACTTAATCGTGTTCCGTTTGCACAGAAAACTTCCCAAGAATAAAAAAAGTCTGAAGAATTAAGAGGAGGGGTGAATGGGGAGGGATGTTTGGCCTGGGGCTGACCTTATCCGAGGTTTTCTCCACGTAGCAGGGGTCCTGAGGGGCAGCCAGCAAGGGGACAAAGCCTGAGAGAAGGCGATCCTCTTCCAGGATAAGAAGGGTGAGGTCATCGTCCGGGTCCTTGTACAGTGGCACCTCAGACTGATTCACTGCTGTCAGTATGTTACAGAAATCAGCCAGCGTCGACCACACATCCACAGCAACCCTGTGAGAAATAAAGTAAGAAAAGAAGAGTAGCTCTAAGGAGGGACCAGTAAAAGTATTCTCAGCACTTGTGAGCAGGAAGGTCCTTGCAGCAAATGTTGCCTAGACTGGCATCATCCAGGAAATCATACCCCAAATGATAGAATATGAACTTGTGCCCATAACAGCAATTCGGGTGTGTGTGTATGCAAAGTTCAAATTGATTACAGGAAGATTTTAATCCCTACCAGAAAGGAAAAAGAATTTAGAGAATCAGCTGCCTAATGCAGGTCCTGTCACCTTTCCAGACAGTGTGCCTGAGATACTTATTCAAACACTCTAGACACCCAGTGCCTGAGGCTGCTCCCAGAATTCCCCCATTTCTGTCCAGCCAAATACATGCCACACAGACAGCAAATGAGCACCAGCCTTTCCTCCTTCAGACACAGCTAGTCCAATCATAGTGTAGAAAGAGTCAGGAGGGTTTTCCCCTACAATGCTTTAGAAATCCCTTCTCTATATGTAAGCAGGAAAAACAAACAAACAATCAAATACAGATCCAACAAAAACCTCACATCTTGCCTGTCAAGATCCTTCTAGGAAGGTAAAGCTTGTATGTGTTTTATTAGTGCTATCTTGGTCATCCTGCACCTTCTCCTTTCTCTCACTTATATAAGGTTAGGTATAGGGTGACCAGTCATTCTGGTTTGTCTGGGACTGTCCCAGTTTTAACACTGAAAGTCAACTCATCCCCAGGAACTGCCTACCTCTGGACAAACCAGGATGGACAAACCATCCTAACTGCACATCACTAGATCCTGGCTGAACCTGAGAAGAAATCTTGACACTGTAAGTTTGGCTCTCCCAAGTTGAAAATCTGGAGTAGAATTATAAAACAGGGGGTTCATTCATCTATTACTGTCATTTGTCAAAAATCTACTGCGATTCAGTTCAGACTCCTGCTTTGGTGAGTGCTAAGGGTTCATAAGCCTCTCTTTCTTTCCTTCTCATCCTTCCTTCCCCTTCCTTCCTTTGCCTGCCCAGGGACATCACAAATCGCAGTCAGATACAAGGCCTGCCAAGTTTATAGACTTGGCTTTCTTCTCCAAAGGAGTGCCTAACCAGAGAGTCTGGAATAGGCAAGGATGCTAAGTTTTACTCCAAAAGGAGTAAGATGCATAGAGGAATTACAAAGAAAAGTTTCATAATTAGGTTGAAGAGATGGAGTGACAAGAGACATAGGCAGAGAGTTTTAAGAATTGTCCTGAAATCTCCCTGTAGAGTTACTACACGTGAATTCTTAGGGAGGGGACTCAGATCAAAGCAGTTTATTTCTCCTAGAGACTAGGTCCTCTAAAAAATGGCAAAAAGAGGGCACTTGAAGGACATGGCACAGAAGGTAATGTGGGGAGAAAGCAGAGTCAAGGTATGGGAACTCCCTGACTGGCTCCAGGTGGAAGGAGGCTGCACTGGTTTATTTACTGTAATCACTGCACTAGGAAAAGGCAATGAAACGAAACATCTTGTTTTCAAGAGTATCCTGGGAACCAGCCGGAACACAGCCCCATTAATCACACAACGGTACATAATCAACACACGTGTACTGCAGAAGTAACTTGCTTCACAGGATTTACCCAGGAAAAAAGAACAAGTTTGGGAAGAATCACCGGAGGGATAAGAGTTTTCTAAAGCCTTTCTCTGCGCAGACACCAACAACCAGACTCATTCACAAAGCTCCATCTTTTGGCTCAGCTGGGTTTGGCTGTCAGAAATGTTTAAATATGGAAAAAAATAAACAGTTGCAACACGTTTCTGTGCAGAGATCTGCCTGAGCCCCTTTGTGATGTAATGGGAAACGCGGCATTCAGGCTACCAGCTGTAGAATAAACAGAACTGCGAGGGTTAAAAGGAACTGAACTTTCCACGACCCCATCTGCAGAGAAGAAAATAATAAGAGGAATGATGCACTGCCCCACAGCTCTGATAGTTTATCCTCTGGTCCTGGCTGCAGAGACAAGCACCGGATGTGATAGGGCTGCTCAGGGCCGCCTCAGAGGTTAGCGCTGCCCATGGGAGACGCACAGGGAGGCTCTTCCAGTTCCCCGCTTCCTCCCTCAATGCCCTGCCGGCCACTTGAGCCCACTGCCTGAGTCTGATCCCACAGCGCTGGTGAGCCTTGGCTAGCAGGCACTGCTAGGCTGCACAGCAGCAATTTGGAAAATAAACAGGAAAGACGACAGTGAGAAGGAAGAAGGTGAAAAGTCTCCCAGCTGAATTCTTGGCATGAGGGCACTGGTTGGTGCTGTGCAGGTCAAGGCTGCTGAGGACACAGTTGGGGGTGGTATGGGGAGCAGCATCTCCCCAGCCAGAGAGAGGAGGCAGAAAATTACCCATGGCTGCCACAGTGGGAGGCCCTACATCCCTCTCTTATCCTCCCACTCCTACCATCTTGGATGTAAGATGAAGAAATATGTGGTACCATGTGGTTCTCATTACCATGCTCTCCTGTCCCCTAAGGCTCAGATAAACCAAAACTGACTCCTCCCAGACACTGCTGGCCACCAATAGGGACCCCTGCCCACATCTGCCTTTTGCCCATTACCATCCATTTTGTGCCAAAACCTTAAGAGTCATTGCAAAAATAAGGTGGATGAGAGTCTCTACCTCAGTGTTGCTTCGTAAGACAGCAGCTTGTGCCAAAAGACATAGGAAGTACCCTGAATTCCCAACTCAGAAATATAAATAAAAGTGGTCCAAGGGCCAAGCTAGACTGAACAGAACCAAAAGAATACACAAAATGCTTCATTGAACGGTCACTTCTGTCCTGGTCAATTCAGACTGGTCTTACATTTGAACTCTGTTGGGAACAGCTACTTTCTTCTGGTATCTCTGTATTCACATTTCTATCATTAGTTACCTCCTCTCACTAAACACCATAGACATGAATACAACTACCCAGGTACCCAGGGACCACAGAGTGACTCTCTACCGGGGTGTGGGGAGTGAGGAAGAGTCAGGAAACTAATACTAAAAAGGAAGAGGTGCTTTGACAAACTAGGTGAGATGTCTGAACTCAAAAGTTAAGATATGTGCAAGGGGATGAGGTAATGCCTGGAACCTGGGCAACATCACCTCAGCTTACCCTCATCAAGCCTCTGGGCTAGGATGTCAGTTCTGTGGGTGAACACAGGGTTTCCTGTCTGAGTATAAGGGGAAAAGCTTAGCTTTTTCCTGCTTTACTTCCCTATCCCAACTCAGATCACTTTCTAACCTTCACCCTACAGCAGCCCCTTGGACTCTGAAGATACAAGGTTGGCCTAAACTGAGGAGCCCAAAATCAAATTTGGGTGGCTATAAGAAGCTGTAAACAGTTCCAAATTTCCTATAAATATTTGAGAAATAACTCTCCAAAAGGTTGGGGGTTGTTTTTGTTTTTTGAGATAGAGTCTCACTTTGTCGCCCTCAGTAGAGTGCTGTAGCGTCACAGCTCACAGTAACCTCCAACTCCTGGGCTTAGGTAATTCTCTTGCCTCAGCCTCCCAAGTAGCCCGCCACAATGCCCGGCTATTTTTTTTGTTCTTGCAGTTTGGCTGGGACTGGGTTCAAACCCGCCACCCTCAGTATATGGAGCTGGCACCCTACCCACTAAGCCACAGGCACTGCCTGAGACACAGTCTTATACTGTTACTTAGGCTAGAGTGCTGGGGTGTTATCACAGCGCACAGCAACTTCAGACTCCAAGTTCAAGTGATCCTCCTGCTTCAGCTTCTAAGTAGCTGAGACTATAGGTGCCCACCACAACACTGGGTTAATTTTTTTTTTTTAGTAGAGACAGGGGTCTCATTCTTATTTAGGTTGGTCTTGAACTCTTGAGCTCAGGTGATCCTCCTGCCCTGGCCTTCAAAAGGTTTTTCAGATAATCTCAAACCACCTTTGATTCTAAATGGATCCTTTAGAGTGCTGTGGGTTCAGCACTTCTGGCGTGTTCTGGTTCAACTTATATTTTTGGAAAAGCCCCAGAGCCCACAAAATCTTACTAAAGTTAGGGTGCACTCTTTACCAAGCAGACACAAAGCAGCCGAAGAATATGAAACTGTGTCCAATGAGCCCATTTATGGCTTCCAGAATAGTGGCAGGGGAGTCTCTCAGCAGCTGTGATGTGATTAGTGAGAAGGGATCAGCAGTTGCAGAGTGACCCATTGGCCCAACCCCACAGAACACACCACACACCAGGAAAGCAGACCCCTGGCTGGAGTCTGAATGCCAGATCCTAGCTTGGGACAAACCAGCAGTGACTGGTTAGAGGTGTGCACTCAGAACCAAGGCTCACTTGCTTCCCTACAGACATGCATGTACTTACTCCACCAGGAAAGGAAAAAAATAAGAGTTAATTTACTTTTTATTGCTTCAGAATTCCAAGGTTTAATGTAGCTGTCAGTTTGAGTGCAGTGCAGCTGCTGGCCGATACAATGCAGCCCAGGCCAGTCCAGGTGACTAGGGAAACACATTTCACAGAAATGAACCAACACACACTCTTGGCTGGTTGTTTTGGGGATACTGATTTGGGGAATCTGATTAACCCTTCAGGCTGGAGTTTCAGCCATAGAAAAGCAGCTTCGGTTTGGGGAACTGAAAAGCCTTGCTCTTAGATGGGCCTATGAGTTTTTGTGTTTCTAAAATGTTGGCGTTTTCTCAAGGGAGATGTTACCCAACTACAACATGTTCTGAAAGATTAAGGTGTGAGATATGCGAGACATGTTACGTAGAACAATATGCCTCCTTGCTAGAAAGGCAGATCTGCAAACTTTAGAGAGAAGAAGTTAGGTAGGACTTTTCTTTTCCTTCTTTTTCTTTTCTTTTCTTTTTTTTTTTTTGAGATAGAGTCTCATTTTGTCACCCTCTGTAGAGTGCTATGGAGTCAAAGCTCTCAGCAACCTCAAACTCTTGGGATTAAGCAATTCTCTTGCCTCAGCCTCCCAAGTAGCTGGGACTACAGGTGCCTGCCACAACACTTGGCTATGGAATTTTCTTTTCTTTTAAGATAGAGTCTCACTCTGTTGCCCCAGTCTAGAATGCTGTGGGCATCAGCCTGGCTCATACAGCAACCTCAAACTCCTAGGTTCAAGTGATCACCCTTCCCTCTGCCTCAGCCTCCCCAGTAGCTGGGAGGACAGGCACCTACCATAATGCTCAGCTGGTTTTCCTATTTTTAGTAGAAACAGGGGTTTCAGTCTTGCTCAGCCTGGTCTTCAACTCCTGAGCTTAAGCAATCCAACCACCTAGGCCTCCCAGAGTGCTAGGATTACAGGCATAAGCCACTCACTTGGCTCAGGTAGGACTTTTCTGAAAGCTCCAACTGGGGCAGGACTGAGGGAAGGAGACAGCATAGAAAGAGTAGAGTGCTAAGGCCCAACCAGGGCTCAGTCCATCTTTCTATAAGTCTTAGGAAGACTAAGCACGCCTTCATATTTTTACTGGGGGAACAGGCTAACTGGTGATTAATATCAAGTACAATGACCCCATGTTACAAGCCTGCAGGGGCCTGTGGAGGTGGCCATTTCCTGTGTAATACCAGCTTGTTTAAACACTAACATTCAAACTCCACAGCTGCAGAACAAACCCGGAAAGAGTTGAGTGAGAAGAAGCCCTGCATTGTGTTTCAGAGCAATGGAAGATCAGAGAAGCAGTGCAGATGGGAAATGAGTTGGATCTTTCAGATCCTAGAGTGAGGAGATCTGGAAATACAGCCACAATGGCACAGAAACTAGGCACAAGGAAGCTGAAAAGGAGAAAGCCTACAGGCACAAAGACAAAAGGTCATAAGAGAAACACCTCTAAGACATGCAACAGTCTCTTTTTCAAACTTGTTTTCCTATAGGCCATTATATCCTAGCCCACTACTCTCCACTGGGGTTCAGTGGCCAACATAAGACCACTGTTGTCCTGAGGACTTCTCATTCAAATGGAGAAAGCAACAGGAAGGGAGCAGCTAATAGCAGAAATGGACCTGAATTTTCAAGACTGGCAGACTTCAATACATGGAATAATATGTGCGCTTAAAATGGCTCAGCTAGCCCCTTGGAAAGCCAAGATGTCATGCCAACCCTTCTTGCAGGAGGGCAGAGGATCTGGTTCTCGCACCTCAATACCAGGTGGTTCAATAGACCCTGGGATAGGGTGATGGTTGGAAGAAATCTATGTAGCACCTTTGAAATGTAGAAACTACAAATACTATAGTGTGTTTTCCAGATGCCACAATGATACAAAGTGACAAATGTGTCAGAGGTCCATCATTCTTAAGACACAGGTAGTAGAATACCATACTCCAAGAATAAGAGATGTTTGTTGGATAACCACTAAAGAACACAAGACTCAGGAAAAGACAATCCCTTCTACCTTTGTAGTTTATATGAACAAGTCAACTTGGGCCTTTGAGAGCGTACTTAACCCTAAATCAAGACTGCCCAACAGGGCAAATCAAATCGTGAAGCTTAATCATTCTGTACTAGTGTAAGCATATAAACTTCTTCATGTTTTAAGCAGTCAGCTGGAGCCTTATGGCCAGTGACAGGTCACAGTAACCTCATTCCAGGATTTCTCAAGTACCAGATCACCTCTATTCCCTCCCCCACCCCCATCTAGGTCAGTGCCTTATTTGATTTTGGATCTCCCAGGCTACATTCATATGCACAGCCTGTCACATCACCATGGTGTGTTAAACCCATCAGCACTGCATGTTTGGGAAAGAGCAGCCCCTAGGGGACCTTGACTTCTCTACGGCATGAGTGGAGCCCTTGGTGCGGATTCTCACGGTTCCTCCCTCTCCAAACTTGTAGCTGTAACCACTCCAACACGTCTTCTTAGTTGTCTTCTTAGTTTAGCACACACTGGACCCAAATAACCTCAGCCCAGAGCTGGAAAGTACTCTCCCTGGGGTTAGCTGCTGTACCCTGCTGGGGTCAGGCTGGAGCCTTAGGCCAATACCCCTTCCTCTCACAAGGAGTCCTGTGGGAGGAGTGGGAGGAGACAGAGGTTCCTGCAGTGGGAGAGATCACGTGTGCCCCACACTCAGCACTGGAGGAAGAGGAACCCCCTGGTGCCAGGCTGTAGTGCTGACGCCCCAACCCGGAGCCAGGGAGACTGGGTGGGGAGCCAGGGTAGCAAAGGGGCTTCCCACAGTCACCACCACTTCCTTGAGGGAAGTGCTGATGGACTATTACTTAGTGACCTCCTAAAATGCCCTTTTGGGAAGACGTATTAAACGTCCTTGAAGGGGTGCCGATTAGACTTGGAATTAGTTCTTATTCCAGAGCTGCCCTGCAAGGGTGAATGAACTAGCTTTTTTTTTAACTCAAGAATTTCTATCTCATCTATAGAATCAACACATGTAGGCTCCCTGAGGAAATTAGCTTACTGCATACTCCCTACATATCCCTATTTCTCCTATGGGACAATACCTCAGAGGGCTCCCTCTGAGCCTTTTCCAGCCAGCTCTGTAGACTATATAGGACAAGCCATGGAAAAGCAGCAAGTTCAAGAATTTCTACAGTTTTATTTTATTTTTTTAACAATATTCCAATCCAACAGTGTGATAAATGCATCCGAGCTACAATTAGGAAGATATATAGCATCAGAATGCGAAGGTCTGGGCAGTCTGGTGAAACACGGGCTCTCCAGAGCCCCAGCTATGTTTCCCATTATGTAACCCTGGTCATGGGCAGACAGCCAGACTCCAAATGAAAAAGAGACTCTGGCTTGGCACTGGTTCTATTTTCCTATCCTCATTCGGGGTCAGCACAGTGTCATACAGCTGCAGAGAAAGCTCTGGGGATTAAACCTGGGAAAGCCTCCAAGACCAGGACCTGGGTTCAAGTACCAGCTGAAAGCAATAAACCAACTGCCACAGCTGGGCTAGGTTTGGATGTTCTCAAAGTCCCCTGACTCTTTCACTTACTGAGAACTAGAGATCAAGATGAGGGAAGATTTGGCTTCAGCACAGACTGTGAAATGAGGTAGGTTGTCCCATTGCCCTAGCCTTGCCAAAGGTCCTGAGATGCAAGGGTCACTATGCTCAGGCTCATGGAAGCCTGCTTTTCTGTTCCTCTCTATCACCTGACATTCACAACTTTCTTCATGCTTACTTAGGAAAGCGGAGAGCAGTTGTCTCTCCATTCTCATAACAGACTTGGTGTAGAAGAAAATAGAAACTGTGCTAGCAGATGGAGCAAGTAGATGGCCCCTCCAAACACTGAGGTTTGTTCACATTAGACCAAAGCACTCTATACAACCTTCTGCAAGGGCCCCAGGCCACTTTCCACACTCTGCTACAACTCCTAACAGGTATAAATGGAACATCGACTTACTTCCATACATATTGACCCCATCACACAGACCTACTAAGTGTCACTTCTCTTTGTGAGAGAAGAAACAAACGGCCTTGCAAAAATGCCTTATCACTTTCCAGTGCCGATGACGTTCTGTAATCACCACCCAGGTGACATGTGCTTGTCATTGCCTAGGAAATAGATTTGACTGGAAAGATCATGATGGGCTTGGGAATTTGCCTAGGAGAGTGCAGGATGCTATACAATGATTGTCTCATGGCACAAGGAAGAGGGCAGCACATGTAAGACAGGGAGGGAATGAAGGGAGTGAAATGAAATAAGGGTCCAGTGTGTCAGATGGGCCATTAGAAAGTGGAGTTTCTGGAGGAAAAGCAAATGGGAATATAGGCTATCTGGTCACCTCATCTTAGGATCAGAGAAATTTGTCTTTGTAGGCAAAGACCAACAAAAGCATGCAAAGGAGAGGTGTTAAGTGGAAGTCATTTCCTTCTACTCTCTTGAGAGCATTGCTAAACTCTCCAAAATGAAGATTATCAACAAGGGCCTTACTAGTATCAGGGGGTTTATAGTTCTGACATCTACAGAATCATCTAGAATGTGTTATTTCCTATGGCCTTAAAAGGAACAGCTACACAGTATGGAAGATCGGTGGGCATATGACAGTTTGAAACCCACAGAACCATCATAACTTGCCAGTCTCTCAACCATAGTATTTACTCAGTGAGTATCAGGGAGCTGTAGAATATGAGAAACTAGAAAGGAGGAAGATAAAATTCTTATTCCACCTTTCAGTGCTCAGTGTGAGGGCTCTAAGGTAGGGTTACCCTCAGCGGTAGTAATACCAGGTTTATTCTGTTGAACAGTGGCACAGCCCTTAAACAACCATGCTTTGAGTTTAGGCCCCAGGATAGCAAAGCTCCTCCTTTATGCTTAAACTTGCATTCCAGAGACAACCAGCTGCTGATCCTGAATGCTGAGAGAGAGTGCAGAAGGGGACTTTATTCTCTATCCCACTGACTTCTCTAGCCCAGACTAGTTCACAAGATAGTAAATAAGTGGAGTCCACAGCTATAGCAATTTATTTTCTGGGCAATTATACTATTTGGGCAGATTTATTCTCCCTGTGAAAGAATAAGTATGATTCAAGTATCCCAATCTGCCTCTCCGTAGCCCAGGATGTGAAGCCCAGTTGGGGGTGGCTGCAGCTTGGACCACGTGCCTGGCTGTAGATTGAGCCCTTGCCCAAAGATGGGCAGCAGCTTGCAGAGCCGGCAACAGGCCATTTGCTGCAGCATCCAAAGAGAAAACAGACTCGGCACCTCAAGCAAATGAGGCCCAGCACTTCCTGTGTGAGCTTTCCATTTCCTCAGCCAAACAAAAGCCAAAGGGAGTGAAAGGAGGCGGGGAGATGAGGGAGACATGCTGCCTAAGAGAGCGACCAGATCTGATGCCCCAGGATATGGGTAAATAGAGGCTGAGTGGATCATATCTAAGGGACTTGTGGTTGTCAGGTGATCCAGGGAAGGCTCAGGCTCTAGGGACAGCTGGTCTGCCTCCCCACCCAAGAGAAAGCAAGGAACACTCAGCGACCCTCACGCATGCTCAGACACAGTGGCTTAGATACTTGGAGAGCTGAGTCCTTTCTTGGCATTCTCTTTCTAAAATTGTAAATTGCCTAGTCCACATTATAGATTAGCAGCATGAAAAGTCTGAGGCTGTACTTATTAACTCTTTGGGGATCACTGCTGGGATACAGCTGTCCCTTGGCCAGCAGAGCTATCAGTTCCTTTGTGTGGCCCCAGCTGCCCAGCATAGAACTTAGGCCTGGCTCATAAGGCCTAAGAGTAGTGATTTTCAACTGGAGTGCCATGAGAGGATCTTAGGCGTCCTGTGAAAATGTTTAAAGATTAATTAAATTGTTTTCAAAAGAAGTTCAAAGCACAGTAAGCATATTCTTTTTTTGATCAATATAATGTAAGTGTGGAGGGAAGTTTAACTATCGGTTCAAGTGTGCCGTGAGATAAAAAAGGTTGAAAAACACTGCATAGAGCATATTTTGGAAATCTAGAAGGGCTCACAGAAAGGATGCAGAGAACTACCCAAAGCAGTGATCACCACCTACATGGTCATAGGGGCAAAGGTAGAGGATATGGGGAGGGTGAGTGTAACAGTCCATGGCTGCTTCTTGGGTTGAAGATAGAGAAAAAAATTAGAAGGAAAGGCAAGAGCAGGGAATAGAGTCAGACTACACAGAAAGATCAATAACTCCTGGCCAGAAATCTCTCCATTGGCCTTCCCCTGTGGGTCACCTGTGAGTCTAGGAGCTAACCCAGAAAAGTTCCCTTCCATATTCCCTAGAAGTGCCCTTGGTAGCAGCCAAAGTCTCTATATTCTTTCCTTCAGTACTTTTCCCCTCCCAAAGAGAAATATTGGAGATGAATGATGAAGTACTGGGTAAGGATGCTTGCTCTGAAACACACATATTCACATAATAAAGAGCCTGAAGGAACTCTGAGTACATAGTACCTGCCAGAGACAACAAGACAGAGAATGGGGCTGGGGAAGAAAAGGGAGAGGGAAAGGGGAAATAGAGAAGTGGGGCACGGGGATGGTGAGAAAGGCAGAGATATCCAGAGAGAGAAAGAGAGCAGGAGGGAGAGAGACAAACTCTCAACACAGTTGAACACAGATACAACCTCAATGCATACACATGTACACTACTGTACAAATATGAACACAAAAGTGACACTAACACAAAGAAGAATAGGATCCACGGATGGATAGAGCAAGCTGTTATGGTTTTTTGTTTGTTTTTTTCTTTAGAGACAGAGTCTCACTTTGTCGCCCTCGGTAGAATGCCATGGCATCACAGGTCACAGCAACCTCCAGCTCTTGGGCTTAGCTAATTCTCTTGCCTCAGCCTCCCGAGTAGCTGGGACTACAGGCACTTGCCACAATGCCCAGCTATTTTTTTGTTGCAGTTTGGCTGGGGCCAGGTTCGAATTCGTCACCCTTGGTATATGGGGCTGGTGCTCTATTCGCTGAGCCACAGGCACCACCCAGAGCAAGCTTTTTCTATAATGGATTGGCTAGTAAATATTTTAGGCTTTGTAAGCCATATAGTCTCTGTGGCAACTTCTCAACTCTGCTGTTGTGTGAAAGCAGCCACAAACATAGTGTAAACAAATAAGCATGGCTATGTTCCAATACAACTTTATGGACACTAAAATCCAGCTTTCATATAATTTTCACATGTCATGAAATAGCAGTCGTTTCCTTGTTTTCAACTATTTAAGCATGTAAACCATTCTCATTCTGTGGGCCATAGCTTGTGACCTTGATATAGACACACACACAACAGAGGCAGACCACAAAGGCAGGCAAAGAGACAGAGGCAGGTAGGCAGACAAAGGCAGACCCTCCTACACAGAAATCCCACCTCCAACAGAAAGGTCCAGACTGACAAAAAGACAAAGCTACAGACAAACATGAACGCAGAAAGATACCTAGATAGACATCCCACCAGAGGCAGAGACACACAGACCTTCATACTCAAACCTAGACAGACACTGAGACACATACAGACTTACAGACACACACAGACAAATGGACCCAGACAGGCACAGAGTTAGACACAACCCGGTTATGATGCAAAGATAAAAGAAATAGCCATAGTTATACATTGTCAATGTAATTTATGCCACTGAACTGTAAACTTAGAAATGGTTAAGTGGCAAATTTTGTTATATGTATTTTTTATCACAATTAAATAAAAAAGCCATACAAATACCAACAGATCTATAATATATAGATACACTCGAGCAGATGCATATACTTCCAGAACAACACACCCCACTGACAAATGCTCTGAGAAGTACCACACTGACACACAGAGACAGGGCTGGGGGCATGGTTAGGAGACAGGGAAAGAGTAAACAGAAGAGAGATGTGTACGCACTCACATTCTACACACATTACCATGCCACGAGAGGAGGCACAGAGATAGAGCGTGGAAGCAGCACAAGCAGTGAGAAAGCCTGAAAGATACACAGAGAAAAACTAAAAGGGACAGAAAGAGACAGACAAAGTTGTTCTCACCTATTAACACAAATCCAGAATCTAGAGGCAGCTGCAAAGACAGTGAGTGTGAAGGATATGAGGGAACAAGAGTAGGAACAGATAACAAAATGAAGAGCAAGCTTTAGACAGGGAGAAAAAGAGAGTGCAAGAGGATGAAGAACAGGATTCAAGAATAGCCAAAAATAACCTAAAACCACCAGAGGACAAGGTTGGTGTTCAAGGATGGGAAAAACCAAAGTTCAAATGAAGAGAGAACAGAGAAATAAGCAGGCTGTGAGTAGAAGGAAATAAAAAGCAAGACAAGGAAGGGCACTGTAGGAACACAGCTGGGCCAAGGCCAGCAGTGCCCACAGGAATGGGCAGGTCAACTCACTGTGAGGACAGGTCCAGGGATGTGGGTGGAGGATTCCAGGTGTCTGGGTAGCCGAGCATCCAGTCTGACCAGACTTTCACACTGGGGAGCAATTCCTTCAGGTCCGGGACAAAGGAAGACACCTTGATGTCATCTTGGTCATCCTGATCCTCAGGAGAGGACAGCTGAGCTGCAGAGGCAAAGGGTGAGAACTGGGCCTATGTCTGCTGTGGCCTCCAAGTGAGGACTGGGGCGTTGGGATGGCAGCAAGTTCTTAGGGAAGGGAGATTAAGTCCACAGGAAACCTGGGCCCAGAGGCGAGCACAAGTGCCAGCACCTAAGAGGATTCTTAGGTGAAAAGCAGGACAAAGAAAGAACCAGTACACTGGGTCTGCTCCCAGTGATAGCTATTTCTCTTTATCTGGCTGAAGTCTCTACTCTGTCTGCTAGCTTACCCTTCTAGCTTTCCTTCAGTAAAAGGAAAAGTACTAAGATGGTAACAGAGTTCCTGCCAGAACTATAATACCTGAATTTAATCATAAGAAAACATCAGAGAAACCCAAATTACAAGACATTCTACAAAATAAATGACGTGTACTCTTCAAAATGTCAAGCAATTCAGGTGTCTGAGACAAGAGAATTGCTTGAGCCCAAGAGTCTGAGGCTGCTATGAGCCACAATGACACCATTCTCTACCCAGGGCAACAGAGTGAGACTCTGCCTCAAAAAAAAAAAAAAAAGAAAGAAAAGGCTAGGCATGATGGCTCATGCCTATAATCCTACACTCTGGGAGGCCAAAGTGGGTGGATTGCCTGAGCTCACAGGTTCGAGACCAGCCTGAACAAGAACGAGACCCCACCTCTAAAAATAGCCAGGCATAGTGGTGGGCGCCTGTGGTCCCAGTTACTCAGGAGGCTGAGGAGAAATAAAAAAAAGTCAAGATCATAAAGGAAAATGAAAGATTGAAAAACCATTCCAAATTGCAGGAAACTAAAGAGAAATGACATTTGTTTCTCCCCCTTAAAGAAAGAGTCTCACTTTGTCACCCTCAGTAGAGTGTCATGGCATCATAGCTCACAGCAACCTGAAACTCCTGGGCTTAAGCAATTCTCTTGCTTCAGTCTCCCAAGTAGTTGGGACTATAGGCTCCCACCGAAACACCCAGCTATTTTTAGAGAGGAGGTCTTTGCTCTGGCTCAAGCTCATCTCAAACTTGGGAGCTCAGATAATCCACCTCGGCCTCCCACAATGCGAGGATTACAGGCGTGAGCCACCCCGCCTGGCAAAGACATCTAAATGCAATGTGTGATCCTGGATTGGACCCTAGAGCAGAAAAATAATTTTTTTTCTTGCTATAAAAAACATTATTAGGATGATTGGTACAAAGTGAATAAGGTCTGTACATTCAATAAAAGTATTATATCAATATTAATTTTCTGATTTTGATGATTGTTATTAAATGTAAAATTAGTTCAATATAAAAAGTTATTCCCTTGTCTCAGAAGAAAGGCAGCCCAGTGGCTGGAATCATTCAAAGAGCTGGTATGCTAGTGGATGACAGAGGGGCCTTACTCCTCACTAATATTGATCTAGAAGCTGAAATAAAGGTGTGACGTTCAGCCCTACCTTACACTGCTACATCAATCTAAGGACAGTCTTTAAGGATATGGGATATTACCTCAACTCAAGGGCTAAAAATAACACCCATTCTAGTCCAATGAGTCTCCCAAGATGACTGGTCCACAGTGGTTAAAGCACCCACCAGGTACCAGACAAAGAGGGACACAGAGATAAAGGGTAAAGAACACAACATGAACAAGTATGAACAAAAAGTGAACTTCACTTTTCTGGTGTTTTAAAAATGCAGAGTCATGCAGGGTATGTTGACCAGTTTGATGAAAGCATTTCAAATTGTATGTAAAACCAGCACATTGTACCCCATGATTGCATTAATGTACACAGCTGACTTAATAAAAAATAAATAAATAAAAATGCAGAATACCTAGCAGCTCATAGGTAAAGTGAAAATCCTAATTACAAAAGGAAAAAAAGGGGAGGGAATGGTTCCACAAAAAAGAAAGCGGGCCTCAGAGGCAGTCAGACTACAAAAGGAGATAAGACTAGGTCCATGGGCAAAAGGAAGAGGCACATGTGAGGAAGAGGAAGAACAGAACAGGAACAGACCCTGAGAAGCAGCGCAGCACTCAAGGCTTGTCTGGACAGGGCCAGGCAACTGGAAAGCCCTCGAGTTAGGGGGCCCTTCCTGCTTACCTTTGGCAGACTCCTTAAGTAAGCAGGTGCAGCGCCGTACCAGTAGAGAAAACATAGCCAAGCCCAGGGCTGCAGCTTGCTCCTGGATCACAGAGCGACACTCCTCTGAGAAGCAGTCTGAGGAGAGGCACATGAAACTCCATCATTATCTGGGGGGATAAGGGCTAGGCTGCTCTACTTACAAGATGTGCATCCTTGGCGTATTACTGAGCTTAGTTTTCGTCACCTAAAACTGTAATATGCCTTCTCTCAGAGTAGCTCTAAGGCTAACTAAGAATGTATGTGAAGCACTTACCACAAGCTCTGGCTACAAGAAGTGCTGCTAACACGGTAATGATCACCTGCGTCAACTCTGCAGCACATCACTTCCCCAGGACCAGTTACCTCAAGGTGAGCGTTTGAGCCAGAGCCACAGGGGTTACTGATAATGTAAAGCTATAGTAACACAAACTCAGATTTAATTTTTTTTTTTTTTTTTTGAGATAGAGCCTCAAGCTGTCCCCCTGGGTAGAGTGCCGTGGCATTACAGCTCACAGCAACCTCCAACTCCTGGGCTCAAGCGAGTCTCCTGCCTCTGCCTCCCAAGTAGCTGGGACCACAGGCACCCACCACAATGCCCAGCTATTTTTTGGTTGCAGCTGTCATTGTTGTTTGGCGGGTCCGGGCTGGGGATTCAAACCCGCCACCTTAGGTGTATGTGGCTGGCGCCTTAGCCGGTTGAGCTATAGGCGCCTAGCCACAAACTCAGATTTAATTAACTCAGTCTTTCTAATTAATGTACAGCAAGCAGAGCACAATCATCAATTAAGATTAGAAAATACAAATTTAAAAATTACCTTCTTCAATCACCAACCTTTGTTTTCATCCTCACCTCCTCTATGTTCCTCCACACATGACACAACCAACCGTTTTTCACTGAATGAGTTAATTTTATAGAGAGCAGTGCTTCGCATATAATAAGTACTTTATCAGGGGTAGTTTTTGTTTTCACAAATTTTTATCCCTATGACTAAAAAATAAATCCAGCTCCTAATACCGGCACCCTGCTTCCCTCACTTTTTCAGCCTGGCTAACTTCCTTCTTACTGCAGGTAAGGAAGCCACCCTGTGGGTGGGCAGAGTTACTCTTTGGTGGGAGTTATATAAGACACTCTCAAATCCCTGCCTGTACCTACTCTTTGTCAGGTCCTTCCCTCATAGCCACTTCATCTCCACTTGAGAGGAATCGGGCAAACAGAGGGCAAAAGTCCAACTAACAGCTTCAGAGAAGATTCCCACTATACAGAGGAGATGGAATCAGGGCCAGGCTCACTAACTGTGACAGCAGCTAATCTGTTAATTCCCTCTGCAATACAGGAGAACTCTCAGAATCTCCAATTATTAGCCACATGTTTGTTTTCTGTCAGCATTTTAACCTCAATAGCCCAGGGGGGAGCATCTCTATCTCTAGTCTTACCAATAGGGCTTGCCTGAAATCCAGGAGATATTACACAACCATAGTATTCCTTTGTCTAGGAGCAAGTATAACTGGAGAATACAAGCTGGCCCCAAATAAATTTTTTTTA
Organism: Otolemur garnettii; assembly: GCF_000181295.1. Lineage (NCBI taxonomy): Eukaryota > Metazoa > Chordata > Mammalia > Primates > Galagidae > Otolemur > Otolemur garnettii. The sequence goes on along the minus strand of NW_003852540.1, from coordinate 3,749,144 downwards.
TTCTTTTTTTTTAATTTGAAGTCTTCGTCTGCTGCCCCAGGTTAAAGTGCAGTGGCATCAGCCTAGTTCACAGAAACCTTGGGATCAAGCCATCCTGCCTCACTCTCCCAAGTAGCTTGGATTACTTACAGGCACCTGCTACAAGAGGCAGCTAACTTTTCTATTTTTACTACAGACAGGGTCTAGCTCTTGTTCAGGCTGGTCTGTAACTCAAGTGATCCTCCTGCTTTGGCCTCCCAGAATGCTAGCATTATAGGAATGAGCCACTGTGCCTGGACCCAAACCATTTCTTTTCTTTTTTTTTTTTTTTTTTTTTTGACAGAGCCTCAAGCTGTCCCCCTGGGTAGGGTGCTGTGACATCACAGCTCACAGCAACTTCCAACTCCTGGGCTCAAGCGAGTCTCCTGCCTCAGCCTCCCAAGTAACTGGGACCACAGGCGCCCCCACAACGCCTGGCTATTTTTTGGTTGCAGCCGTCATTGTTGTTTGGCAGGCCGGGCTGGATTCTAACCCGCCACCTTAGGTGTATGTGGCTGGCGCCTTAGCCGCTTGAGCCACAGGCGCCGAGCTAGACCCAAACCATTTCTGAAAGTCCTAGGAAGGAGGAGGAGCAGGCTGCTGCTCAGAACGGACCAACATATGAACAGCATCAGTGTAGCAATTCCACTGTGGCTTTCCTGCCATCCTTCCTAGATGCCTATTGGTCCCAAATGTTACCCTCTAACTTTCCAACTCAACTGTGGCAGGCAATAAGGAAGTGGTCACAATCCATGTGATTAGAAAAGATCACTGCTCTCATTCTTCTCCTGATAAGGCTCTAAACCTGTGGTGGAGAGAAAAGAAAACAAGCATCCAAGAACTAAGGAGGAAGGAAAGCAGGGAAGAGGAAGATGGATAAAGATATATAAGCTGTCCCAAGAAAAGATGCCAACTCTTCCCCAGCTCCCTTCCTATAGGCAAGAGCACTGTCAGTATGCTCCCAGCTCTGGCCAGGCCTCTGCAAAGCACTGCTAGCAGCCTGCCTCTAATTAGCAACAAAGCCCAGAATGAAGAAGTCCAGGAAAGAGGAACCTGGGAAAGGACTAATAGATCTTGGTGGTTAACACGCTGATTAAACATTAGTGCCCCCATCAACTGGGGATCTTAGGCAGAAGTTACTTGCACACAGAAAGTTAGAAGGGATGGGGAGGGTATCTTAACTCTAGACACTGGCATTTTAAGACACAAGGCTATAAGATTCTCTCATTAGCCTCGACAAGGATAAGATGGGGAAGAGGGAGATTTCTTTCACCAAGCCTATTTCCATTTTTATGACAAATGGCAACCCCAGGCTTGACAAGGTAGGGGCTAGGTTTCAAGGCAGAGAATGAACTATTTAAGAACCATTTTGGCCTCTGGAGAGTCCAGGGTGGCTTTTTTTTTTTTTCTTAAAGCCTCCTGCAATAATGTTTGGGGAGGCAGGCAAGGTAGCAACAATTGGGGCCTCCTTGGTGTAAGTCTGGAAGGGGTCATCTGCTTCTCAGACCAAAAAACTACTGGGTAGCTTCATGAAAGCTCTGCTCTACTCTTGGTCATGGTTATATCATCTCAAGAAGGGCCTGATAACACTGCTGGTTTATGTGTACAAACCAGTAAGCTACTCTGCCCTTTCAAACAAGTAGAGATATTGTAGGCTGTCTAAGGGGTCAGAATGTCTGGGTCATGGTCATCCCTCTGACCATGTTATCTACAGTACTTTCTGAAAGATTATCTACAGTACTTTCTGGAAGCCTTTTCCATGGCTCAGTGGTACCACAAGCACATCTGGAGCACCTATGATAGGCTAGACGATATACTAGTTATGATAGAGAACATAACTACAAATAAAACATGGTCTCTGCAAACTTAGGACCTTTTAATACAGGGAAGAAAATCATTGTTTAGGGCCAGGTATAGTGGCTCATGCCTGTAATCCTAGCACTCTGGGAGGCCGAGGCGAGTGGGTTGCTTGAGCTCAGGAGTTTGAGACCAGCCTGAGCTAGAACAAGATCCCCTGTCTCTACTAAAATAGAAAAACTAGCTGGGCATCACAGAGAGTGTCTGTAGTCCCAGTTCCTTGGGAGGCTGAGGCAAGAGGATCACTTGAGCCCAAAGAATTTGAGGTTGCTGTGAGCTATGATACTACAGCATTCTACCCAGAGCAACAATAAGACTCTGTCTCAAAAAAATAAAAGAAAAAAGAAAGAAAAGAAAAATCATTATTTATACAAGTAACCATGGCAATTTGAACCTAGTGTCTTAAGTGAGAAATGTATTAAGTACACGGTACCTTCATGGGATGCTCTTTGCCCCTGGGCTAGAAGCCATAAAAAAATCACTCCTTAAAAGTACTCACCACTAAGGCTGGGTGCGGTGGATCACGCTTGTAATCCCAGCACTCTGTGAGGTCGAGGCAGGTGGACTGCCTCAGCTCACAGGTTCAAGACCAGCCTGAGCCAGGGTGAGACCCCATCTCTAAAAATAGTGGGATGTTGTGGAGGGTGCTTGTAGTCCCAGCTGCTTGGGAGGCTGAGGTAAGAGAATCACTTAAGCCCAGGAGTTTGAGGTTGCTGTGAGCTATGACGCCACAGCACTCTACTAAGTGTGACAAAGTGAGATTCTGTCTCAAAAAAAGAGTATTCACCATTATACAAACGAGTAGGAAAAAATCTAGATTCCCAGAGTCCACATGATTTAGGGCTAGACCTAGGAAACTGGACCTTGTCTGACAAATACCCATATACAGAAGGTGCCAAGGCTCGGCGCCTGTGGCTCAAGTAGCTACGGAGCCAGCCACATACACTGAGCTGGCGGGTTCGAATCCAACCTGGGCCCACCAAACAACAATGATGACTGCAACCAAAAAATAGCCAGGTGTTGTGGCGGGCACCTGTAGTCCCCGCTACTTGAGAGGCAGAGGCAGGAGACTCACTCGAGCCCGGGTGTTGGAGGTTGCTGTGAGCTGTGATGCCACAGCACTCTACCCAGGGTGACAGCTTGAGGCTCTGTCTCAAAAAAAAAAAAAAGTATCAAAATAAAAAAATATATACACATTTTAAGAAAGAGAAAACTGTATTAAATTTGTAATATTCAGCCCGGGCACAGTGGCTCACGCCTGTAATCTGAGCACTGGGAGGCCAAGGCAGGTGGACTTCCTGAGCCCACGAGTTCGAGACCAGCCTGAGCAAGAGCGAGACCTGTCTCTAAAAATAGCTGGGTGCTACTGACCTCAGGAGTTTGAGACACCTGCAGGTGCCTGTAGTCCCAGTTACCTTGGAGGCTGAGGCAAGAGAATATCTTAAGCCCAAGAGTTTGAGGTTGCTGTGAGCTATGACAGCACAGCACTCTACCTAGGGTAGCAAAGTAAGACTCTGTCTCAAAAAATAAATAAATTAATTAAAGTAAATAAATAAGTTTGTAATAATAAAGTCACATTTAACTTCTGCAATTACAAGCAGTGTTCCACGTGACTTGTATTCATCTTTTGTAAATGGTATATATTGAGTACTACAAACTTAAGTTTTTTCCTTTCTTAAAATGTGTATACTTTTTTTGGCACTCTCTGTAAATATCTAGAAATGAGTTGGTTCAAGCCAACAAGTGATGAAGGGTGGGGAGGGAAAGGCATTGTTTGCCTTGGTATTTGCCTGGGTTCCTCTGGCTTTGTGTCAGGTAGCAGGAGCTTGATGTGAGCTGAGGAACTCATTAACATTGTGACATAGCCTTTCACCTTCTTTCCAAAAGCAAGCTTGCTCAAGGGTTTAGGGTAATGGTTTTGACTAAGTAAATCAAACAGAAATATTTCTTACCTAGAAAGTCACCTGAGGTCTGAACTTAGTTCAGGCCCTTCCCACATGTGGGCAAGTGACCACAGTGTCCAGTATTCCGATGGCTAAATACCTGCTTAGTCAGAAATATTCTTCTCACTCCTATGTAACAGGGAGACTTTCTCATTTTTCTGAGAACATATTCATGGAAAACATAAACCAACTGTCGTCAAAGTTGTATGAAATCAGGAAATGGAGCGGCCAGGAGAAGGCTGCCATGTGGCCGGATGTTATGTATTTCTAATTAGTGCTATACATCTTTCAACAGCAAGTGTCCTTCTGCTGGGAAACACAACACACTGCCCTTGTTATTGTAACTGTCAGAGAAGTGCTTAAACAGATAATCTCCAGGAAAAGTGATAAACACGTCCCCTCTCCCACCAGTGTGTGTGCGATGGTGCTGCCAAAGCAAAGCTGTGCCTGATGGCTCCAGGATGGCAAAGCATCCTCTCGCAGGAAATGGGAGTGAGACAGGAGGGGTGGAGAGGGAAGTGAAGGGCAGGGGAGCGGAGGGAGGCCCACCTGCCCGGACCCTCAAAGCTCAGCCAAAGGATGGGAGTTCAGAAATATTGTTTCTGATTAACTCCCAGGACAAGGTACTGAGTTTCTGTCCCCAAGAGATTCAGAGGAAAATAGTATCTATGAAAGAAGTTTGGATGGTCACAAAAGAATCTGGCAGCAATGGAATTAGCAGAATTCCCTTGTTGCACACAGCCAGCTTCCTGGCAAGAGGATTAGAAGAGTAATGAAGAGAAGATACAGGATGGATGACACATAAGTCTGATACCCTGACAGCAACAGAAGGGATTCAGAGGGCACTGAGTTCCACCAGGAGAGAGAACCAACTATCTGCTTGACTGCTTCACTAATAGCTAGAGAAAAATGCAAACAAGATCACTTATTCACTGATTCCCTCACCACCATCTCCTCCCAAAGAGAGGAAATGAATGGTCAGCCACCTCTAAACTAACACCACCTGGAGGCCATTTGCTGGCTCTTATCTTTCAGACATAAGGCTGCTTTTCTCATGAGTCAGTTACCAGTCAGACACAGGGCTGGCATAGTTCCTGAGCAGCCCACCAAAACCTCTTTGTCTACGGGAAGTGGGCAGTGAGGGAGCATCTTTAGACTGCTGCTGCTTGAGCCACAGAGTAAATGGCAGCTGCTGGTTAAAGAGGAAGCAGTCACTGTTTAGGAACCAGACAAAATCAAAGTCTCAGACCAAAAGCAGAGATATGTTGCCCTCAGTGTGTCATTTTATTCCCTGAAGAGCAGAATGAATGAGTTTGAAGAATTAGGCACAAACATACCCAAGCAAATTATTCATGCACAATGGCAAAAAATAAAAGTTAGGCTTACTAGGCATAAGGCAAGCCATAACATACCAAAAAAGATACATCCAAGTCAACTCAGAAGAATATGGAAAGTACTGTCCTCACTGTCATGCCTGCTGTTCCCTTTAGACTTTCCAGGATGGTAAAACTCTGGGTTCTTCTAGAGCTCTTCTGAAAATAGGGAGATGTGGGAGAAAAGGAAATCCTAATCTTTTTTTTTTGAGACAAAGTCCCAAACTGTCGCCCTTGGTAGAGTGCCATGGTGTCACAGCTTACAGCAATCTCAAACTCTTGGGCTTAAGTGATTCAGAAATCCTAACCTCTTAACAAAGTGACCTCTCCCATTAATTCCAAAAACACTTACTGGGCACCCAATTGTAGAGAATATAAAGGAAAACAGAATCCTATCTGTGAGAAGATGGAATCTAATAAGGAAGACAGAAAAAAATACACACATACCCAACTAACTATATATAATTCAAAACATGTACGACATGCCATAAGGAAGATGGAATTAAGATGCTTTCTGCTACCAGAGGGAAAGGAAACCATTTCAGTTAGCATGTATCACAGAAGGTTTCATGGAAAAGATCATTTCTGAGCTGGGCTGGAAGAGATGAACAAAATGGAATTGGCAGGTGTAGGAGAGACAGCATATACTGCACAAGGTTTGCACTTACTGCATGCACCATACTGCCTGATGTCTGACTGGGACCACAAAGTACAGGACTTACAATGCCAGAAAAAGAACATGGGCTTAACTCAACAGTGACGGGCTACTCACTCAAGGTTTCTAAATAAAGCAATGGCCAGTATTTAATAAAGATTAATGTAGTTAAAGCATTTAGGAAATATTAGGGTAGCTGGAGAAAGGTAACAGTGAAGGAGACCAGTTAGGAAGCTAAGAGAGCATGAACTTGATTGAATTAAGAGAAACTATATGTAGAATTCTTCATAAAGGTTATAACACCAAGTAAGTAAAACATCTTTCTTTAAGAGTGGTAGAAGAGGGAATAAAAAGCACACAGATCTGAAAAATGCTGCATAAGGAAAATCAAGAGAAAGTGGAGATAATGCTGGAGGGGGAGAGAGCGAAGGGGTGAAGACTGCTGGAATAGGTCAAGGACTCTCACTGATACTCGCCACAGGTTCCAGGGAATCCTGAGAACTCAAGAAGGGTAACATCCATGAAATGATCCAAGAAAGGGGCAGAAACTCAGGATGCAGAACACCTGGAGGGAGGCAGGTATGTGTCAAGGGTCCCCAGGCTCCCACCCACTTGGCTCTTGGCCAAGTCCTGTCTTTTTAGAACAAAGACACTTTAGGGGGTCAGAAATACTTGAGGAAGACCTTGCAAGAGGAGGCCTGGGAAGTCTGAACTGGCTCTCCCTGTGGAAGCCATTAGATATTCAGCACTTCATTTGTTTCCAATTCTCCTAAGAGTGCAGCCCCAGGCTGTGGGGTGAGAGGCTCCTCTCTGACGTAATCAGGAAGCAGCTGCAAAATTAAGGAATCCCTCATGACATCATAAAAAGGGACGATGGTTTACTGGGGAAAGTATAAAAATTAATTACATATTCCCACATGACTCCCTTCCCCTAAATATGTACGAATCCCCTCCTACCTCCACACATTCTCTCATCAACAACATCCAGAAGCCACCTCGATGAACAGGGTACAAAAGGGCAAACAAAACCCAGAGTGAGAAAGTTCTTTAATACACTCATTATCTGCCGCATTATCTGCAACTTAAGCAATACCTTGTCCTGGAATTTTTATACGTATAGCATGTTTCCCCAACAAAATGTTAAGTCCTTTGAGGGCAAGAGCTGTGAGTCAAGACTTCACAGCCTTGAAAATCAGCACTATGAAGAGATTAAAAAAAATGCCTGCTACTCATGTGTAGGTACACATGCCTCTCTTACCTGTGCATCCTTTTTTGTTGAGACAGAGTTTCTTTCTGTTGCCCTGGGTAGAGTGCTATGCCGTCAGCCTCACTCACAGCAAGAGCGAGACCCTGTTTTCAAACTTTTGAGCTCAAGAGATCCTCTTGCCTCAGCCTCCTAAGTAGCTAGAACTACAGGCACTTGCCACCATACCCAGCTAGTTTTTCTATTTTTAGAAAAGCTAGGATCTTCTCTTGCTCAGGCTGGTTTCAAACTCAAAGCAATCCTCCCACCTTTGAACTCCCAGAGTACTAGTATTACAGGCATGAGCCACCACAACAGCCCTCACTGTGGCTCCTTACCATGAATGACATGAGTCCACTGGGGCCAGAAGTAAAAATTAAGATATATTGAGACCTATGTTAGGCACACAGCATTTACATATATTAAATGTTATCTCAAAGCTTTACAAAAGATTTGCACAGGAGGTATCATTCTCTATTTTTAACATTTGAAAAAACATGCTTAGAGAGATTAAACAATTTGTCCAAGGAAAACAAAGCTAGTAAATGCCAGAGCTGAGATTTGAATCCAAGTCTGTATGCTCCTTGCCTACACTGTTTCTATACCTGGTTTTCAAATGCTTATGACTTAAGCGTCACACTCCAACTGTTTCTCTCTCCTTTATGAACATAAAAACCTCATACTACCCAAAGTTCTGCAAAAAAAGCTCTGAGACGATGACTAGGTAGACACCAAAATGAAAAACACCAACCTTTACAACAGTGCCAAAGAAAATGAAATACAAAACATGAACAGACTTTCTATGCTAAAGATAATAATGCTAATAACAGAAATCAAAGAAAAACTAACTAACTGGGGAAACGCACTGTGTTCATGGATTGAAGGATTCAACATTGTAGAGGTGTCAATTCTCCCTGAATATGGTTTGGATATTTGGCCCCTCCAAATCTCACGCTGAAATTTGACCTCCAGTGTTGGAGGTGAGGTCTGACAGGAGGTGTTTGGGTCATGGGGGCAGATACCTCACGAATGACATGGTGCCCTTTCTAAGATAATGACTGAGTTCTTGCTTTATTAGTTCACTTGACCACTGGTTATTTAAAGGAGCCTGACCCTCCTCCTCCCTCTCTTGCCATGTGCTGTGCCTGCAACCACTTAGCCTTCCACTTTGATTGGAAGCTCCCTGAAGCCCTCACCAGAAGCAGATGCTGGTGCGATGCTTCTTGTGTAGCCTGCAGAATCTTGAGCCAAATAAAACTCTTTTCTTTACATATTACACTCAGTCTCAGGTATTTTCTTTATAGTAATGCAAAACAGACTAACACCCTTCCCTAATAAATTTATAGGTTTAATACAATTGCTATTAAAATCTCAGGAAAGTTCAATGGACAAACTTATTTTCAAATTTATATGGAAAGGCAAAGGATCTAAAATAGTTCAGTTTTGAAAAGAAGAATAAAGTGGTAGGAATCATTCTTATGTTAAATTAAAGGAAAGATAGCCTTTTCAAAACAAATGATGCTGAAACAGTTAGACATCCATATACAAATAAAACCCTTGACACAAGTTTCACACTTTATACAAAAATTATCTCACAATATATCAAAGAGAGATATAAAACACAAGATCACAAAAAAATATAATGACCTAGGAATAAGTGAAGAGTTCTAAGATTTTTTATTTTTTTTTTTGAGACAGAGCCTCAAGCTATCCCCCTGGGTAGAGTGCCATGGCATCACAGCTCACAGCGACCTCCAACTCCTGGGCTCAAGCGAGTCTCCTGCCTCAGCCTCCCAAGTAGCTGGGACTACAGGTGCCTGCCAC